>NC_064643.1:86507157-86818824 GCF_023864345.2 Schistocerca serialis cubense
GATAAGATTTACTGAATAGGTGATCAAGAAACATGTAAAGTTAAGGTATTCTACTACCTAGTGAGCAAAATAGTGCATGATGAACGGAGGAAGGAGGACATAAAAAAAACCTGGCACTAGAAAGAAAGGGCATTCCTGGCCGAGATAAGACGACTATTGTCAAACGTGGGCCTTCATTCAAGAAAGAAATCGTGTGGTAGTGAAACATGGGCTGTGGGGATTCCTGAACAGAAGAGAATCGAAGCATTTGAGATGTGGTGCTGCAGAAGAATGTCGAAAATTAGGTGGAGTGTTAAGGTAAGGACTGAGGAGGTTCTCCACAGAAACGTCGGCGAAGGGAATATATGGAAAACACTGACAAGAAGAAGGGCAGGACGATAAGAAATGCATTAAGTGGGAATAATTTCCGTGTTACTGTACAAGAGGAAACTGTAAAGGGTGAAGACTGTAGAGGTAGACAGATATTGGAATACATCAAGCTGATAACTGAGTACGTAGATTGCAAGTGCTAATGTGAGATAAAAATGTTGGCACAGGAGACTCATCCAAGGTGGGCCGCGTCAAAGCATTCAGTAGACAAATGACTCAAATAGAGAGAGAGAGTTAGTAATGACAGTTAAACTGTTGGATACGTAATTCTGACAGAAGAAAATAAACCAAGGCAGTGTTTGATGTTACATTATAGACAAGCTGCATCAGTTGTGACTTTAATTCATGGAGCTGAAATATTTCTTATGCGTACATTATTTTACATTTGCTGTGGCACAGTTCCTTTGGTAATTTTTAAATAATGTAGAATTAGTTCCTCGTTTATTCCCTGTAGTTGTCACAACAGAAGGAAGCGTCGTTTGAATGACGTAAACAAACATTTTTCTTACACCAGGCACGTCTGACAAAAGAAAAATTAATGCTTTCGGGGACTTCACACTAATTACTAGTGTTGTTTAGACCGAATTGCGTTGGATTAAGAAGTGGTCTTCGCCGTTGCTCTGTGTATTGTGCTTACCGAACGTACATGAAGCGATTCGTAAAACGTATAGATTAAGCTGATAATGCAGTAACGACTGAAATATTTGCTAGTACTCTTCTCCTGCTCAACCTCAAACGGCACGGAGCTATTGGAAATTATGTTGTTCGACAATTTCCTTAAAGTTATTTTCCAAAGTGGAAAAATTTCTTTATCACGAGATACATTGCGTGTTCCACTAAATTGCGTCAACTCTTTTCGTCGTCCTTCTGAATGACAGAGATATCTTTATGTCCAGACCGAAAGCCCAACAAAAGCAACAAATTACTTTATGCGGTTGGTTGGAAACAATTTCGAATGAAATGTAAAAAATTATTCTTTCTCAAACGTTTAAATGTCTGTGAATTGCTAAGGGACCAAAGTAATGAGGTCATCGGTCCCTAGACTTACACACAACTTAAACTAACTTACTTTAACTTACTCTAAGAACAACACACACGCCCATGCCCGAGGGAGGACTCGAACCTCCGGGGGGAGGGACCGCGCAATCCGTGACATGGCGCCTCAAACAACGCGGCCACTCCGTGCGGCTATTCTTTCTCAATTTTCCAGGTGTTGAGAGATCCACTGTAAGATTTTTGCCTCTGAACATTTCCTTTTTTATAAATTTTGGTCGCAATACGTCTTGAGGGCCTGAAGACAGATATGAAGCTGCAGAAACCCATACTTATAGCTGTTATTGTTCTGTCTGATTGTCATACAGCATTAATCAGTTGCACAACAACCTCCTTTTCTTCACCTCGAAATGGTAAAGTGCGGTTTGCCAGTTTTTTCATGAAACCTTGGGGGCGGGGGGGGGGGGGGGGGGTAAGTGCAAAAAATGGTTCAAATGGCTCTGAGGAGTATGGGACTCAACTGCTGAGGTCATAAGTCCCCTAGGCCTTAGAACTACTTAAACCTAAGTAACCTAAGGACAACACACACATCCATGCCCGAGGCAGGATTCGAACCTGCGACCGTAGCGGTCGCGCGGTTCCAGACTGTAGCGCCAGAACCGCTCGGCCACCAGCGGCCGGTGGGGTAAGTGCAGATTTTGTCCTCACGTCAGCTCCGAATCAATAGCATATCCTCTACACTTTCACTTGATGCAAAATTGCGTTGTTTTACGAATTCCTATAGTGTCTGATTTCTTGAATTTCCTCAAATAGGTCGAAGAAGACTTGAAATCAGCAATTTTAATGTCAACTGCGATTCGGAGGGCCTAGTCTCGTAATCTCCATCGATAACGGTGCATTGCCTCACACGAGCAGCCTCTACACCATCCATAGCTCAAACAAACACCTCAAAAAATTATTGTTCGAGTCATTTACTTAAGCTTAAAAGTTTATGTTGGTTATTAATGATGCTAAGGGGACTTCATGGCTACCCTGTACAGTGAATCTTTCTGATACATTTTTCTTGTAACATTTCGCGAGTTTCATTTTTGCGCGTATTCATTTTTAAGTCTGTGTTGCGTTTATACAGTTCGTGACCAGAGCTTACAAAGAAAAAGCGTGGTTGCACGATACTTGATATTAAGCGTTAAACAAAATGAATATTGTTGGGTTGGTGCATAAGTTTGTAGCATTTTTCCATAAGTTTAATAGACACAACATATACACATAACAAAGACTTTAGTCATCAATCATATGTTCTCCTTCACAATTTGTAACAGTCTGCCAACACTGGGGGGACTTACCGTTTCCGCGACATAAAGAATCACGTGGTTTTGAGGCGAAGAACGCGTCGAGCCATTTTCGGAGCACATTTTCTTCCGTACGGGAAGTTCGTTGAATTTCGTCCGACAGAGAGTGGAAAAGGTGAAAATCCGAGGACACAAGATCTGGTGAATAATGTGGGTGCGGAATGACTTCTCAACCCAGCTCCTTTATTGCGTTTTTCGTCAGTCTAGCAGAATGCGGGCGGGCATTGTTGTGGAGTAGCATCACTTCACGCTGTCTTCCTGTTCGTTGTTCTTGGATTGCATTTGCAAGACATCTGAGTTATTGATAACAAATAGCAACAGTGATGGTTACACCTCGAGGAAGCAATTCGTAGTACACCACACCGTCGCCGTTCCACCAGATGTATAACTTTATCTTCTGCAGAAGCGCGCAGGTCTTTGTATGGGGACTTAATGCTTAGTTTGGCCTCAGTCATCCCTTTCTTTCCTTACTTTAGTATAACGATACCATTTCTGGTCATCAGTAACGGTACAGGTGTTGTTCACGAGCCAACAGATGGTAGGCATGCAGAGATGCACAAGTGTCCATCTGATGATTTTCTTCATTTTGACTGATGTGTGTGAGGTGGTAACCATACATCCGATTTTTAAACTTTTCCCACTACAAGAATATGTCGCACAATGGTGCAATGATCACAGTTCATGACATCTGGCAGGCCGGGGTGGCCGAGCGGTTCTAGGCGCTACAGTCTGTAACCGCGCGACTTCTACGGTCGCAGGTTCGACTCCTGCCTCGGACATGGATGTGTGTGACGTCCTTAGGTTAGTTGGTTTAAGTAGTTCTAAGTTTTAGGGGACTGATGATCTCAGAAGTTAACTCCCATAGTGCTCAGAGCCATTTTAATCACATCTGCCAACTCTCGAGGATACTGACGTGGACGAGTGTGGTTTAATGCGTTTAAACGAGCTTCATAAAGTCCCGAAGGTCTTCTTGATTGTGAAGTGCCATTAATGTCAAAACGGTCCTCCTTAAAACGAGAAAACTATCTCCGTGCCTTGTTGTGCCAAGTGGCATTATCCCCATAAACGGTGCAAATGTCTCTGACTGCCTCCGCTGCCGTCGCCCCTCTACTGAACTCAAACAGAGGAAAATGCCGGAAATGTTTCCTCACTTGGAACTCTATTTTCCAGCGTCCGCCGCTCAACGCATTATCTCCCAAAAACAAAATGACAAGTGTAAACTCAAATAGCAACAGTGGACTACAATTAAAAAACGACAATTGATTTAAAAAAAACCATAGCAACTTAAATACCACATGCAAAATAAAAACGCTACGAACTGACGCATCAATGTGTTAATTAAGTTTTACTTCCAGTTCTTATGCTACCACAATAACAAACGGTATTTATTTTGAATATTAAATGTGTTGCAAATTTGAGTGAACATTAACTGTAGACCAGGGCTTCCCAACGTGTGGTCCGCGGACCCCTTGGGGGTCCGCCGGCTCTTTCTAGGGGGTCCGCGGCCACCCTTCGCCAAATCGTGTAAAATAATGAGTAAAATTAATGAATAAAAATGAGAAAGTCAAATTCATCACTAATTTTTCATGTGAAAAACATGTGTACTTTTACTTCAGGTCGTATTCCCAAGCAGCCTTTGCGGTTCCTAAGTGAGAACGCATACACAGTTTAGTGCCGGAGAATGTGGCTTCTCTGATCGACTGTTTCGCAACAAAACGGGGGTCGTTTGTGCGCCGGCTCACGGCGATAGATGCGCTGAAACCTTTTACGCACGCGCGGAGCGAGCTTTGTCGACCAGTCACAGCGCTCGCTGGCACGTATGCGGCCCCAGGGATCATTAAATGTTAAACCTGCTTTGTCAATGCACTACCTATTTCATAAGTCGACTTTTGACCTTCAAGTTGTTTTCATTCATCTCTAAACCAAAGACTATTGATACTTCGGTGGTGGGGGGGGTGGGGGGGGGGAGGGGGTCACAGGGAACAGAGTAGGGGTCCGCCATGGTTTTTCGACTGAAGAAGGGGTCCACCAGCTGAAAATGTTGGGAAGCCCTGCTGTAGACAATTGTATCAGAGAAACTGTAAACAACAACTGAAATTCAATGTACAAATTAGTATCGCGCAGCGTCCTGTTAGGTTCGAATCCTGCCTCAGGCACGGATGTGTGTGATGTCCTTAGGTTAGTTAGGTGTAAGTAGTTCTGAGTTCTAGGGGACTGATGACCTCAGCTGTTAAGTCTCATAGTGCTCAGAGCCATTTGAACCGCTACCTGTCAGCTGTTAATCGATTAGCCGTCAACAAAGGACACGCGCCCGCCATATTGCCCTTGTATGCCTCCCCCTGAGCAGCCTTATACAGCTCCCTCAAGGGTGTACGTTCCTCCATCTGCTTGGCGAGCCACGAATCTGGCAATTCTCAACGTTCTTTTCAAATATTTGCAGTGCGTCTTAGCAGCTACAATTTTGACAGGGCCTGTTTGTCGCTACGTTCCTCCCCTATAAAAAATTCAGGGCATGTTTTGATATGTCGAATTGGACCATTCCCTTGTATGCCTCCCCCTACTGCATTCCAGTCTTACGATTGTTTTCTACCAATCCAACACACACCTGTATCGCTACAGCGAATCATTTTTCTTCGGAAGGAACCAACAATAACAACGATAATCATAGCGGCATTTCCTAAATTTGATGAACGGATTGCCGAATGCTTCTGTATCGCTGAAGGGCCAGAAAGAATTATCTGATCGTGAAAAATTTATTGTATTTCACTGCATAGCGCTGCAGATGTTGATATTTTCGAATTCGTACCTCATCTTCATCTAAATGGATACTCTGCAAATCACTCCGAAATGCCTGGCAGAGGGTTCATCAAACCGCCTTCACAATAGTTTTCTATTATTTCAATATCATCGAACAGCGCGTAGGAAAACGATCGCACGTATCTTTCATGCGAGCTCTGATTTTCCTTATTTAATTATGATGATCGTTTCACCTTATGTACATCGGGGTCAACGAAATATTTTCGCATTGGAAGGAGAAAGTTGGTGATGAAAATTTCGCGAGAAGATTCCGCCGCAACGAGAAACACCTTTCTTTTAATTATGTCCACCCTAAATCCTGTATCATGTCAGTGACACTGTCTCTCTTATTTCTCGATAATTCAAAACGTTCTGCTCTTCTTTGAACTTTCTATGTACCCCGTTAATCCAATCTAGTAAGCATCCACTCCAAAAGAGGATGGACAAACGTAGGCAGTCTCTTTAGTAGATATGTTGCATCTTCTAAGTGTTCTACCGATGAAACGCAGCTTTGGTACGTCTTCCGCATAACATTCTCTATATGTTCTTTCCAATTTAACTAATTCGCACGTATTTAGCTGAATTTATGGCCTTTACATTTGACTGATTTATCGTGCAACCGAAGTTTAACGGATTCGTTGTAGCAGTCATGTGGATGACCTAATACGTTTCATTATTTAGGGTCAGTTGCCAACATCTACGCTGAATTACTCATTGTTTACCTCAAAAATTATTTCAGAATGTTACTGAGATGTGTTTTCTGCTGACATTATTAAAAATAAAGTGTGTGTGGCGAAAAGTGGTATCCATAAAATGTACTTTGCGTAAGTCTGCATTATATTTTCATGATTTTACGATGGATACCACCCAAAACTCTGATGGCCTACAAAAGATAACGAATTCTTATATATGAAATGACTTAACTATAGCAATGTTTTGATTCGTACATGAATGTGTAGATAAATATTCATTTTCTCACAAGTCTTTACAACATCTCTGTTGAAACTCTCTACAACCGTATCACTATGATCACCATTATCGCTGTTGTTCTTTTCCGAAAATAACAAAATAATTTCTGTATTGTTAAATAATTATATTTTATTTTATTGATAACTGAGAATGCCTAACATGGACAGGTGAACCAAGTTTTGCAAAAGCAAATTAAACTTTCAGATTCAAAAAACAAATATTTTTTGTCCTATCTGTTTAATAAGCATAATGCACCTGTGCTACACAACGCTGTGGTGCATTCCGCTTACTACCTGAGCCCCCATCTTACTCTGTTACTCGCCCCTGTGAACGGGAACGCGTAATGCAGATCTTGGTGCCTCTCGCGTCCATCTAGGAAAGGTAATGATTTCACTATTTTATATTTATAGTTTTTACTGAGTTTAACGAAGGCGATGTTGGTCTGATATATTCTAGGATGCCCTTTGGCTACTCTTACTGAAGGATTCTTCTAGAAAATACCAAATTAAGGTATTTGCTCTTTCAATAGTTGATCTGTTTATACATGCTTATAGGTTATCCAAGTCTCCACAACGCGATCGCGATTCTTAAATAGATGTATTTGTTCTCTGTTTTCTATGTAGATAACCTGAAGATGCCTAAATAAGGCGAAACGCGTCGTTGAAAAATAAAAAACTAAAATTGCAACCAAGACTGTTTTTAACCAATAATAAAAATATAGTATTGAAGATAAAATGAAATTTTGTTTGTAACTTGGCAACAGAATCAAAGACTGATGGCATTGTCTTATCGTAACAAGTCACTGTAATGATTATTTCAACTGATAAATATTTTTAAATGCCTGACATTCTTTGGACATAAAGCAGCAGATTAATTTTTTTGAGATTGGTAGAAAGCAACATTATCATTTCCGCGCGTTTTCATGACTGCAATGTTGTCATACCCGGATCGACACTAAGGGACCAAAAAGTTTACTGATTTTAAAAGAAAAACAACACTACACATTTAAAAAGCAATGATTCAGAAATGATAGGAAAACGATTATGTACCTCCTGCCACAATGCTGTGTTCGGTCCATCAGTGTAATCATAAGTTCTGGAGATAAACTGATACAAAATGATCAACATACAAGTAATGAGGTGTCGGTGGAGTCTATCAGCAGGACGGGTTTCACTAGACATGGCCTGCACCTCAACAGGTATGGCAAGGGGAGGTTGGCAAAGCTTATAGGTGACAGCATAGGTGGGGATGGTGGGATAACTCATGGGAAAATTCCTGTACTAGTGGGTGTTAGAGCTGCACCTTTTTTAGATTGAAGTCAGCTGATAGGTATTCCTGCTTAAGGGAAGTCTCTCTAACAAAGGAACCACTTTCGACAAAGCTTAGGTATCCGAGTAATGAGGGAATTAGTATATTTCATCAAAATATACTTAGAGATAAAGTTAGTAAACTGCTTATAAACGCTGAATCTGAAATAGTTGGTATATCTGAACACTTCTTAAATAAGGAGATAATTCAGAGGCTTCCTTTACCAGGATACACGTTGGCTGGCAGCTTTTCTAGGAGCTCTTTGCGGTGTAGGGGAGTAGCCATGTATGTGAAGAACGGCATCCCATTTGAGTCAATTGATGATTCAAAGTACTGCACTGAAAAGGCGTTTGAACGTTGTGCAGGTGTGGTTAAATTTAGTGGAGCTAAACTTCTAACTGTTGTTATTTATAGAACTCCAGACTCCGATTTCACAACATTTTTGCTAAAGCCAGAGGAGGTTCTTGGTTCGCTTTATAGGAAATACAAAAAGTTAGTTATATGTGGTGACATACAATTAATATTGAAGTCATTGTGATTGTGCAAGGAAAAGGATGATGGTAGACCTCCTTAATTTATATAATCTTATGCAAACCGTATTCTTTCCAACGAGAGTGGAAGGGAACAGTAGAACAACCATACACAACATTTTTGTTCATTCCTCATTACTAGAAGGGCATTCTGTTAACAAAAAGGTGAATGGACCTTCGGGTCATGCTGAACAAATTTTAACTCTAAAAGATTTTTGTGCCGCAACACATGTTAAATATAGTTATCAATCAACTTTTCAGGGAAGCTGATCCAGTTGCTGTAGAGACCTTTGTAAACCTTATCAAGGATCAAGAGAGGCAAGATGTTTATAGTGCTGATACAGCAGACGATAAATATAATGCTTTCCTCAAGACTTTTCTCGTGCTCTTTGAAAGTTGCTTTCCGTTAGAACGTTGAAAACAGGGTACTAGCACAAACAGGCAGCCTGGGTGGTTGACTAGAGGGATAAGAATATCTTGTAGAACAAAGTGGCAATTGTATCAAAACGTTAGAAACAGTAAAAATCTAAATGCAGCAGCCCATTACAAACAGTATTATAAGGTGCTTAAAATGTTATTAGGAAGGCAAAAAATATGTGGTATGCACATAGGATAGCCAAGTCTCAGGATAAAATTAAAATCATATGGTCAGTCGTAAAGGAAGTGGCTGGTCTGCAGAGACAGGTCGAGGATATAGAATCAGTGCGTAGAGGGAATGTTCATATTACTGATAAGTCGCATATATGTACAGTATTTAATAATCACTTTCTGAATATAGCAGGTGAACTAAACAGAAACCTAGTCCCAACAGGAAACCATATAGCGCTCTTAGAAAAAAGTATTCCGAGACTGTTACCTGAAATGCTCCTCCATGATACTGGCAAGAGGGAGATTGAGTTAATAATTAAATCAGTAAAGACCAAGAACTCTCATGGATATGACGGGGTATCTTGCAGAATACTGAAGTATTGCTCTATGTATGTTAGCCCAGTACTTAGCCATATCTGTAGCTTTTCCTTTAGGAGTGGTCAGTTTCCTGACCGATTAAAGTACTCGGTAATGAAGCCACTTTATAGAAAGGGAGACAGGGATAATGTTGACAGTTTTAGACCAATTTCTATGCCATCAGTGTTGGCTAAAGTTATCGAGAAGGTTGTATATACAAGGTTACTGGATCATTTAAATTCACATAATTTGCTGTCAAATGTACAGTTTGGTTTTAGAAATGGTTTAACAACTGAAAATGCTATATCCCATTTTCTCTGTGAGGTTTTGGACGGATTAAATCAAAGGTTTCGAACGCTAGGTGTTTTCATTGATTTAACGAAGGCATTTGACTGTGTTGACCACAAAATATTACTGCAGAAGTTGGACCATTATGGAGTAAGGGGAGTAGCTTACAATTGGTCCGTCTCTTACTTTAAGAACAGAAAGCAGAAGGTAGTTCTCCGCAATATTGAGAGTGGTAGTGATGTTCAGTCCCAATGGGGCACTGTTAAGTGGGGTGTTCCCCAAGGGTCGGTGCTGGGGCCACTGCTGTTTCTTATTTATATAAATGATATGCCTTCTAGTATTACAGGTGATTCAAAACTATTTCTGTTTGCTGATGCCACCAGCTTGGTAGTGAAGGATCTTGTGTGTGATATTGAAACAGTATCAAATAATGTAGTTCATGAAATAAGTTTGTATCTTGTGGAAAATAATTTGATGCTAAATCACAGTAAGACTCAGTTTTTACAGTTCCTAACTCACAATTCAACAAGAACTGATATTTTGATCACAGAATGGGCATATTATAAGCGAGACGGAACAGTCCAAGTTCCTAGGCATTCGGATAGATAGTAAGCTGTTGTGGGAAGCCCGTGTTCAGGATCTTGTTCAGAAACTGAATGCTGCTTTATTTACCATTAGAACAGTATCTGAAATAAGTGACAGTTCAACAGGAAAAGTAGTCTATTTTGCATATTTTCATGCGCTTATGTCGTATGGAATTATTTTTTGGGGTAATTCTTCTGATTCATAAAGGGTATTTTTGGCTCAAAAACGAGCTGTTCGAGCTATATGTGGTATAAGTTCGAGACTTGTCGACCCATATTCAATAGTCTGGGAATTCTGACATTGCCCTCACAATATATATTTTCTTTAATGTCGTTTGTTGTTAGCAATATTAGCTTATTCCCAAGAGTTAGCAGCTTTCACTCAGTTAATACTAGGCAGAAATCAAATCGGCATGTGGAATGCACTTCCTTGACTTTTGTGCGGAAAGGAGTGCAGTATTCTGCTGCATCCATTTTCAATAAGCTACCACAAGAACTCAAAAATATTATCAGTAGCCCAAACACTTTTAAGTCTAAACTGAAGAGTTTCCTCATGGCTCACTCCTTCTATTCTGTCGAAGAGCTCCTGGAAGAGCTGAAAAATTAAGCAAATTCCAGTGTTACATTGTTGATTTTCTTTATTTAAACTTACGACTTGTCGCCTGAATATGTTTCTTACATTTCATTTTATCTGTTTCTACTATCGTGTTATAATTTAATGTATTGACTCGTTCCATGACCATGGAGACTTCTCCTTAATTTGGTCCCACGGAACAATAAATAAATAAATAAATAAATAGATGGCGATACTTAAGGATAATTCGTCTAAATAATCACACTTCATGTACAACACACGTTTTTAATGCTGCGTACCTTTTATATTACAATTACAATAGCTGGTGCGTATTAACAAAAGCCTTGCACATAACAGGCAATACTTGAGATTAATGTCCTCGTAATTAATTACATAAACATATAGTTCTCTAATTGAGAAGACAATTAGCACATTTACAGAATAATTTCCACAAATTATAAAAGACAGATCGCGGAACGCAGCAAGTCCGCATCTGCCTTTCATGGAATAGAAGCGGTAAAAGGTTAAGCGCTCAAGGCCTCATTTGTCTTGCAATAACAGAATTCTTTTCATATCATTAATCGATACGTGTACATAGAATTTACAGCCACCCCACAGGAGCGGCAAAGATAAAGAATAACAGATTCTGCTATGCGATGGTTCATTTCATTTACATTACAATTGTTTGATAGCTTCAGGCCATCATGCGTTTACTATTGAGCGTATAGTAATGTTTGCGAGGCGAAAATTACCAATATTACACTGCCTCCCATGAGGAGGGAAGGAATACCGAAGGTATTACTTTCATACTAACGCCCATTGGAATATTTGTAATTTTCGGGTGTAACATACAGGTTATTAAAAAGAATTTTCATTTCGTATTGATTCTATAACATAAGACCTGGTGTTAGAATTTGCAATTACTGACCGTTGATCAGTGTGAATTTGTTCCGGGTTTCTTTCAGCCTCTGCATGGTTTCAGTCTTTCTTGATGATTCTTAAAATTAAAGCTATAGGTATACATATTTACAAATGTTACAAGAAAAAAATTATCACACTTCATCTTTCGTCACTGCAAAAGTAATTTTACAATAACAACTGGTACATAAAATTTTTAATAGTATTCCTTGTATATTCATCATCTTATCAGTTTACTGCTTTGTCGTTTTGCCAAGCTTCATTAGCTAGGTCGCATTTAATTATGCTTTTGTTTCTGTCGCACATACACTATTTATCATAGACTTGGATTATATAGCGGCCACTGCTGATGGCTTCGACAAGGAAGTCCGTATCTTTCACTTTCAGGGCTCTAGAGTGGCTCTCCGAATTATTTCACATATGAAACAGATAAATATCTTATATTAGAATAGCTTACAAAACTAATTTTATGTACATATGCGATGGAATATAGAAATGATCGGATTCTTTGACGTTTTATCGCGTACTTCTTTTCATTTGAATCGTGACCTTTCGTCAAAGTTTGCATTTCAACAGTGTTCTATGGTGACATTGTGACTTATTTCTGTGAATGATCAGTCATTGGACTAATTACGCTAATTTCTCTATCTTAGAGTCTCTCAGAATGTTCATGGTATATACAAAGAAATTGTTGCTACAGGGTGTAGTACACAGCTGCAGCTGTTGGCAGTTGAACGCTTGCATTATTTCGTCACACGGTGGCTTTCGGCCTCCATTGTTGCGAACGGTCTTATAATTCAGTCTGCACGTGCACATTACCGGAGCTTGCTTGCGGTACGTCAATATAGCATCTGATGTACCGTGCGTCACTTTTGTTCGTCGGATCGTGGCTTCGAGCTTTTTAAATTGCTGGAGGGAGCTCCTTCCACTGCAGCTGCCTCGCATCACTTTCTGTCCACTATCCAGTTACGGATTCACGGGTAAGTGATAGCCACCGCAGCAACAGCATGTGTGGAACGACACGAATCATGAGTCGTCGCACACATTGATAAACAGACGTATTGTGCAATAGAATACTGTCATTGAAAATCGTCAAACTGTACAATTTCACTTGCACTGTGGTGAGTGTCTGTGTAAACGTTGTATTTGGTGAAATTCTCACTTCATAACATTATACTCTGTTTACAAGTTGACTTACGTACTAATATTTACAAGAGTTCACTTAAAATCGAAGATTAATTCAACTTGTCACTTTAAATCAGAACAATTGTTTCTTAGTTCGTCTTTTTACCCTTTACATCTTCGGTCACATGTAAGCTTTCAAAAGTTCTTTTTCTTGGACTAAATTCATTCCAATCTCCTTTACAAAGTAATTTCTTTCATAGTAATCCTTATCACGCTTGTTTATTCATTTTGAATATCGAATACTTTTTTAATGCTCATCTTACTTAGTGTCTTGTGAGTAGTTCCACATTTACTTCAAAGTTTCTTTCGTGTGTGCTTGTGTTTAAAAAAAATTCGAGCACAGACTTGGAGACAATAGATTCGCCTCTTGCTTTCGTGTAGAAATACAAACAGTCGAGGAAGAATAGTGGGCAAAGCGGGCCTACTCTATGATCGTCGACGAAATTTAAATTACTCCTCAAACGGGGTCGAAGATTAATTTAACATTACACAATGGAAAAGCAATTTACGCGTCGCTAACCTACTCATTTTCTTATGTAGTGGCTCACTTGCCAAGCACACGTGCATTTTTACGAGGTGATCCTTGGGAGTGGATAGGCTCACAGAGGATTTGCACTTAGGAAAGGGATTCGTTATTCACATAATCACAGAGAAAACAATTAATATTGCACACTTAAAATAAATTTATCACCTCAATATGTATATTTAACATGCACCTTGCTGCAGCTTGCTTACTGCTCCTTGTTCATTTATTAGACTAAGTGAAGTTCATGCATTATGCATTTGGGTATTAATTATCATTTGTATATTTATGTAAGCCTCTCACTAGAGCATTGTTGTCGGCTGCTGTGGCGATCTGTGAAGCTTGGGTGAGGTTCTTAATCTATTTGCTGCTAGCTTGTGAGTTTGCACTGATGCTATATAGTAGCGTGAAGTTGCCATAATAAACAATGTTACTAATGCATTCTTTTCTCAGCTTGTTTATAGCTTGGACTCACCTTATTTTTAATTATATAATTAGATTCCTTTTTATTTCATCACTCTTTTACTTTTGGTTATCGTCATGTCTTTTTTTAATGATTGCGCTGTGTTATCTATCTATTCATACTTAATCCTAGGTATTGGTTTATTTCAAAATAGATGGTATTCTATCGCTGGCACAGCACTGTGCTGGAACTTACAAGTTAAATGTAGCGACTGCTTTGTGCTAACGGGTGGTGCCTTATTGACTTCGTTGTTTAAATTATGGAATAACCTCATGGAATCGAATCTTTTCACACTACTTTCCTTCTTTGACTGGACGTTGAGTATTTTCTTTCAAAATAGGTCACTGATTTGTCCTCGATTAAATTTCACTTTCTAATACTTCGAGCATATAATCATCATTTTCATTTTACTATTTGGCGAGAGAAGTGCATTGTACCCTCCTTCCTCTTTCCTCATTTTAGTATCTTGGGGCCAATACCTCTCGAGTACACCATACTAACTTACAACTAAAATTGGAAATCGTCACAGGGACATGTTTTCCTGCTTGCATTAAGTTCATTAAAATAAATACTTGTCTACAGCCTATTCTGTATTTTATTTTCCAGGCACGTTATTTTAATACATAAGGTTTCCTTTTAGCACCAATTAACGTCCGTAGTCGGTTCAGTTTAGTTCTTGTCACTCATTGGTTTATCCTGATCTGTAATACCTTAGAATTTTCTTAGAGCTTAATTAATTTAATTTCTGGCGTTATAAATTTTTCTTAAATCATGATGGTGGAACAATCCTTTCATTTTATTCGTGGCAGGGTCAGATAACAAATAGCTACCTATGTGTAGTTTCCTCATTATCACAAAACGACTTCATAAATGTGTTGCCACTTACGATTCTTCTTTAACAACAGGGATGGTTTAAAATGAGTTCTGACTAATACCTTTACTCCTTCTCTGAAAACGATAACTCTGTTTACTTTCTTATCAAATTCCTTTTTTCGGAGTTTAGCATACGTTGTCAATGACATTAAAACTTGCCAGAATTTTGCTTCTAGGTCCGACCCGTTGTCTTGTAACTTTGGAAGAGGGTCTGTCCACTCATTCCTTTCTTTTAATCTTGACATTAACTTATGAGGCGTGAATCCGGTCGATAGATGGGGAAGATGGTTTACGATCTGTTCGAAAGGTCTTACGAAGTCTATCCACTTAGACTGCTTATTCGGAATAAACCTGTTAAACTCTGTGAATATTCTTTTGTCGGATTCGATTGGGGCCGGAATCGGAATATCAAACTTTGTTTGATCCCATGGCGAGCAAGGAATGCACCCCACTGGTGTAATGTGAAATTTGAAGCATTATCGGACAGGATAGACTCGGGAACACCGAATCGTGGGAAATAATCATTTTCAATGTGACGAATTATTTGCACAGGTAGATTTCACTGTGTACAGTCTTATGTGCTTAATAAAATTGTCCAGAATTGTGCTACTAAGTATTTAGCGCCTCCCATACCGGTGGGTAGTGGACCTGCCAAATTGATATTAAGAAGCTGGTTTGGCCTTTCAGCAATTATTGGATTTAATGGGATTGAAGTGGAAATGTTTAAGGATTTTGCCTTTTGAAAGATGATACAGTTCCTTAATAATTGATGGATTCCCTGACGTAGATTCAGAACATAACTGTAAGTCGAGATTTTTCTTTTGCATTTCTCTGGTCCTTAGTGGCCCCATGAAATGAGGGTGTACCACAGATGTTCAATGAAATTTCGAGTAATCCACCCACACCATCTTTCAGATGACTTCGACGTCTTATGAAATAGCACTTGGTTATGAACTTTAGAGAACTTTGACAACTTGTGGGCTGGATTTTCGTGAAGAATTTGTTTAACCTTTCTCCATTTTGGATCTGTGTTTTGAAGAATCTGAATCTGCCTACATAATTGAAGAAAATACTTTCTGTGAATTGGATCTTTCATTAACGAAATTTTATAATTAGGCATTTGTTTCACCAGTTCACTGGTTTCTGGCAAGCCGTCAGGTGAACGAAAAAGTGCGTCTGCTATAACTCTATCTTTAGCTTTTATATATACTACATCAAAATCGTATTCCTGTAGGAATAAGCACCATCGAGTAAAGATGTTGCAACTTGCATGTGAGGAGAAATTATAAGGCTTGATGGTCTGAATATACTTTAATTTTACTTCCTTAATTGAATGGTCTTAAAGCCCATACAACGGCGAGAGCGTCCCACTCCGTAACTGAATAAGACTTTTCGCATTCAGATAATACTCGACTCGCCAAGCTGATCACTTGGATTTGCCGGCGCCCATCTACTAATTGAATATGAAAGAGACAAGCGCCGATACCCATGAAGGAAGCGTCAGATGTAATGCAAAATTTCTTATCCATCTGAGGATGATGGAGAATGTTACTGTTAATCAGACTGTCTTTAATTTTCTGGAATCCGTCCTGGCATTCCGGGGTCCAATTCCAATGTGAGCTCTTTTCCAAAATGTTGGTAAGAGCGGAATTGTTCATTACTTGATTGGAGACAAAACGTCTGAAGAATGACGTGAGACCGACAAATCCTTTCTGTTGCCTTTTTGTAACAGCGGTTGGAAAGTTCTTTATTGCAGACAATTTTTCCGGGTCAGGTTTAATTCCTTCAGGGGTGAGATGATTTGTCCTAAAAGTATAATTTCGCTTTTCCCGAACTTGGATTTCTTGAGATTTGCTGTGACAACATACTCTATGGTCCTCCCCGATAGCTGAGTGGTCAACGCGGCGGTCTGTCACGCCAAGGGGCCCGGGTTCGATTCCCGGGGATTTTCTTCGCTCAGGGACTGGGTGTTGTGTTGTCCTCATTATCATTTCATCCTCATCAGTGGAATCACTTCCCTAGACGCTCATGCGGTGGACCTCCCTGACGAGGCTTCCCCCATGACAAGACTTGCCGTAAGGCAGAACACAAAGTTTTATACTCTATGAATCTTTGAAATACCTTTTTCAAAGTTGTCACATGATGTTCCCAATTTTTCGATGCTTCTAGAATGTTCAGGACCTAGTACATAGTCAAGAGCTCAAATAAAAATTCCGGAGCTCACATTTAGTCCAAACGGAACGACTTCGAAATGGTAAGATCTGCCTGCAGATATAAACGCAGTGTGCTTCCTAGACTCCTGCGCAAGTTTTACTCGCCAGTAACTGCTTATCAGATCAAGGGTACTCAAATTCCTAGCTCCACGAAACTTCTGCAGATGCTCTTCAAGAGCGTCACGTCTAATTCTTACGAGTACTATGATTTTATTTATTAATCTTGCGTCCAAGACTAGTCTTACGCTACCATCTGATTTCGGTACAGACAATAAAGGACTCGAATAAGGTGACTGAGATAATTCTAACACATTCCAACGTAAAATTTCCCTAACCTCGCTCTTAACAGCTTCGCGTCTTTCATACGGGATTGAAAGGATTGTTTTACAGTAGGTTGAATGGGACAGCACCTCCATTCGATATTCAAAGCCTTTTATTAGTCCATGTTTCTTAGAAAATATGTGAACGTAATCTATTAACAAATTGTGAAGTTCATTTTTCTGTTGTTCGGACAGTTCAGTGGATTCCCTAGCTTTGACGTTTAATTCATTCTGATTTCGAATAGGTCTTTATAGTCATCGTCATTAACGCTTTCAAACTCTGTCATGTGTTACCGTTGTCTGTTAGCCCATTGTAGTACTATTATTTGACGCGCGCTAAACTTTGTCCTCACTTTACCTCTTAACAAATTCACTGTTACCTGTTGCTGAGTTACTACTAGAGTACAGGTTCCACACTCGATGTCAATTTTAGCTTTCGTCTGACTCAAGAATCCCATGCCCAGGAGAATGGCACTGATGGGTTTTTAACAATGAGAAAAATGTTCGTACTGAAATAGACTCTGTCTTAATTTGAAGCTGAGTTTGAAGATTTCCGTGTTGTGTTAGTGGACCAGTTGCTTCCGAAACGGTGCAACCTTGAAATGTAAGTGATAAAATTCTGCGCACAGAAGATATTTGCTTAAATAAACATAAAGATAAGAGATTTATATTACCTACTGTATCTACGATGGCTGTTACCGGTATGTTGGCAATTGATATTCGTATGGAAGCTTGAACTTGTTAATTCCAAGTGTCATCATTGTCTTTCCTCTTAGTGTCTGCTACTAGATCATCCTGTAATTTTATCTCTTTGTCATACCTGATCGCATTAATTCAGTGTGAACTAATGAACATGGTGCCTCCATTCAAATCTGCAGCATCCTCTAGGAGGCTCAAAGGTGCTGCATTTAATTTTCCGCTCGGCGTTTACTTTCCTGCTGGTTCATGTTTCTCAAAGTTTCTTCCGTCTCAACTGGTGTGGCACGAACTCGGATGGAATTGGGTCTTGTTCTTGTGGTGTATTCGCTTGCACATAATAAATTTGCGTATTATGCTGGTGTTTAGGCTTCAGATTTCCCGAAGATCCATTCGCTTGTTGCGTGAAGTGTACATTCTGTGGCTGAAAATTGTTTTGCTGTGGCTTGTGTAGAGTGTAACCGTTGTTGAAAGATGTATGTTGGCCTCCACCTTGGCCATTTATTTCCTTTCCACTGGTGATGTGAACTGTAAGACTGATTGTTTCGATAACTGCCGTTGGTCAGTTGCGTGTTTCCATATTGCTGGGATTGTGTGTTATAATGTGCGTTTCCGTACTGCTGTGGTGACGAATTACATATTGGATTGTATCTCTGCTTGTTATTGTACTTAGTTTTGTATTTTCTGTTGGAGTACGTGCTGTGTTTATTTTTGAAATCGTTGTGGGGTTGGTACTGGCGGTCGCTGCGGCGCGCTTCCACTCGGCTATAGACTTGGGTACTGTTTCTATGTTTCGATACAGTGTACCGATACGTGGAACTGTTTCAGTGTTTCGGAACGGCTGTGGTTCACTGTTTCGAAACAGCGGTGTTTCATTCCGCCCTTGTCTCGATCTCGAGCCAGACACAGAAACTGTATCGTTGTTTCAAAATAAGGCTGTTTCAGTCCACCTGTGCTTGGAACGGACTGATTGTATCGAAACAGTGATGTTTCATTCCGCTCTGTGTCGAACGAGATTCGGGCTCGGCACAGGTACTGAAACACAACATACCACTTCGTGAAAGACTTTCAAGAGTGTCGAAATCTTTTTGACGGGCAATAGCATGAAGCTTAAGATGTCCGATGTGGTGTTACCGCCAGACACCACACTTGCTAGGTGGTAGCTTAAATCGGCCGCGGTACATTTAGTACATGTCGGACCCGCGTGTCGCCACTGTGTGATCGCAGACCGAGCGCCACCACAAGGCAGGTCTCGAGATACGGAAGAGCACTCGCCCAGTTGTACGACGACTTTGCTAGCGACTACACTGACGAAGCCTTTCTCTCATTTGCCGAGAGATAGTTAGAATAGCCTTCAGCTAAGTTCATGGCTGCGACCTAGCAAGGCGCCATTAACCATTTTAAGATAGAGTCTCACTTGTATCCTCAAGCAATGCTGTATGCAAATGAAGGATTAAAAGTTAAGTATTAAAGCAGCTACGTACATTTCTTGCTACCATTCATTAGGTATCCTGTTTCAGACCTCTCTTTAACCAACGTGAGATTACGCGTGCCTTTCGCCTACTTCAGTGTGGTGTAGCTGTCTTGTTACGCCACAACATCCGAAAATAAAGCTTCGTTTCTAGCTGACTGTCCTATTCCGAAATGGCGTAACATCTGCTTTATGAACACTAACCAAACAATAAAACAACGCATACTATTCACATTCAAAATAATGAATATGTGAAAATCATTCAGTTAAATTACACTTTTTTATAACATATTCTTCTCTGTTCATGTACTGTAATCATATTAAGAAACGCAAGTAAGCCTACAACACTTTGAATAAAAAAGGCGTAGAGTGACAGTTATTAGACATATACATAAATTTGATGTAGGTATAATTGCAAGCATCCGTTTGACATATCACTGATGGTGTAATGGTGAACGGGAAGGACTAGGAAGCATGGTAAATGTATAGTAACGGTTCGAAACACCTTGAAAGACAAAATTTTTTTGTTATATTTCGTTATTTATTCGAATTATTTGGCGTTATTTGTGAGTCTATAGTGACTGTGCCTATTATCCTCAATGATTCCCTTTGTGTGCATGGAAATAAGCAGGATGGGTATATTACCCATACTAATGGAATGTGCGAACCCCAGTAGCATATCCGTTGTTTCTGCAGTTTGCTCCCACCTCCAGTTCCGTTCGTGGTGGTTCTTCTGTCTTCAGCTATGGCTGTCCTCAGCCAATTGAAAAGTCACGCGACACAAAAGCAGTGCATTTGCTGCAGAAAATACGAAACTGCCAAGACGCCTAAGTGATAGTTTCATACTTTCTGCGACATGATTAGTGCTCTCGCACCTCATTTGTGTTTATATGGACATACTTATACGGTAGACATTCAAGGTGATAAAATGTGCAGGTTTATTAGATTACAAAACACAAATTGTTTCACTGTTTCGAAACAGCGTATCGAAACATTACATTGTACTGTTTCATTTGTTTCGAAACAGTTACGTGTTTCAGTTTGCTCATCTCTACTCGGCTACCATTGTTGCCTGCGTATTCTGTATTGTGCTGGCTGCCTGCACTGAAGTAGGCGTTGCCAACATTAACTCTAGCGTCCTCATAACTCAGATGTAAGGAGTCTAACGCTGATAGGAAGGTGTCAGCAACTTCCTCAGAGACGTTCACTAACTTTTCTCTGATCGAAATTGGTAGCTTTGTTTTTAGGATCATAATAACGTCTTTGGCGGTGATCGGTGAATCCCAGAACTTAATTTTCACTAAATATTTCTGGAAATACCAACTCAGGCTACCGCGCTGGCTGTTAAACTCTTCATCGTTGTAAACCTCTTTTCCCAAGTGTTGCTGCAACCCAGAACTCCAGAATTTCGCTAGAAACATCTGTTGGAACTCCTTGTAACGACCATTTCGGTTCCCCATAAGGCAGCGTCTCCTACAATAAACCCAGTAACGAACTGAATTCGCTGGTGGTCACTCCAGCTATTCGAAAAGTTCCTGAACAATTTCGGAGGAATACTATAGGATGATTTTCTGTTTTCTGTGGGTGAAAATTCGGAAAAACACGATGCTTGATCACGCTTTCCTCCTGCATAAAACTGACAAAAGTTGGTGCGCTGGTACCCTGAATTGTATTTCTATAGAACTGTGGGTTTGAGCGTTATCAAGTGGCGAACGGTGATGCTCAATATAGAGATTGAATAACATAGGGGAGAGGCTACAACGCTGTCTCACTCCCTTCCCAACCACTGTTTCCCTTTCATGTCCCTCGACTCATAATTGCTATCTGGTTTCTGTACAAATTGTAAATAGCTTTTCGCTCCCTATATTTTACCCCTGCCACCTTTAGAATTTGAAAGAGAGTATTCCAGTCAACATTGTCAAAAGCTTTCTCTAAGTCTACAAATGCTGGGAACATAGGTTTACCTTTCCTTAATCTGGCTTCTAAGATAAGTCGTAGGGTCAGTATTGCCTCACGTGTTCCGATATTCTTGCGGAATCCAAACTGATCTTCCCCGAGGTCGGCTTCTACTAGTTTTTCCATTCGTCTGTAAAGAATTCGTGGCAGTATTTTGCAGCCATGGCTTATTAAACTGATAGTTCGGTAATTTTCACATCTGTCAACACTTGCTTTCTTTGGGATTGGAATTATTATATTGTTCTTGAAGTCTGAGTGTATTTCACCTGTCTCATACATCTTGCCCACCAGATGGAACAGTTCTAATGGAATGTTGTCTACTCCCTGAGCTTTGTTGCGACTCAGGTCTTTCAGCGCTCTGTCAAACTCTTCAAGCAGTATCATATCTCCCATTTCATCTTCATCTACATCCTCTTCCATTTCCATAGTATTGTCCTCAAGTACATCGCCCTTGTATAGACTCTCTATATACTCCTTCCACCTTTCTGCTTTACCTTCTTTGCTTAGAACTGGGTTTCCATCAGAGCTCTGGATATTCATACAAGTGGTTCTCTTTTCTCCAAAGGTCTATTTAATTCTCCTGTAGGCAGTATCTATCTTACCCCTAGTGAGATAAGCCTCTACATCCCTACATTTGTCCTCTAGCCATCCCTGCTTAGCCATTTTGCACATCCTGTCGATCACATTTTTGAGACGTTTGTATTCCTTTCTGCCTGCTTCCTTTACTGCATTTTTTATATTTTCTCCTTTCATTAATTAAATTCATTATTTCTTCTGTTACCCAAGGATTTCTACTAGCCCTCGTCTTTTTACCTAATTGATTCTCTGCTGCCTTCACCACTTCATCCCTCAAAGCTACCCATTCTTCTTCTACTGTATTTCATTCCCCCATTCTTGCCAATTCTTCCCTTATGCTCTCCCTGAAACTATGTACAACCTCTGGTTTAGTCAGTTTATCCAGGTCCCATCTCCTTAAAGTCCCACCTTTTTGCAGTTTCTTCAGTTTTAATCTACAGTTCATAACCAATACATTGTGGTGAGAGTCCACGTCTGCCCCTGAAAACGTCTTACAATTTAAAACCTGGTTCCTAAATCTCTGTCTTACCATTAGATAATCTATCTGAAACCTGTCAGTATCTCCAGGCTTCTTCCATGTATACAATCTTCTTTTATGATTCTTGAACCAAGTGTTACCTATGATTAGGTTGTGCTCTGTGCAAAATTCCACCAGGCGGCTTCCTCTTTCGTTTCTTACCCCCAATCCTTATTCACCTACTATGTTTCCTTCTCTCCCTTTTCCTACTGAAGAATTCCAGTCACCCATGCCTATTAAATTTTCGTCTCCCTTCACTATCTGAATAATTTCTTTTATTTCATCAAACATTTCTTTAATTTCTTCGTCATCTGCAGAGCTAGTAGGCATATAAATTTGTACTACTCTGGTAGGCGTGGGCTTCGTATCTATCTTGGCCACAATAATGCGTTCACTATGCTGTTTGTAGTAGCTTACCAGCATTCCTATTTTCCTATTCGTTATTAAACCTACTCCTGCATTACCCCTATTTGATTTTGTGTTTATAGCCCTGTAGTCACCTGACCAGAAGTCTTGTTCCTCCTGCCACCGAACTTCACTAATTCCTAATATATCTAACTTTAACTTATCCATTTCCCTGTTTAAATTTTCTAACCTACCTGCCCGATTAAGGGATCTGACATTCCACGCTCCGATTCGTAGAACGAGAGTTTTTTTTTCTCCTGATAACGACATCCTCTTGAGTAGTCCCCGCCCGGAGACCCGAATGGGGAACTATTTTACCTCCGGAATGTTTTACCCAAGAGGACGCCATCATCATTTAACCATACAGTAAAGCTGCATACCGTCGGGAAAAATTACGGCCGTAGTTTCCCCTTGCTTTCAGCCGTTCGCAGTACCAGCACAGCAAGGCTGTTTTGGTTAGTGTTACAAGGCCAGATCAGTCAATCATCCAGACTGTTGCCCCTGCAGCTACTGAAAATGCTGCCGCCCCTCTTCAGGAACCACACGTTTGTCTGGTCTCTCAACAGATACCCCTCCGTTGTGGTTGCACCTACGGTACGGCTATCTGTATCGCTGAGGCACGCAAGCCTCCCCACCAACGGCAAGGTCCATGGTTCATGGGGGTGGGGGGTAAACCATAATATCTTATCAAAAACAAAACATCACCAATATAAAGAACAGCTGATACCCCCTGCCGCCGTACCAGTGTCACTTTGCTCCATAGTTCTGCTTCATACCAGGGTGTATACGACCAGGGAGATCCGGGAAAAACCCGGGAATTTTTTAGAATTCCGGGAATGTTTCATTGTTGTAGTTTTCAGTTAAATTTTTGGTAAGAACCAATACTCCAACGAAGGATATTACTGTATCCCGCGTCTGCAGGATAATACTGCAGCAACAAAACATTGACAAGAGGAAGAAAAAACGAAAATAAAATTTAAGTCGCTAAGGAAATCCGCCATATACAACAACAAAACATAGTGCTCATACAAGTGTCTGCCAGCAGCAAAGTGTGTCAAAGGCTTTAGAAAGACTATGCAATGATTCATAACGACAACCCCGCTCCTGGCTACGGATGTGTGGCTAGGCGGTTCGGAAATATCGTAGATCGGGGGCTGATGCGCAGAGCAGTGTGAGTTGTGGTGGGGAGGTGGGTAGTCTCCACGTGACCTGTGTTTACGTTTAGTGATTTTGCTGTTTCCTATTCATTTATTAATCTCACATCAAACGAAAACAAAACGGATTTCTGTGGCCGGGAGCTATCAAATGAATTAAAATACGTTCGCATAATTACGGAAGGCTAAAATATGTTATTATTTTCAGGTTTTATTTCCACCTTTCTGACAGTCAAGCAGAACAATGAAGTTATTTTTGTCGCTTTGCTAAAGAGATTTGGCCTTTATTAATCTTTTGCGCTGAGGCAGTCAATTTATTTGAAATGATGTCTTTAATTTCACACTGTTGGCTCGTTTCAACTGTTCGCTGCATGTCAAGTGCACGTTTTCCATCTTCTAACTCTTCTAACTTGCATGTCATTATGCCACAATAAAGAACCAGACATGAGATAATACAGTACTGGTACTCAAGAAAATTTACATCCGAATCTGGACATACGAATGCGCACTTTAAGCCCAATTATGCATTTTAGCATGGTTCACGAAATTCGTATGAACTTGAAGTGTCCTCTGATGTCTTGTTTCTTTTGTGACATAGTGCAAGAGCATTTAATGTTTTAGACGGGCTTCCTGTGTCGTCGTAGCTGCGCAAGAGCGGTGGCGCCTGTTACCTGGCGCTGTCTGGCAACTGCTGAAACTAATCAGTTTCTAACAGGGCACGGGAAAACATTGCGGATGGTGGTTTGAAAAGCGTTACTTTCGAAGTAAATTTCCTTTTACACAAGATGAACTATATGCGAGAATGTACGATTAATTTCTATAATCGCAGAGCGTTTGACTCTCAATTAAAAATAAACTCTTTGAGGACGACCATCTAGAATAATTTCGAGCCCAGAAGATCAGACATCTACGTCGTTATAAAAATTTTACTGGCACATTTGTGTGATGTATCTTAAAGCGTAGCACGCGCGAAAGAGATCAACATTACATGTGAAAGCTTAGCTTCTCCTGCAGCGTCTTAATCTTCGAGACTACGATTATATGTGAAACCTCTGTTTTTCTTGTAGCAACACTATGTATATTAATTTAAACCATCAACTTTTCTTATTTGTGTATTCGCGCTACTGAAGAGTGATCTTGCTGTTGTCTGACTACATCACGTGTCCTATGCTGTCATTAGCTGGCGAGATCACATGCTATGACCTATGACTGGCTTACAAAAGCGCTTCGCAATCCCGATTTCAATGCCTTGGAAAGTAACATGCGATGTTTTGTGGAATTCGAATTTATATCTTCGTAACACGACAATATGCAGCGTACATGTTGCTGCTGCACATCAAATATCTTACCAAAACGTGTTTCCCCCCTGAGTTCCGTTTTGTAAAATGCAGGGAAATTCTACGTCGTCGTATAAAACCATAAACATTCAAAAGACTGGTAAGTTTTACAGTGCAGAGGAAAATTACACTCTCACATAACACGGGGAAAAATGTATTTTCACCCGGGAGAAAGTGTATTTTCAACCGAGAAACACGGGAATTTTTTTTTCCTTGTCCATGTATACCTCCTGCATACGTGTTGGCACAAGTCGGTAGTCTTCGTGACAATGACATGTTTTCAGATGCTGCCAGCCGCAAAGTTCGAACAGTTGCTTTGTACCTGCTCTATGAACGTGTATTCAGTATTACTCAACAAAGCATTTAGCGGTTAATGACGATGAAGATATGCGTGCTCTTTCTAGGTCTCGTGCAATTCCGATTTCCCACGTCTTCACGAAACGTTAATTCCGTGTGCATTTTGTACCGTAGCAGCTGATCGTTGCGTCGTGTTTCAGTTGCAAGATAAAGTTAAAACATGACACCCGCCTCACCCTGAGGCTGCAGTAATCTTCCTCCTCTCCTCTCCCCACACCATGTTAACACTGCCATGGAGAAAAACTATATGTTATGTTCTTCAATCAGATTTTGTCATTTGAAATTTTCACGATAGTGAGTGAAAAAGAAATCAAGTTTTATTTATACAGGTAATAAATAAATTCTCTTCTAAATGTAAAATGTCACTAATAGAATAAAAACTATCTATGACCCTTAACTACTATGGTCATTCACAGGAACACAATTACTATGGAGAGGTGTCACAGACCGCATTTTTATATTTTATATATCAAACGAGAATTTTGCAGAATATATATAGTTTCTTGACTTTCTGTCATTCATTACACTTCTTAGAGGTGGCCTTTGTAGAAATTTTTTTTTTAAAACAATGCAGTATTTTAAACACTTCGACAATGAAAAGCAAAGCGAAATCTGGAGTGTATTTTTATTTTATGAGTTACGAAAATAACAGCAAATAGTTAGCTCTCTACTCACACACAGATTTTCATCAGAGGGATCATCTTACAAATTGGCAATATAACTATGTGGAACAATCCAACTTGACACACGATAAATTGTGTGCGAACTCAGCTTTCAGTTTACGACTCATCTTTGCGATGTAGAGCGAATATTTCAGTTCATAAGTCTATGAATGAAGAAACTTTGTCACATTTTACTACTAAAATTTCAAGTAAAAACTAAATACTTTCTCTCATGTGCCACTGAATCATACTTTAGTCCATTTCCATCGCCCGCGTCTCGCGGTCGTGCGGTAGCGTTCTCGCTCCCCACGCCCGGGCTCCCGGGTTCGATTCCCGGCGGGGTCAGGGATTTTCTATGCCTCGTGATGGCTGGGTGTTGTGTGCTGTCCTTAGGTTAGTTAGGTTTAATTAGTTCTAAGTTCTAGGGGACTAATGACCATATATCTTAAGTGCCATAGTGCTCAGAGCCATTTGAACCATCCGTTTCCATCTGCAAACACTTCACGCAAACCTTCCTGGAACACTCCAAACAAATCGGAACACCACACTGTTGACCTGGACACCTTGTTTTCCTCTTCAGATGAGGAGGGCAACAGGCACATGTTTCTCGATTTTCGAATTCTTCTTTCGGTGTCTGACGCTCATCTTGTAAGTGAAGTATTCTTCTGATGGTGCCACTCAACTCTCTTGGCAAGCGTCCAATAGAAATTCTACGCCTCATATGAAGTTCAACTAGGTCTCTTGCTGGAGTCTTCATGAAGTTGAATCTCGTCATTACCTCTTTGGAAAAGCTTGATGTAACACGTAAGCTTGATGTACCGCAAGCAACATCCACTGACGTGAAGAAAATGGCCAAAGGCCATCTTCTTGTCCGGCGACTTGACGAATAAGCTGCACACCTTTGGTCGAGACAGTCCACACCACCTTCTGATGTGTTATAAAACAGGATGATCTCAGGTTTTCCTGATTCAGGAGTATTGTTTACTGAATGGTGCATACAAGAGATCAGTATTGCAGCTTTGGACTTCTTGGGCACGAAGGAAACCATAGTCATGTCTTTTGTAAAACCGTAAACAGATGTCTTCCCACCACGTTTCTTGTTAGGTAAGAAGTTCTGTGGGATCTCCTTTTTGTTCTTTTTCAGCGACCAACGCATGTGAGACCTTTTTTGAAAGTTCATTGACTAGTTCTCTTGATGAGTACCAGTTATCACCTGTAGCATTTCGCCTTGTGTTTTCAATGGGTTTCACCAATCGAAGAACAGCCTGTGTGAGAACACTGTGACCTTTCTCATGGCTGGGAAGGGTGTGACCGTCGCTGCCTTTTCCAGAATAAATGTATGCACTCTACAAGTAATTTGTACGTGCGTCAGTCAAACACTGAACTTTCAGGCCATACTTTGCCGGTTTGTTTGGCATGTGCATTCTAAAACCACATCTTCCACGAAAAGGAACAAGCATTTCATCGACACACACTGTTGCACCTACAGAGTAGCAAAGTTGACTGTTTTCGATGAAACGCAAAAAGATTTGTGAAATTGCTGCTGATTTGTCTATTTTCTTTCTTTCCACCCGATCATCTGGATTATCAAATCGTAATGCAGACAATAAAAACAGAAATATTTCTTTGCTAACAGTGCATCTGTAAACATCTCTGCCTGTTCCATCGGTTGCAAACAAGCCGTAAACAGACTCGTTTCCCGACTTGAAAATGGCTGAATACACTAATAGACCAATTAAAGCCTTCAATTCAATAACATCAACATCTTGTAGATAGGATAAGCGATCGTTAGCATACTGTGCTCTAAGCTTAGATATTTTCAGATTTGTCCATCGAATGATTTCGTGTAGAATGTCTGGTGTAAAGAACAGTTTCCATACCTCCACAACAGCAGGGTTTTCTCCAAGGCTTTTCGCCATCGGTCACGGTCCAGGAAGCTGCAAGACGAAGACGATGTTGTGTTGCCTTGTTCTTACGTTAGCTGGTGGCTGCCTTTTTCTCCATCGAAAACATCTGTTATTACCGAAGAAGTAAGCTCCATCGTCACCAGTTGTCACATCTTCATCACTTTCAGTTTCCTCCTCTGAATTAGTGTCGTGATCACTAAATGTCTCAAAATCAGGGCCATTATCGCTGTCATCGAAGTCTTCATCCGAAGATTCAACGGGGCGATCTTGAACGTCCACATAACACAAGTTGCATTGAAGGCCCAGCTTTCCCCCGCCATAGAGAAACAGTAGCATGCAACAAAAATGCGGCACGCAAACACTATGGTACGTCTGTGAGACCTGTCAAGGCTAATAATTGCGAAAAAAGAGCAGCAACAATGCAAGAATGCTGGTACGTGTAGCTTGACAGCCAGTGGGAAGGTACCCGGAAGAGTCCATTTGACTTTGCAGGGGTGTGAGAAATATCTCGACACAAAAATTTGTAGCGGTCTGAGAGACGGTCGATAGTAGTTAAGTGATGACTTACTTTTACATTCGTAAAATAATTAAATAGTTTCTATGTTACTAGCCAAAGAGAAAGATCTTTACAATTTAATTAACATGAGACTACGTGTAAAATTGAACTGAAAAACCACTATTGTTGTTTGTAATTTTTGGCGGCCTTGACACAACTCCACTCCGTGACGCCGCTGACAGGGCCAAGCAGCGGGTCGCCCCATATCAACAATCGGCACGTAACTTCAGCATAGTAGTAACAATGGCGGCAGCATCAAAGCTGGTCGCGGCGGCATTAAAACCGCTCACAGGAACAGCAGCACACGTTGCCAGTGATGGCATACTGATCCGTGCCTTTTGAATGCTGTGGCGCCCAGACAACCGATTCTCAGCGGTGTCGTGTGGAGAGGCCCTTTGCACTTACCTCAAAAAGTCAGTTCCGTCTCTTTGTTTCTGCATTTACTGATTATTTCTCTGTAATCAAACTAAAACATGAAGTGCGCTTGAAAATGCCAGTGAAACATGTTAAGCATTGTAATTTAGAAAGTAATTCTGAATCTATACGGAATGTAGGCCTAACTGCTGTTGTGGCGCCGCGCGACGCCAAAACATTGTATTCAACTATTGTCAGTACTGTCTACCAAGTCGTTCAATAAACATTACCTTTTGCTCTGCTCGGGCTATTGAATATACATTATTGTAAACACAGAACACAGGCTATTATGACCCCACAGAAATTATTTTAAATAAAATTACTTCTAATACAAAACTGTAATGCAGCTAAGTTACAATATGCCTGACTATAAAATACGCACCCACGAAAACAATAGTTGTAGAAAATGCCATTTAATATAAATCTTTCAATATTTTGCTTCCCGCAGTGAGCATAACCAAAGAAATGCTTTCTCTGTCTATAGCACAGATTCACACAATAACAATTTACTCAAATATATACAGAAATTAATTGATGGAAAACAATTATGAAAATTCAAGGATCGTGGGATTTTATTGTTAGAACCAGCAATTAAAGAGAGATCTGATATAAAAATGACCAATTTTTTTCAGAACTAACCATTAAACTGGGAAATTCTGTGACGCTATACATTACGTTTATAATAATCACAAAATGATAAACTCGTAGTAGAGATGACAGTTTTGTTCTTTGCTATAAGCCCATACTGTCTTTTAACTGAGAAAAACATATTTCATGAGTAGCCGCTACAAACTGAATATTTATTAAACCATTAACAATCAAAGGGACTTGTTACAAATGTTAACACATTTGCTGCAATCTGACTGAAAAACGTTTTACACATAGAATCCATCTTTGGCGAATATTTTACATAAGGCGAGGTACTGGCAGAAGTAAAGCTATGAGGAGGGGGGTTTTAGTCGTGCTTCGGTGGCTCAGTTGGTAGAGCGAAAGTCAAAAGTCCTGAGTTCGAGTCTCGTTCTGCTACACAGTTTTAATCTGCCAAGAAGTTTCATATCAGCGCACACTCCGCTGCAGAGTGAAAATCTCATTCTGGAAACATCCCCCAGGCTGTGGCTAAGCCATGTTTCGTTTTACATAAATATCAAAGCTTCATAAGTCGTATTCAGCGCTAATATTGAGACTACAATTTTGTAGTCTATGAATTAAATTTCCCTTCACTCATAAAATAACAAGTCCTATCAATATATATATATATATATATATATATATATATATATATATATATATATATATACTCCTGGAAATTGAAATAAGAACACCGTGAATTCATTGTCCCACGAAGGGGAAACTTTATTGACACATTCCTGGGGTCAGATACATCACATGATCACACTGACAGAACCACAGGCACATAGACACAGGCAACAGAGCATGCACAATGTCGGCACTAGTACAGTGTATATCCACCTTTCGCAGCAATGCAGGCTGCTATTCTCCCATGGAGACGATCGTAGAGATGCTGGATGTAGTCCTGTGGAACGGCTTGCCATCCCATTTCCACCTGGCGCCTCAGTTGGACCAGCGTTCGTGCTGGACGTGCAGACCGCGTGAGACGACGCTTCATCCAGTCCCAAACATGCTCAATGGGGGACAGATCCGGAGATCTTGCTGGCCAGGGTAGTTGACTTACACCTTCTAGAGCACGTTGGGTGGCACGGGATACATGCGGACGTGCATTGTCCTGTTGGAACAGCAAGTTCCCTTGCCGGCCTAGGAATGGTAGAACGATGGGTTCGATGACGGTTTGGATGTACCGTGCACTATTCAGTGTCCCCTCGACGATCACCAGTGGTGTACGGCCAGTGTAGGAGATCGCTCCCCACACCATGATACCGGGTGTTGGCCCTGTGTGCCTCGGTCGTATGCAGTCCTGATTGTGGCGCTCACCTGCACGGCGCCAAACACGCATACGACCATCATTGGCACCAAGGCAGAAGCGACTCTCATCGCTGATGACGACACGTCTCCATTCGTCCCTCCATTCACGCCTGTCGCGACACCACTGGAGGCGGGCTGCACGATGTTGGGGCGTGAGCGGAAGACGGCCTAACGGTGTGCGGGACCGTAGCCCAGCTTCATGGAGACGGTTGCGAATGGTCCTCGCCGATACCCCAGGACCAACAGTGTCCCTAATTTGCTGGGAAGTGGTGGTGCGGTCCCCTACGGCACTGCGTAGGATCCTACGGTCTTGGCGTGCATCCGTGCGTCGCTGCGGTCCGGTCCCAGGTCGACGGGCACGTGCACCTTCCGCCGACCACTGGCGACAACATCGATGTACTGTGGAGACCTCACGCCCCACGTGTTGAGCAATTCGGCGGTACGTCCACCCGGCCTCCCGCATGCCCACTATACGCCCTCGCTCAAAGTCCGTCAACTGCACGTACGGTTCACGTCCACGCTGTCGCGGCATGCTACCAGTGTTAAAGACTGCGATGGAGCTCCGTATGCCACGGCAAACTGGCTGACACTGACGGCGGCGGTGCACAAGTGCTGCGCAGCTAGCGCCATTCGACGGCCAACACCGCGGTTCCTGGTGTGTCCGCTGTGCCGTGCGTGTGATCATTGCTTGTACAGCCCTCTCGCAGTGTCCGGAGCAAGTATGGTGGGTCTGACACACCGGTGTCAATGTGATCTTTTTTCCATTTCCAGGAGTGTATATATATATATATATATATTTGATCTAAGGGTATACAACTTTGTTTAAATTTCATTACAATTTCAACATAGCATATTAACGTAAAATGACAAACATATTTTATTCTGACTAAAGTCAGTGGCATATGACCAGTCAATTTATACAGAATATATGTTGTATATTTATTGTTAAAAAGTAGTTTTTTAGGACAAATTCAATTTTAACTGAGCTCTTAGTTTTAATTAAGTTCATACTCAGTGGCTCAAACAAAGGAAGAATAAGTAAGCATTGCGAAATTATTTCAAACACGATCAATCACAATCAGTTTGAGATGAATTAAGAAAAACATTTTCATAATACAATATTGTCTTCATTATACACTTATCACTTTGTGCTAGCCGGCCGAGGTGGCCGAGAGGTTCTAGGCGCTACAGTCTGGGACCGCGCGACCGCTACGGTCGCAGGTTCGAATCCTGCCTCAGGCATGGATGTGTGTGGCAAGGACCTGGTCTTTATTACGCCATCTTTCGGCCTTCTCATTTTCTTCATGGGCCTTTTTATCTATTTTTTCCTGCTTTTCATGTTCCCTTCTTTGACTTTCGAACTTGCTTTCCATTATTGATTCGATCATTGCAGCCAGGTCACTTTTTTCAAAAACAGGAATAGTTTGCACACTAGGACCGGCTTCTAAAACTTCGATCGTGGCTGCTTCTGCCTCCGCACCTGGATCTACTGTGCATTATCGTAATGGATAGGAAGGTCCCTTCGAATCACCGCCGTTATCTGCTTTTGTCTGTGTCCGCTGTTTACCGTCAGCCACGTTCGCGAATTATTTGTCAAACGTCAAGAGGCTACTGTCACTGCCGTCAGTCGTTTGTCTGTGACTTAGTGCAGGGACATCAGATGAAATTTTAGCTGCGGGTAACAACTGACGTTCACGTACGCCAAGAAGACAAGATGGTTCATATTTATTACAAACAAATGAAATTACACACGTTTTACCACTTTTCAGTGTAGCTATCCGCCATATTGTAAATTTTTTTGCGCAGCACTGACAACAATAGTACACTTTCACCCAATTTAACAACCGAATACTTGACTATTGAAAAAATGGAATAAAGCAGTTTCAAGGCGGGAAACGACAGGATTAAATTTTGAACAACTCGAAAGAAGCTACGTCACTACGAAAGCTTGGCTACCGCGTATGAAAATTTCGCTTACTTTTTGCTGTCTTGATAGCTGTACGGCTGGATACTCGCGTTTTTTGGTATTTCCTGCATTCGTTCTTCCAGGTCGACTAAATGGGTTATTCCACTTCTCTTTCTCGGATGAACTGTATCCACATGAAAAAATGAAACAGTTATTAGAACAAGCACTCAATTTTTTTAAACACAGTCATGAAATGATTTTTGATCAGTCCCTGTTCGGGCGCCAAGTGTAGTGTTATAAAAAATATAGTGTTGAATATATAATGAAATTTTGTTTGTAACTTGGCAACAGAATCAAAGACTGATTGTATTGTCTTATCGTAAGAAGTCACCGTAATGATTATTTCAACTGATAAATATTTTTTAAATACCTGACGTTCTCTGGACATAAAGCAGCAGATTAATTTCTTTGAGATTGGTAGAAAGCAACATTATCATTTCCGCGCGTTTTCATGTACGCGATGCAGTCATACTGGGATCGACACTAAGCGACCAAAAGATTTACTGACTTTAAAAGAAAAATAACACTACACAATTAGAAAGGACTGATTCGGAAACGATAGGAAAACGATGATGTTCCTCCTGCCACATACGTAAGGATAATTTGTCTAAATAATCACACTTCATATATAACACACGCTTTAATGCTACATACCTTTTCATATTACAGTTACAATAGCTGGTGCGTATTGACAAAAGCTTTGCACATAACACACAATACTTGAGATTAATGTCCTCTTGATGGTATGTGCTCGTAATTAATTACGTAAACATAAACGTTCACTGATTGAGAAGACAATTAGCACATTTACAGAATATTTTCCACAAATTATAAAACACAGATTGCGGAACGCAGCAAGTCCGCGTCCGCATTTCATGGAACAGATACAGTAAAAGGTGAAGCGCTCAGGGCCTCGTTTGTCTCGAAACAACAAAATTCTTTTTATAACATTAATCAATGCGTGTACATAGAGATTTACAGAGGCCGCGCAGGAGCGGCAAAGATAAGGAATAATAGATTCTGTCGCTGCTATGCGACGGTTCATTTCTTTTACATTACAATTGTTTGTAACTTCAGGCCGTCAGGCGTTTACTATTGAGCGTTTACTAGTGCTTGTGAGGCGAAAAGTACCAATATTACAACTCAGCGGACGACGCTTAAATGAAGCTCGTAATGTACCATGCTCATCTGACTGTTCAGAATCGAGATAGATATCGACTGACAGCGGCATTCATGTAGTGTGCCTTTCTGGAGATCCTTCATGTGATTCTTACAACTGAATGCAACAGTTTTGTTCCTGTTTCACTTTCACTAAATTACAGCCGTTTTACGTGGGGGGCCTGCCCTATTACGAATTTTGTGCATTCCGCATACACTTTAGTTGTGCTTCCGAGGTGGCTACTCATGTATCTCCTTTTTTATCCCACACGGTAGTGTCAGGTTTTCTCGGGGCTAATCTTTGTCCTACAGGTGCTTCGGGAGAACAAACGAGCAATAGATATCTCGTACATGCAAACTGGATTCCAGTACGAAACACTCTGCTTTGGTGTTCACTTAGGACCCACTTGCTGCATTTTTGTTTGTCTCTTCGAATGGATTTATTCTTAACACTGAAAGAAATAATGATACAATCACGTTTCTGCGATTTTATACTGATGTTTTTTTTACCTTTTTACGTCACTATGGATCTTGTGGACATGGTGTCCAGCCCGATTGGGGCACCTGTACAACTGGCCGTTCAGTCTGGATTCTTGCCGCAGAGTCTACAAACACCCAGAGGTGGAGAAGCTGGTCCACTCCCAAAGACCACTACGACCTGGTGATCGCTGAGATCTTCTACGTCGACTGCATGGCCGTGTTCGCGCACAAGTTCCGAGATCCTCTTGTTAGCATCGTTACCAGTATGGCGTTCCCAAGCGCCTACAACAGGGTACAGTACTGCATAAACTAATAAATTCTGAGACATTTTGTAGTATTGTGGAATTACGCCTGCTGCCTTCCAACAAATCGCCTTACATGTGTCTTTACTTATTATAAGGTTGTGAAATCTTGTTTACGTTCAGCCTTGAATAGCAGTATAAAAGTACCACTTTCCTCCCCAAATTTCTATGTATGTGTAGTTGTAGTGACTTGTACAGTGTGTGACACGTATAAATGCAGATGTTTCTATTGGTGATTGGTGTCAGTGCACTGAACAACATTACATCAGTATTTGCTTCACTTTCAGGCTAATGATTGTATCTGTTAGGAGAATCAAGAATCACAAGAGGAGGAGGTATACTTGGAAAAGGCCGGGAGATACGGGAAGATTTCAATTAGATTACATCACGGTCAGACAGAGATTCCGAAATCAGATTCTGGATTGTAAGGCGTACCCAGGAGCAGATATAGACTCAGATCACAATATAGTAGTGATGAAGAGTAGACTGAAGTTCAAGACATTAGTCAGGAAGAATCAATACGCAAAGAAGTGGGATACGGAAGTACTAAGGAATGACGAGATACGTTTGAAGTTCTCTAACGCTATAGATACAGCAATAAGGAGTAGCGCAGTAGGCAGTACAGTTGAAGAGGAGTGGACATCTCTAAAAAGGGCCATCACAGAAGTTGGGAAGGAAAACATAGGTACAAAGAAGGTAGCTGCGAAGAAACCATGGGTAACAGAAGAAATACTTCAGTTGATTGATGAAAGAAGGAAGTACAAACATGTTCCGGGAAAATCAGGAATACAGAAATACAAGTCGCTCAGGAATGAAATAAATAGGAAGTGCAGGGAAGCTAAGACGAAATGGCTGCAGGAATAATCTGAAGACATCGAAAAAGATATGATTGTCGGAAGGACAGACTCAGAATACAGGAAAGTCAAAACAACCTTTGGTGACATTAAAAGCAACGGTGGTAACATTAAGAGTGCAACGGGAATTTCACTGTTAAATGCAGAGGAGAGAGCAGATAGATGGAAAGAATACATTGAAAGCCTCTATGAGTGTGAAGATTTGTCTGATGTGATAGAAGAAGAAACAGGAGTCGATTTAGATGAGATAGGGGATCCAGTATTAGAATCGGAATTTAAAAGAGCTTTGGAGGACGTACGGTCAAATAAGGCAGAAGGGACAGATAACATTCCATCAGAATTTCTAAAATCATTGGGGGAAGTGGCAACAAAACGACTATTCACGTTGGTGTGTAGAATATATGAGTCTGGCGATATACCATCTGACTTTCGGAAAAGCATCATCCACACAATTCCGAAGACGGCAAGAGCTGACAAGTGCGAGAATTATCGCACAATTAGCTTAACAGCTCATGCATCGAATCAGCTTACAAGAATAATATACAGAAGAATGGAAAAGAAAATTGAGAATGCGCTAGGTGACGATCAGTTTGGCTTTAGGATAAGTAAAGGTACGAGAGAGGCAATTCTGACGTTGCGGCTAATAATGGAAGCAAGGCTAAAGAAAAATCAAGACACTTTCATAGGATTTGTCGACCTGGAGAAAGCGTTCGACAATATAAAATGGTGCAAGATGTTCGAGATTCTGAAAAAAGTACGGGTAAGCTATAGGGAGAGACGGGTCATATACAATATGTACAACAACCAAGAGGGAATAATAAGAGTGGACGATCAAGAACGAAGTGCTCGTATTAAGAAGGGTGTAAGACAAGGCTGTAGCCTTTCGCCCCTACTCTTCAATCTGTACGTCGAGGAAGCAATGATGGAAATAAAAGAAAGGTTCAGGAGTGGAATTAAAATACAAGGTGAAAGGATATCAATGATACGATTCGCTGATGACATTGCTATCCTGAGTGAAAGTGAAGAAGAATTAAATGATCTGCTGAACGGAATGAACAGTCTAATGAGTACACAGTATGGTTTGAGAGTAAATCGGAGAAAGACAAAGGTAATGAGAAGTAGTAGAAATGAGAAGAGCGATAAACTTAACATCAAGATTGATGGTCACGAAGTCAATGAAGTTAAGGAATTCTGCTACCTAGGCAGTAAAATAACCAACGACGGACGGAGCAAGGAGGACATCAAAAGCAGACTCGCTATGGCAAAAAAGGCATTTCTGGCCAAGAGAAGCCTACTAATATCAAATACCGGCCTTAATTTGAGGAAGAAATTTCTGAGGATGTACGTCTGGAGTACAGCATTGTATGGTAGTGAAACATGGACTGTGGGAAAACCGGAACAGAAGAGATCCGAAGCATTTGAGATATGGTGCTATAGACGAATGTTAAAAATTAGGTGGACTGATAAGGTAAGGAATGAGGAGGTTCTACGCAGAATCGGAGAGGAAAGGAATATATGGAAAACACTGATAAGGAGAAGGGACAGGATGATAGGACATCTGCTAAGACATGAGGGAATGACTTCCATGGTACTAGAGGGAGCTGTAGAGGGCAAAAACTGCAAAGGAAGACAGAGATTGGAATATGTCAAACAAATAATTGAGGACGTAGGTTGCAAGTGCTACTCTGAGATGAAAAGGTTAGCACAGGAAAGGAATTCGTGGCGGGCCGAATCAAACCAGTCAGTAGACTGATGACAAAAAAAAAAAAAAAAAAAAAAAAAAAAAAAAAAGGAGTAGTATATTTGTGGGTTGCTTAGTACCTACAAGTACACGTGGCAAGAGCAAGCCATTTTTGCGTATTTTCCCCTATGCAGCAGGTCAGGTGCTGAAGTGTGTAAGCACAGACGTGAAACGGTTAATCGATACTGACAGGTATAGTTGACTTTGTGATACATTTACGACTGTGCAGAAAACATTAGGTCATAAAGTTTGTGATGTATTAGTGGGAAAGCTGTTAGCTGCGGAGAAAAAACTATCAACAAACTCATGCGTATGCATAATAAGGTACCACTTATATAAATATCTGTGATTATATCCATTACATCCTGTATATATGTCTAAGGTATAAAATAGGAAGGTATTAGATATTGTTTGTGGTAATCACTACTGGTGTAAGGATGCCTGGGAATGAAAGGACCACCCAAATTAAGGACTGAACATCATTTGTATCCAGATTTTTATTAACACTCCTGAGAAAAAATACCAATTAGGTCCATAGGACCTAGGCACATAAAGACAAAAACTATGCAGTTATATAGAACCATTTAAGAGACATTACTGGCAATCGATCAATAATATTATCAAATATTTCAGTGAGATCAAATAACAAAAAGGTTAGAGCTTTAATTCAAATACTTGCTCTCAACTCTCCGAATGTCATTCATAGGAACATGAGCTATGTAAGTTTAAATTTACAACAATTGTTGTTCTCAATTGAAAATTTCAATAAGAGAAGCAACTGAAGTTACTTAACAATGTCTTCAAATGTTGTAATGAAACAGTCTTCAAAACAGGCAGGTCATAAACAATCTAAGAATGTGTTTGACTAAAATACAACTGATAATTCAGGCTTACCTAAAATGGAGTTCTTTAAAAGGAAACAAAAACAGTTAAAAGTGCTTGATACAAAACCACCGCAGGTCAAGCAGTGTGGTCCAGTCGAACAAACCAGAAATTGCTTATGTCAGGTCCGACAAGCTGCTCGCCAGACTCTTCCTTTTCTAAGTGACCAGTGGGGACACGCTCAAGATTCAAATGGTTCAAATGGCTCTGAGCACTATGGGACTTAACATCTGAGGTCATCAGTCCCCTAGACTTAGAACTACTTAAACCTAAGTAACCTGAGGACACCACACACATCCATGCCCGAAGCAGGATTCGAACCTGGGACCGTAGCGATCGCGCGGTTCCAGACTGAAGCGCCTAGAACCGCTCGGCCACATCGGCCGGCCACGCCTAAAGCACAAACATACAATGATAGCCTGACTAACAGAGAAGTAATTTTTAAGTTAAACAATTAAAAACTTAGGCCATCAGATTAGAACGTTGGCAGCGTAGACAAGAAGTAGTGAAAAGTCGCTAAAATACACTCCTGGAAATGGAAAAAAGAACACATTGACACCGGTGTGTCAGACCCACCATACTTGCTCCGGACACTGCGAGAGGGCTGTACAAGCAATGATCACACGCACGGCACAGCGGACACACCAGGAACCGCGGTGTTGGCCGTCGAATGGCGCTAGCTGCGCAGCATTTGTGCACCGCCGCCGTCAGTGTCAGCCAGTTTGCCGTGGCATACGGAGCTCCATCGCAGTCTTTAACACTGGTAGCATGCCGCGACAGCGTGGACGTGAACCGTATGTGCAGTTGACGGACTTTGAGCGAGGGCGTATAGTGGGCATGCGGGAGGCCGGGTGGACGTACCGCCGAATTGCTCAACACGTGGGGCGTGAGGTCTCCACAGTACATCGATGTTGTCGCCAGTGGTCGGCGGAAGGTGCACGTGCCCGTCGACCTGGGACCGGACCGCAGCGGCGCACGGATGCACACCAAGACCGTAGGATCCTACGCAGTGCCGTAGGGGACCGCACCGCCACTTCCCAGCAAATTAGGGACACTGTTGCTCCTGGGGTATCGGCGAGGACCATTCGCAACCGTCTCCATGAAGCTGGGCTACGGTCCCGCACACCGTTAGGCCGTCTTCCGCTCACGCCCCAACATCGTGCAGCCCGCCTGCAGTGGTGTCGCGACAGGCGTGAATGGAGGGACGAATGGAGACGTGTCGTCTTCAGCGATGAGAGTCGCTTCTGCCTTGGTGCCAATGATGGTCGTACGCGTGTTTGGCGCCGTGCAGGTGAGCGCCACAATCAGGACTGTATACGACCGAGGCACACAGGGCCAACACCCGGCATCATGGTGTGGGGAGCGATCTCCTACACTGGCCGTACACCACTGGTGATCGTCGAGGGGACACTGAATAGTGCACGGTACATCCAAACCGTCATCGAACCCATCGTTCTACCATTCCTAGACCGGCAAGGAAACTTGCTGTTCCAACAGGACAATGCACGTCCGCATGTATCCCGTGCCACCCAACGTGCTCTAGAAGGTGTAAGTCAACTACCCTGGCCAGCAAGATCTCCGGATCTGTCCCCCATTGAGCATGTTTGGGACTGGATGAAGCGTCGTCTCACGCGGTCTGCACGTCCAGCACGAACGCTGGTGCAACTGAGGCGCCAGGTGGAAATGGCATGGCAAGCCGTTCCACAGGACTACATCCAGCATCTCTGCGATCGTCTCCATGGGAGAATAGCAGCCTGCATTGCTGCGAAAGGTGGATATACACTGTACTAGTGCCGACATTGTGCATGCTCTGTTGCCTGTGTCTATGTGCCTGTGGTTCTGTCAGTGTGATCATGTGATGTATCTGACCCCAGGAATGTGTCAATAAAGTTTCCCCTTCCTGGGACAATGAATTCACGGTGTTCTTATTTCAATTTCCAGGAGTGTATAAGGTAACTGTCTAAGAAAACCATCCCCACTTACACCAATCGAGATTCAGCTTCAAGTCGGCCACAGCCCTATGACGCACGGGTTTTTACTCCGGCGAGAGGACCCTCCGATGTGTGGTGCTTGTGGCGTGCAGATCACGGTGCACCACATGTTATTGGACTGCATTTTATTTGCTGACCAGCGGACTGTAGCGGATTTGCCGGCGGATCTGCAGGCAATTTTATGCCATGCTCAAACGAATGTGTTTCTCGTTTTAAAGTTCTTTGAATTGTCCCACGTTTTTAACAAGATTTTGGGGGGATATTTTTAATGTGTCAACGGGGTGGATGGCTCACCCAAATTTTTTCCTAAGTGGTCAGCCAGTCACATTTCCCTGTGCTGTTCTTTTAGCTCTTTTGTATTTTGTTTTCCCTCTGTTTCAATTTCTTGATTAGCTATCTACCCTCCTCATGGGTTCTAGTGCATGTGAGAGTGCGTGTACGACAGTCATTGTCTGGTCGTTTCGTGTGCCTGCGCGTCCTACAGTTTTCGTTCTTATCCACATTCGCTTGTTTTAATCAATGTCAGGGCGCTGATAACCTTGCCGTTTGGCGTCTATAAGATCCCAAACCACACACACAAACACAGACTCATGCCCCGAGCCCGAAACGGTAAATACTTAAACGCTGTGCGGGACGGGAAACGTAGATGAAAAGAAGACGTGAACTCTCGGCCGATGGACCTCACCTATGTAAGCACAAGCTTCGCTTGGAAGCATAACCCAGCACAATACATGCAACAAGATTTGTCCCAGTAAGGAACATAAGCTTGGGGACTCTAAAAAACTAAACAAAGCGACTTGGCGGTTTAGTGCACAACGTACCATGCAAAAAAAGAATATTTTGGACGTCATGAATAATGATAATTGAACATAAAAGAAATGTACAAGATCCCAGTAGTTTAAAACATACAATCAAGTCAGAGCTCAATCACAATTACGAATAGAAGCTACTACGTTTTGATACGAGCGACAAAATCGTCGAATCACATGGCCAGAGACAGGAACAGGGAACAATGACAACAACAACAACAGGGATGTGAACCGAGTGTGATATAGAAGCAGCAGGGCACAAACACGAGCAGGAAGCGAACGACTCATTATCACGCACACGGCGGGGAGCACTACCAGTCTACGAAAGCTGCGTGGTCTCGACACTGAAGCAACGAATTAAGAGTAGCTCACTGAGCATAAAAAGCTGCTGATCGCGGAAAATAGTGGAAAAACTTAAAGCCACCACTAGATGTGTGGATGACGGCGACCGGCCGCTCGCCTCCAGACCCGGTCGACCAAAGGAATAATGTGTCCACTCTCGTTTCCGGTGCAGGTCCCTCGTGTACGGAAAAGCTCAGCCAGACCAAACTATAAGTCGCACGTGTGGTACAGTGTTGCGCAACAAACAACCGGCTGCTTGCCCCGCAGACCTGCGCTGTCCACGCTTCTTCAGTGACTGCCTCTCCCGGTAAGCAGCCTCAGCGACATTAGCAGTAAACATGGCATGTGGAAAATAAAAAACTTAGCTCGCGTATATATTAAGTGTCAAAATTTTAAAAAGCTTTCTGTAATTTGAGCAAAGCAGCGATCTGCGTAAAATGCTAAACATCAAATAAAAACAGTCTAGCAGTGAAATCTGTACTTTCATGAATCTCGCTCCATCCGCCGCCACCAGCAGCCGTATTGGCGGGGAAAAGCCTGAAGGTGGTCCGAGGAAAGGGCCGAAACAGGCTGCTAATGAATGAAACTCTGAAAACGCAATCGAGACTGTCTTGATTTGATTTTTATAATTGTCAGTCTCTGGGAATCTTTTCCGCATTACTACGTAAATACTAAACTTTAGTCTCATTCTTCCACATCTGAAGTGGTGAAACCATGGGAGGTAATTGCACCTATGTTCCCCCCTCCTTCTTGACTGAAAGAGCACACTTGTTACTGACAGTTGTAATTCGTCGTTTGCATGTTCCAGTATGTGAGTACACTTCTATTTTCAGTTACAACAGGCCCTAAATCAATGACAAGTGTGTATAAAAATTATTACATTAGTAAAAATTTACAACACCACTGGCTAGTAATACTCCAGGGAATCAGTAATATTACTCCTATGAAAGGAATTTTGTTTTGATAAACTACCTCTTGGCCTCTGTCTCGGGGTCTTCGGCCGACGTTCGTCTGATGATTTTTCTGACGTTTCATCAGCATGAGTGGCTGGCATTGCTGGTGATGGGACAGGAGCCTATCTCGCGACTGCAGACTACATATACGTAGTTGGCGCGCCAACGTCCTAAGCCTTCTCCGCAGTCTTTTCCGGTGTGGTGTTTTGACTGTATACATGTGCTAATGGTTAAGGTATTGGACTATGCTTCATTATCCAAAAGATTATGTTTTGATAGCGAGAAGTATTTGAACTAATGGGAACTGAACCAAGGTTCTGGTGGTTATACAGTCAACTGCGGCTAAAGCCAATAAAACCAGCTTAATCAGACAAACCTGGTACCTAGAGATTACACTGATAACGAAATTGACTATTGTGTATGAGTATACTTGGTACTAAAGTCTGTTTTGCAAGTAGGAGACGAAACAGTGTCACCATCTTGCAGTCCGCCCCAGTAGCTGAGTGGTAAGCGTGACGGATTGCCGTCCTCTGGGCCCGGGTTCGATTCCCGGCTGGGTCGGAGATTTTCTCCGCTCAGGGACTGGGTGTTGTGTTGTGTTCATCATCATTTCATCCCCATCCGGCGTGCGGGTCGCCCAATGTGGCGCCGAATGTAATAAGACCTGCGATATGGCGGCCGGACCTGCCCCGCGAGGGGCCTCCCGGCCAATGACGCCAAACGCTCATTTCCATTTCCACCATCTTGCAATTCTTGGAATACTAATTCTTCCATGAGCAACTCCGGCTGAAATTGGCTCTCGCTAACTTGTACTTTCAGTGTTCAACACAAGAAAGCTGAAGTTCGTTATAGAAAATCATTTAACATGGGAGCAGCACAACTAAAAGAGACACGAGGAGCTTTTATCCAAAAACTCTTGAAAAACAGACGCATAACAGGTCCTCAAACTGATATGGCTGGATGTGAGGTGTGTTGCTTTAGGTGTTCTAGGTAGGCGTCCTACTGATGTCTCTTGTTGTGGTGGAGATATGGCCAGCTGTTCACCAAGACTAATCATGAAGCTCATTCTACCTAGTTCGTTACCATGCTTCTTGATCAGAAAGTCTGCAATGAAGCAACAAGTGGCGGGAAAGTTTCTGACAATTTTTTTTTTTCCGCCTGCTCCTGGCCATCTGGTAGCTGTGCAACTAAGAATCGTACCTATCCACACGCCTGGCATATTCCTGTCGTAATCAACGACAAAATGTGGCTTTTGAACGGTTGCCGTCCTCGAGTTTACGTTTAAAAATATACCGTTGTGGAAGCTGTTGACCATAACAACGTCTCTTTTGTCCTTCCATTTCATTAACATCTGCGTGCCTCTGTACCCTGTTATGTTGTCCCCTTTCTTCAGTTTTACTGTTTTTACGAAGTTAGGGACCTTTTTCCCGTCTTGCCGCATTGTTCTGACAACGTAAGTGCTATTGCTGCTTCGTTTGTCCACAAAATCTGAACTGGTGCCCCAGTTGTCAAGATAAATGCAGTGACCGTTCCCGATCAGATCATGTACAAGGTCTACAACAATGCGAAAGGTCATTGTCATGTTGATCAAACCTGAAGAATTACGAAACGTTATTGTTTCTTCTGGGTGGTGGTTACCATAATTACCGTTCTTTCCCAGAGTCAGCAATAAAGTCTCATACACACCCAGTGCTGATTTCGCAGAGTTTCGTGAAATTTGATGCCGAATCTGCTGCGCTATGATGGAAAAAGTGCCTCCATCCAAGCCGTTCTTTTCACAGCAATAACGATTCGTCAGCGGTGATGTTCCTTTTTGTCATGTACACTGATCTGAATTCACTCCGCATATGCTCCATAATCGGGTGAATTTTGAATTTTTTTCTTCTTATAGGGGTACTGTCAGCAAAGCGGACGAATTTCGGTAAAAAAATGAAACCACTGTTCACTCACCAATTACCTGAAGAAAGACGCGTCAGCTGATTTTCTCGTTGAAATCTACAACTTGCGTTCTGGTTTGTGAAGAATTCCTTGAGGTATGAGCATTCCAGTGAGTGTTTTTACGTAACCCTTTGTAGTATCGAGCCAACTGTGAATCCTGGAGCGTGCTGCTAAATCGTGATGAGAAGCTATCAGCTGTTGTGGATATAAGTTCGTCTGTTCAGCTATTTTGCACAAAGCATTATCCACCAAACGTTTAAAACAAGTAAACACATCACATTGTTTTTAGAGGCAGACCTGTACCACTCCTACCACTCCTTCAAATAGTGCCCACAAAGTGAACTAGCACTCACAAATGCGACAGGTACCGTTTGCTGCAGTAGTGTCTCGTCATCAGGTGTTTCTCAAGCGATGTCACTTTCACTAGCCTCAACGGCCGAAGTGGCCGAGCGGTTCTAGGCGCTGCAGTCTGGAACCGCAAGACCGCTACGGTCGCAGGTTCGAATCCTGCCTCGGGCATGGATGTTTGTGATGTCCTTAGGTTAGTTAGGTTTAACTAGTTCTAAGTTCTAGGGGACTAATGACCTCAGCAGTTAAGTCCCACAGTGCTCAGAGCCACTAGCCTCAACAGCCACATCTTGAAAGCTTTCAGAAGTCTAACTGAAATTATTGCCACTTTCTAAAAGCAGCTGCTCTTTCCTAATCTGAAAACGACTTCTTTTCGCTACTGCAAAAGATCAATCACGAACGCGGCGGTAAAAGCAGACGAAAAAGGCGTGCTCTTACGGTTGCATCATAGGGCGCATGCTGTCGACGCGCGCTTGAGTGGAAAGATAGGTAGCCCCGAATATGCTGTGTTGCCTGGAGAGAGTTGCCATATAGTGGACGAACCTAATCTAGTACCACGGTGTACCGGTAACTCGTCATTCCCACTAGCTGCTAGCTACAGCACGCAGCGGACGGATATATCCGTCCAACTTAAGGTCAATTAGCAGGGTGTGGATGAATATATCCGTCAAGCTTACTTAAAGGGTTGAAACGAAGGGGCTAACAGATGGTATAAAAATGAAATTCGGATAAAACCTAAACTGGCCAAGCCGGGCTGTACACTAGTAACGAATCGAGAAACTGGTAACCAAGAAGAGCCTTACTACGTCACAAGCAGCAAGCTGGTTGAGCGGCAGCAGGTGAGGCAGTACAAACCGCTGTGCATGATGTTTACACACGGCGTCAGAGTCGATGGGCACAAAACCGACGCTGTAGAGAGTGCAAATGGCGGAGGGCGGCTGTACATGTGCTAAACTACTTTAGAAAATAAGTCAAAAGATTGTTGTTGTTGTGGTCTTCAGTCCAGAGACTGGTTTCATGCAGCTCTCCATGCTACTCTATCCTGTGCAAGATTCTTCAGTCCGCAGCTCGTGGTCGTGCGGTAGCGTTCTCGCTTCCCGCGCCCGGGTTCCCGGGTTCGATTCCCGGCGGAGTCAGGGATTTTCTCTGCCTCGTGATGACTGGGTGTTGTGAGCTGTCATTAGGTTAGTTAGGTTTAAGTAGTTGTACGTTCTAGGGGACTGATGACCATAGATGTTAAGTCCCATAGTGCTCAGAGCCATTTGAACCATTTTGAACCAAGCTTCTTCATCTACCAGTACCTACTGCAACCTACATACTTCTGAATCTGCTTTGTGTATTCATCGCTTGGTCTCCCTCTACGATTTTTACCCTCCTGGCTGCCCTCCAATATTAAATTGGTGATCCCTTGATGCCTCAGAATATGTCCTACCAACCGATCCCTTCTTCTAGTCAAGTTGTGCCACAAATTCCACTTCTCCCCAATTTTATTCAATACCTCTTCATTATTTATTTGATCTACCCATCGATCTTCAGCATTCTTCTGTAGCACCACATTTCGAAAGCTTCTGTTCTCTACTTATCGTCCATGTTTCACTTCCATACATGGCTACACTCCATACAAATACTTTCAGAAATGACTTCCTGACACTTAAATCTATACTCGATGTTAACAAATATCTCTTCTTCAGAAACGCTTTCCTTGCCATTGCCAGTCTACATTTTATATCCTCTCTACTTCGACCATCATTAGTTATTTCGCTCCCCAAATAGCAAAACTCCTTTACTACTTTAAGTGTCTGATTTCCTAATCTTATTCCCTCAGCGTCAACGGACTTAATTCGACTACATTTCATTAACCTCGTTTTGCTTTTGTTGATGTTCAACTTATATCCTTGTTTCAAGACACTGTCCTTCCTTTCAGCTGCTCTTCCAGGTCCTTTGCTGTCTCTGACAGGATTACAATGTCATCGGAGAATCTCAAAGTTTTAATTCCTTCTCCATAGATTTTAATTCCCACTACGAATTTTTCTTTTGTTTCCTTTACTGCTTGCTCAATATACAGATTGAATAACGTTGGGGAGAGGCTACAACACTGTCTCACTCCCTTCCCAACCACTGCTTCCCTGTCATGCCCCTCAACTGCCATTTGGTTGTTGTACAAATTGTAAATAGCCTTCCGCTCCCTGTATTTTACCGCTGCCACCTTTAGAATTTGAAAGAGAGTATTCCAGTCAACATTGCCAAAAGCTTTCTCTAAGTCTACAAATGCTAGAAACGTGGGTTTGCTTTTCCTTAAGCTATTTTCTAAGATAAGTCATAGGTTCAGTACTGCCTCACATGTTACAGCATTTCTAAGGAATCCAAACTGATCTTCCGCGGCGTCTGTAAAGAATTCGTGTTAGTATTTTGCAGCCGTGGCTTATTAAACTGATAGTTCGGTATTTATCACACCTGTCAACATCTGCTTTTTTTGGGATTGGAATTATTATATTCTTCTTGAAGTCTGGTAAAAAGTTTAAATCCCATTAAAAAGTGTGGAAACTGCACAATTAAAAAGCAACGTATTAATAAAACCTGAGAGCAAACACAAATTCCCTGCTACACAAATACAATTTATACAATACTGAAAGTAGTTAGTTAAAATGTAAAATATTAATAAAGCCCGAGTGGTAGTACAAATTCCTTCTTTCACAACTACAATCCCATATAGTGGACAAACGCAACGGGCTAGTCTGAGAAAGTAAGGTTTCTTTCCGATAAAAAATAGTGGCCACCCGTTTGGACGAGCGGTTCTAGCCGCTACAGTCTGAAACCGCGCGACCACTACGGTCACAGGTTCGAATCCTGCCTCGGGCATGGAAGTGTGTGACGTCCTTAGGTTAGTTAGGTTTAAGTAGTTCTAAGTTCTACGGGACTGATGACCTCATAAGTTAAGTCCCATAGTGCTCAGAGCCATTTGAACTATCTGAAAAAATAGTGGGCTATAGGACCAATGGCACTATGTTTGAACACTCAAAATTTTCCAAAATATCTTTGTGTCGCAGATGTGTCAGCGCATTCAATGTGGAATCAGGGTATCTTTTTAGAGTACGGTAAATCTCGAACTCTTCTAAAATATTCAGGGTGTTGCTTTTGCTTTCGAAATGTAGTACCTGCACGAATGGCCATTAAAATTGCTACACCACGAAGATGACGTGCTACAGACGCGAAATTTAACCGACAGGAAGAAGATGCTGTGATATGCAAAGGATTAGCTTTTCAGAGCATTCACACAAGGCTGGCGTCGGTGGCGACACCTACAACGTGCTGACATGAGGAAAGTTTCCAAACGATTTCTCATACCCAAACAGCAGTTGACCGGCGTTGTCTGCCGGCCGCAGTGGCCCTGCGGTTCTAGGCGCTTCCGTCTGGATCCGCGCGACCGCTACGGTCGCAGGTTCGAATTCTGCCTCAGGCATGGATGTGTGTGATGTCCTTGGGTTAGTTAGGTTTAAGTAGTTCTAAGTTCTAGGGTACTGATGACCTTCGAAGTTAAGTCCCATAGTGCTCAGAGCCATTTTGCGTTGCCTGGTGAAGCGTTTTTGAGATGCCGCGTGTAAGGAGGAGAAATGCGTACCATCACGTTTCCGACTTTGATAAAGGTCGGATTGTAGCCTATTGCGATTGCGGTTTATCGTATCGCGACACTGCTGCTCGCGTTGGTCGAGATCCAATGACTGTTAGCAGAGTATGCAATCGGTGGGTTCAGGAGGGTAATACGGAACGCCGTGCTGGATCCAACGGCCTCGTATCACCAGCAGTCGAGATGACAGGCATCTTATCCGCATGGCTGTAACGGATCGTGCAGCCACGTCTCGATCCCTGAGTCAACCGATGGGGACGTTTGTAAGACAACAACCATCTGCACGAACAGTTCGACGACGTTTGCAGCAGCATGGAGTATCTGCTCGGAGACCATGGCTGCGGTTACCCTTGACGCTCCATCACAGACAGGAGCGCCTGCGATGATGTTCTCAACGACGAACCCGGGTGCACGAATAGCAAAACGTTATTTTTTCGGATGAATCCAGATTCTGTTTACAGCATCATGATGGTCGCATCCGTGTTTGGCAGCATCGCAGTGAACGCACATTGGAAGCGTGTATTCGTCATCGCCATATTGGCGTATCACCCGGCTGGATGGTATGGGGTGCCATTGGTTACACGTTCCGTCACCTCTTGTTCGCATTGACGGCACTTTGATCAGTGGACGTTACATTTCAGATGTGTTACGACCCGTGGCTCTACCTTTCTTTCGATCCGTGCGAAATCCTATATTTCAGCAGGATAATGCACGACCGCATGTTGCAGGTCCTGTACGGGCCTTTCTGGATACATAAAATGTTCAACTGCTGCCCTGGCCAGCACATTCTCCAGATCTCTCTCCAACTGAAAACGTTTGGTCAATGGTGGCCGAGCAACTGGCTCGTCACAATACGCCAGCCACTACTCTTGATGAACTGTGGTATCGTGTTGAAGCTGCATGGGCAGCTGTGCCTGTGCACGCCATCCAAGCTTCTTTTGAATCAATGCCCAGGAGTATGAAGACCGTTATTACGGCCAGAGGTGTTTGTTCTGGGTACTGATTTCTCAGGATCTATGCATCCAAATTGCGTGAAAATGTAATCAAATGTCAGTTCTAGTATAATATATTTGTCCAATGAATACCCAATTATCATCTGCATTTCTCATTGGTGTAGCAATTTTAATGGCCATTAGTGTATATAGTCTTTCGGATGTCGGTAATAAGGTGACCAGTTTCCCACTAATGTGTGCTTATCACCGACTTTGAACTGGAATCGTTGACGTGTTCTCTTAAACAGGTTGCTAAGTTTCTCCCCGTCTGATCTAAATATGTACCATTACATTAATCGCAATTTAAAATACCACGCTCACAGTTGTCTTGGTAGCATATCTGAGTGATTAACGTTGCAAGATCACAGGTTAATGTAAGCGTGAGATAAGCCATCGAAAATACGAAATTCTGGCACATTAAAAAACGTGCATCCATGGTGGTGTACAGGTGTGGCAAGCCAGTTTGTGCCACGAAGTACCGTTCCTATAGCAACCAGTGAGACTCTTACGCGACTGGTGCCAAATTTAAGTAGACATCATCTTTCAGGAGGTAGGGACCCGCCTACCAACTTTCGTTTACGTCGCACAACTCCTTCCTGTTGTGATTTTTTCTGTCAGCGTAGAAACTGTTGGGTAAAAAAAATGATTTTTGCGTTAGTTACATCTCCAAATTTTGGTAATCGTCATAGTTACCATCATATTTCGCATTTAAATAAGGCACTGCGCTAAATTCGAGAAATTTGCAATGAAAAATAGGGGTCACTATGATTTTGCATTTGGTGCACATTACATCACAACGTGGCTGCACATGACATTTAGCTGACGTATTTAATTTTTCTATAGTCTTGGGAGGATGTCTCCCCCATCATTCTCGAGAAATTGATTTTATGCAGCGAACCAAATTCCGATCGCGTGTGCCAGTGATAAAGCCAGAATTAAATATTCATAGTACCCCTCATATCTCATTACTGATCTGAGATACCAGAACGAGGTTTTAGCAAATGATGGCACGTAAAAAAGAGAGTATTTTGCCATGTGGATAATGTGTGGATAAAAAAATGGCTCTGAGCACTATGGGACTTAACACCTGTGGTCATCAGTCCCCTAGAACTTAGAACTACTTAAACCTAACTAACCTAAGGACATCACTCACATCCATGCCCGAGGCAGGATTCGAACCTGCGACCGTAGCAGTCGCGCGATTCCTGACTGAGCGCCTAGAGCCGCTAGACCACCGCGGCCGGCATGTGTGGATTTCTCTTATCTACGCAGTATAGCAGAAGCTGTGGTTTTTCATTTCTCTTTTTTCAATTTGCTATAAAATTGGAATTTTAAGCTCTGTTCTCGTGTATGCAGTAACGAATCAAAGTGTCCTCCTTTGGCAACTGAACAATTATTATTTTGCATTTATACCCAATCATACGTCACAACAGTTGTGGAGTTCTCAGTGATCTGTTTCGTTTCACTGTTCCTGAAATACATACAAACAGATTTTATGTGGCTTGTTGTTTCTTAAACTACATAGGTACGTAAAATTTATTTTAGAGTGTGTGTGCCCTGCAGCTGCCAAAGGAAATCGGCCACAGGTTTAAATTAGTACAATATGTCATCCGAAAACTTAAGGAAGTCTCAGCTGAATTTTCGTTTAGAATACAACATTTGTAATACATATCCCTATTAAAATCGTTTTTTTACTGTACGTGCTAAACGAGATTTTATTGTTATTAGTGGATTTAGAATGACCTGAGAATATCGGTAAAAATTTGTCAGGGTTTGGTTTGGAGAACTATTTGAAATGGTTTATTTGTAGATTTAATTGTGCATTTTAACAACGTTTACGTCTTGTCTTGCTCACTGTTGAATTATAGCTCTTGTTCTGTTGCTGTGGCTCGCACACAAATGTTTCACTGTACAATCTAGATGCTGACGCTTCTGACAGTCGTTTGTTCCACTGTTTTTTTAAGATTGACGGCTGTGAAATTTTAATTTGTTCCTATGTGTTTTATTTTGTTTTTGTGGTGTAAGCGTGTGTCCATTTATGTGTGTGTGTGTGTGTGTGTGTGTGTGTGTGTGTGTGTGCGTGTGTGTGAGAGAGAGAGAGAGAGAGAGAGAGAGAGAGAGAGAGAGAGCTGTGTACAGTAGAAATGTAATATAGCACTACCACAATGATGATGGCATTATCTGCTTGGCCAATTACACACATGACCAGACTCTACAGCTACGCAGTCATCAATACTGCCCACCCATGAAACCGAAACAGACAAAAAAGTACGTACATATCCTAGACATTACAACAAAAACAGAAACCACAAATAACAGCTGTCAGTATACAGAAAGCCTACACCAACCATTACGATAATTCAAACAGGTCAAAGCACCTTTCAACCCACAAACAGGCTAGCCTAAGATACCTTCTGCACAGACTATACAGAATTCAAGTGCACAAGGATACGCAATAAAACTATACATAATAAGATTGCCGCAGAAAACGGGCACAAAATAATCACAATAAACAAACTGAAGCAAAAAATTAAATCACAACTGGCACCAAACATGCAGAACAGTATTACACCAGTAAAAACCACACAAAAAAACCATACAACCGAGAAGATGAAGAAATCACAAACAACCGGTAAACGTGGTACACGCTGACATTTGACAAAAAGATAACACACAGAACAGGAAACATTACGAGAAGACAAGGAATTCGTGTGTACAGAACAAACAGTACACTGCAGAAAGGACTGAAAATACTCAACACCATCATAGATAAAATCAACGAGGCAGGTACGTCAGCAAAAGTCAAAAGACGGGGATTGACTACAGTATATAGTACTGAACACACGTGTAGAAATTTCAGAAAAGATACTCGGGACCCTTAAAAGCACTGAAAAACACATTTGGCAGGCACAGAAAAAAACACAGCCACAGCTCAGTAAAGTACAGCAATGGCAAGTCTAATAGGGACGGATGCCACGATTATACCGGAATGTGTACTTGAAAGGCTGTATTCTAAATGAAAATGCAATTCAGGCATGCCTATGTGTGCAAATGACATGGTGTATTTATTTAGACCTCTGGATGGTTTCTTTTGACAGGCCACACACAATGTAAAATAAGTCAAGTACATATGTATGCTCATGAACAACAAGATCTGATGTGACATATTTCCTGACCTATACAAAATCGGTGTGTTCGTTTCGCTGTTGCACTGCAAGCATGTTGCAACTCAATCGTTACTCTTTCGCATCTGTGCTAAAACTTGTTTAAACCAAAGAAGAAGCGTAGCCTATATTTCTAACAAGGGAATGATCAGTGCCACATATTGTGAAGAAAAAACTGCGGGTGTTGAAATGAATTGGCGATGAGGCTTTTGACATGTGGATCCGTTCATTTCGTATAAATTTGGGCTCCTCACACTAAGTACACGGCATAAATATCTTCCCCTCTTTCTTTGTGTAACAGCTCCGTTTTTACCAGTTGCTGGTTTTCTTAATTTTTAATTCCTGCAGGCGTGTCTATGCGAGGGTCGTTCAGTAAACAATGATACAAATTTATTTTTACAACCATTACTAAGTACTGGATACCTTCCTTTCGCTGGCCGGTGTGGCCGAGCGGTTTTAGGCGCTTCAGTCTGGAACTGCGCGACCGCTACGGTCGCAGGTTCGAATCCTGCCACGGGCGTGGATGTGTGTGATGTCCTTAGGTTAGTTAGGTTTAAGTAGTTCTAAGTTCTAGGGGACTGATGACTTCAAATGTTAAATCCCATAGTGCACAGAGCCATTTGAATCATTTGAACCTTCGTTTCAGACGCTTTAAATTTTATGTTTCTTCTGTACGTCTGCGAACATTCGAACAAGCCTTAGTCAACAACCAAAATGCCGTCTACGCAAGACACTCGTTACAAGCATCGTGATGTAACTGAGTTTTTGGTTGCGGAAAAATAAATATGGAGAAATCCACAGAAGTCCGTGTGCAGTGTATGGTAATTATGCAGTTGATTGTAGCAGTGTTGGGCGTCGGTTAGAGTGAGCTGAAGCGACAGGGAGCGCAGAAACTGAACTCCATGATCGTCCACGTTCTGGGCGTTCTGCCACAGCTATCGCTCCCGACATGTTGAGTCGCGTACTTGTCGATATTCTTTTAGATCTGCACATCACAACTCGACAACTGAGTCTACAGCTACCGGTGAAGAGTGGAATTTCGTGAAGGAAGAGTGAGACTCTTCAAAGGTGTGCTCCAGATGGGTTCCATGATTACTAACAACAGGACACTAGATTCAAAGAAGAGTGGTTTCGTCTGAACTGTTGGAGCAGTTTGACGCCATTGGGGCCTTTCTGTTATGCATTGTTATACAAGTAAAGAAACCTGCGGTCAACACTCTGAGCCGGAAACAGAAAGATGTCGCTGTTGTTCGACCTCCAATAGTCAGCAAAAACAGAAGAAACTCGAGGCAGCTTCCCTTGTTGCATAGTCATAATGACCGCCTTTTGGAATCGCGACGTTGTCATTCTAACGTATTCTAACCAAAAGGATCAGCCATTAATGTAAATGATTATGTTAAGTCTCTAAAACAGCTCAAGTATCGTTTCCGACACTTTCAGTCTGACGAGAACCCTAAAGAAATATGACTCCAACATGGCAATGCATACAGACACGTAAGTCTCAGAGCCTGGAAATGTATCACTAATATGATGTGAATATCATTTCCTCTTTCATCCCATAGCCCAGACCTGGCGCCATCAGATTGGGCCACTTAACCCTCGCAGTAACAAAAGGGAGGGGGTGGGGGGTGGGGGGGATGAAGTTACTGTATGCTCAGCTTTTGAAAATTTTCAAAAAAGTATTGATTGTTTCTAATGAATTGCTCTATAAGATTCCATAAATGTTTTAAAATTTTCAGTTAACATTAACACAAAAGTTTAAGTCTTAGTAGTAGATGTCACTTTCTGTGATGAATGTCATATTCAGTATTTTTCAGGTTCAGGCCCTTATTTACGCATTGGTATCTCTTTAAAAATATGTTGTGGGTGAAAGTCAACAACCATTAACGAAATCTGCATTTATAAAATTTTTTAGCCTGGGCATAAATTACCCTCGCTCTCCACGATAGTACGTGTTATTCAAAGTGTGTTGATATGTTAGTAGGAGCATGTTAAAAGATATTTTCACGTTGTGGACCGTACTTACACATCAGTACCTCTTCGGAAGGTATGTTGTTAATATAAGTTAGCAAAAATTCACGAATTTTACCTTTTTTAATTAGATTTGCCTGTTTGCAAAATGAACCCCCCCCCCCCACCCCACCCCACCACCCTGTTGGTAATGCGCGTTATGGAAACAGTGTTGTTATTGCAAGGATTAAGGATCCTTTACGTGGGACACACTTCGAACATAATGAGAACGCAACTCATGGAGTGAAAATATGAGTGAAAACACAGAACAAAAGCTTTTACTAACAGGCGATACTTTGTCTTACACAACTCTAGCGAAATGCCACAGAACTTGCTGGAGACTAGGCAGAAAAACAGTACATGTAAATAAGTTATGACTGATATCACAAAAATTTATCTCATAATAACAAATATGATGTGATACAAAAATTGTGGAGCATTATTTATTGATCGACACTCTGATGCAGTTCTGTGCTACATGTAGCTAATTCGTATTACTCTACCCTTTTCTTGTGTCGTGTATTAAACGCACCTACAGTAAAGTACTTCTGCATTGACCGCCCTGTACATTAAGCTACGAAAAGAATCCTCTTTATGAGCTTGTGAGTGGCATCACTTGTTAACAAGTGTAGCATCAATCGTTGTCACTTTCCTATAAATGCTAAAAGCATGTGCCACAAATTTTCCACGTGATGGGAACGATGCACTCACCACCATCTTGCACTCAACAAAATAAGAAAGAAAAGAAGACATGATCTGAAGAAAATGTGAAAATGGTCACTGTGATGTATTACAGAATAGCCTCGCAAAAGATAGTGACCATTTTTAAACCTCACAGCTTTAAAGCACCGTTCCACACGAATAAGTCAGATAGGTATGCGCTAAAACACGATGGTGGTGACAGTGTGAAGAAATTTGCAAAGTCTCAAGAGTATTCAATGCAATGCACATCATATGATGCAAAGCATGTAGGACGGACAGCAAGACAGTTTTCGGTGAGATACAAGCAACAGCATCCCGCTTTTTGACTGACGATTTGCGATAAGTGAGCAGTAGCTAACCATGCGCAGGAAACTGGCCACCTCTTATAGGAAAAATGGCGATGACTTAGATATCCTGCACCTGGAAAGAAACCAACATGATAGAAGATTTATAAATAGCTATGAATGAAAAAAATTCGACGAAGTTCTTAAAGTACAAATGAAAGATAAAGGAAAGCGACTTTTTAAGAACTTTTTACATTATTTTTAATGGAGGTACTTAGTTACATTTGATACCACGTTGGACGCACTGCGTGACTTGTGCAACGATACTGGTATCAGTGGCCACGTGAACATTCTTAAGCCACGTGCACACGGACCGTGAATCCGAACGTTGAGCGTGCGAGTGTCTGACGTCATAGGATGGAACAGCACGTTCGGGAGTCTTTCCGAACGTGCAGAGCAATAGCTGGCATGTCCGATATTCTGAGCGTGCGTCTGAGCGTTGGCCAATGAGATGGCACAACGCCACCTACGTCACAAGCACGCCGTCTCCCTTCAGTACAGAGGTGTGAGGCGCCATATTGGCATTCATTTCAAGCTTATACGTATATATGCCGTTTCTGAGCACCAGCAAATTGAGAATCACTGGAAAACCCGTTGTTAACTGTGTGATTCGTTCCAATAAAATAAAAAGAAACATCGTATTCGTGGCAAAAGAATTATTGGAACTTGCGTATTATGAGATGAGGCTATTTGAAGGCAGCGACACACTGAAGATCCACACAGAACGCATTGTCCTTGGTACAATTTGTTATAACTAAATTTCAGCTAGTAACATATCTACGATATGGTTTTATGCAAGGGTAACATACTATGATTAGTTAGAAGGGTTGTGTTGTTGGTTTAGCGCATTGAGTAATTGCCGGCACGGTAGCTCAGCGTGTTCGGTCAGAGAACCGGTTGGTCTCTGTAATAAAAAACTGAGTGGAAGGAACAACAAACGAACTTGGCCGGATGTCATGTGACGTCCAGAACGACAAAACATAAAGAACAAAATGCCTTCTATTGAAATGATAGTAGGAGCGGTGGTTCGCGTCTTGACTCGCCTAGATTTTATATCCTAACATTCTCGTTTTTATTAGGTTCTGATACTGTATTATTAGTTTAATATAAGTATATACTATAATATTTGATGTCATGTAAATATAGGTTCACCTTTTTCTGAGGGGTGACTTTGTTCGATTGGCTTAATCTACAGGACAGCTTGCGCTACTTGTATAAACATATTTTGCTCCTTTTTCTTTTACCCTTCGTAATTCACATGTTGCCAATATTCTGCTACTAGGTAGGAACAGTGATTATGTAAGACTGACCTTGGGGTTTTCCTAAAACGTGGGAATGACGAAATAATGTTTATCTTATGCGGAGAAGTAGTCCAAATTTGTATCTGACTGTTTGTAATGGAACTTTTATAAGCCTCTGTCCTTATTGATTGGACATGGTACTTTCCTTTTCGTGGACGATGGAGGAAATGTGCGTTTCAATAGAGCTAACGTGGGAATTTTACGCGCGCCCGCTAAGTAAACAGTGTGATTTAGGAACTAGAAACATCCGGCAACTGCCGCTGGAGTGCGTTGCGATCGCGTATACCACGTTGGGGCCCACGTACCGTATGCACAAGTCGCATCGTGGCTGAGCGATCAGCAGCACGTTGAACTTGGCACGCTCAACGTTAACGTTCGACAGCACGGTCCGTGTGCAGACGGCTTTAGGCTCACAGACGAGGTTCTGGACGTCCACACGGTACGCCGCGCGGGATTAGCCGAGCGGTAGAGGGCGCTGCAGTCATGGGCTGTGCGGCTGTTTCCGGCGGACGTTCGAGTCCTCCCTCGGGCATGGGTGTGTGTGTTTGTCCTTAGGATAATTTAGGTTATCGTCGTATTGTAAGGGCAAAAGTGGCAGATCGTACAGTTACTGAGCACAGATAGGAGGGCTTGTGAACCCATACGTGTCAACACGAACTCTTGCGGACCGATTATAAACAGTGGAATTGCAGGCACTCACACCTCTAGACCGTCTCCCATTCACGTCACAGCACAGACGCTCAGGTCTCGACCGGTGCCATCAGAGGATCACTTGGAATATGGAATTGAGCGCAGTGGTCTTCAGCGATGAATGCAGATTCTGCCTGCATGCAAGTGATGGTCGTTTGCGCGTACGACGTAGAGCTGGTGAGCGCTGTCTCCTAGAGTGCATGCGTCCAAGTCATATTGGCCCCAACCCAGGCCTTATGGGCTGGGGTGCTATAAGCTACAACTTTCATTCCCCTTTGGTGTTTCTGGGGGGACGGTAACCGGCGCTCGGTACTTGCAAAATGTTGTTAGACCTGTTCTTTTGCCCTTTTTGCAACAGGAAAGTGATGTGGGCTTCCAACAGGATAATGTCCTCTCACACACTACCTATGAAACTCAACGCGTTCTGCAAGTCGTGCTGCAACTTCCCTTGCCAGCACGATCTCCGGACTCTCTGGACTTGTCTCCAATCGAGAACGTGTGGGATATGGTGGGACGAGATACTCGAGCGGCTCGTGACCCGACAGCTCTCGCAGAACTATGTGAACAGGTGGAGTAGGCGTGGCGTAACGTATCCCAGTACAGTATACGCCATCCGTACGATCAATTGAATGCCAGAGTCAGCCCCTGCACTGCTGCCAGTGGTCACACCACGTACTAATATGGGTGTCTCAGCTTGGGTTGATACCTGGTACCTCAGAACCACTTCCGCTTTTGATCCGTAAATGTCATCGTTTCATGTATTCCTTATGCATTCTTGCAACGATAAATGTAATGGAAACGGTTTCTTTTACGAAGAACACACACCAGATGAATTTCGGCATACCATACAGCAAATAAGATCTTCGTGGTTCCATTACACTTTATTTATGTCTTACGTTTAGGTTGGTTGGTTGATTCGGAGGATGGGACCGCACAGCGAGGTCATCGCTCCCATAGGATTATTGAAGGTTGGTGGTCGTGTCCTCTCAAAGGAGCCATCCCGGCATTTGCCTGAAGCGATTTAGGGAAATCACGGATGGCCGAACGCGGCAACGCGGGTTTGAGCAATCGGCCTCCCGAATGCGAGTCCAGTGTGCTAACTACTACGCCACCTCGCTCGGTATCTTCTGATTAGTGCGCAGTTCATCAGATAAAATAGATGTACCATATAAGGCCTAGTTTTAAATAAGTAACACTGCTTGCATTTCTGAAAGTCTGAGCAGGACATGGAAGGTATCAGCACCTAATAAGCGTTCTGTTAGTGAGTACACGACGGCACTATTAACTCACTTTAGTTACTGCATTTGAGTGCTACATTGTACCAGATTCGACGGGTGTGACATTTCCATATATCTGGAGTAATTTGTAGGTAACCTAATACGTATAATTTACGCATTGAAGGGTCGTTTACTTGTCGTTATATTTTTGTAATTAAATTTACGGAATTATTGTTGGTCTGGAAGTAATCAGTAACTGAACGAGAAAAAGTAGTACGTCTCTAATAGGAGCGAAGGAAGGCAGCTAGTTTAATACATTTTTGTACTAATAAGAGTGATAAGCTTCTTTTATTTTTATGAGAATCAGATTATAGCGTCGCCTACCGTAATTAATTGTGGTTTATGTGAGATTTGGCTCCTGTGAACACACTGTTGACGAGAGATCATTACGAAGAGTAGATTTAACGACTCTAATATACGTCAGAGAAATAAATAAGCCAGAATCAATAGACCATTTGTTCCTCGTCTCAGAAAAAATGTCGTAGGTGTTAATAAGAAAGCTAAAAGGCGACGTATGTGGTACAAGATTTTATAGCGAGAGCGTTAGATGGCATAGTGGAAGCAACGAGGGTTAGAACTGTTACTAAGAATTTCCGAATCACTTGACGTACTTTATAGAATCACATTCAGAGTGGTAGCCGTGAACGGAAAGCGGGTAGAACTACCATATTAACTTCGCAACCATCGAGGAAACTTAAAAAAGATCAGTGTTCAGAATTAGCGAAATAAATAGTACTAAATCACCTTTCTGCATCTACATCAAGATGGTTACTCTGCAATTCACTATCAAGTTCTTGGCAGAGGCTTCATCGAAAAACCCTTCAAGCTATTTCTCTACCGTTCCAGCCGGAAAACGAACAAGCATCATCTCTGATATCTCTTATTCTATAATGATGATCATTTCTCCCCATGTAGATGGCCCCAACAAAATATTGTCACACTATAAAGGATAAAGTTAGCGCCGCAAATTTTATGAGAAGCTTCTGCTCCTACGAGAATCACCCTTGCTTCGATGACTACCACACCAATTTATGTATCTTCTCTTGGACGCACTATCCCCTATTTCGCAAATGGTACAAAACGAGCTGGCCTTATTTGAACTTTTACTATATCCTCCGTCAATCATATCTGATTGGGACCCCACACCGCACAGCAGTACTCCAGAAGAGGACGGACAAGTGTAGCGTAAGCAGTCTAGAGATCTGTCGCGTTTTCTAAGAGTTCAATCGGGTAATAGCAGTTTTTGGTTTGCTTCCTCCACTACATTGTCTACGTGATGGATACAACTTAAGTTATTCACAATTGTAATCCTTAAGTGTTTTGTTGAATATACAGCCTTTAGATATGTATGTTGTATCCTGCAACCGAAATTTAGGCGATTCCATTTAGTACTCATTTGGATAACTTCATACTTTTCGTTATTTAGAGTCAATTTTGACTTTCCGCACTATACAGATACTCTGTCTAAATCTTCTCATTTTGAGAGCCCTGAAGGGCGAACTGTTTAATTGTTTAAAACCTTTCAACAGCCATGACCGCATAAAATATTTTTTTTGTAAGACAACCGGTTTCAACGGACCATCTTCTGGTCTGTAACGTATTGCATACATGTGGAATATGTCTTATAAGTTAAGATGTAACATTTGATATAAAAGTTTTTGATTGGTATTATAAAAGCAAGAAGTGGGCCTATACATTTTTTACGTACCTTAAAATCTTTTTGTTGTAAAACATGTTCGTTTTACGCCCACATCAAATGTTTTAAATTTTTTGTTTTAGGTGTAAAACATGTGAGGTGGACGTAGAATGAACACGTTTTACAACAAAAAGATTTAAAGGTATGTAAATGTACAGGTCAGGTTACATCTTAACTTACGAGACATATTCCACGTGTATGCAATTTCTCACAGACCTGAAGAGGCAGCATAGCCTTTTGAAATCAGTTGTCTTAACTAAACCGAAAAAAAGTGTTTAATACGATCTGGCTGCTGAATGGTTTTTGTCTAAATAGTTTTTCAATTTGTCTTCATCATCTGATGACTTTATAAGACGGTAAATGACAGCATCATCTGCAAACAGTCTAAGATGGCTGCTCAGATTGTCTCCTAAATCGTATACGTAGATCAGAAACAGCACAGGACCTACAACACTTCCTTGCGGAACCCCAGATATTACTTCTGTTTCACGCGATGATTTCCCATTATTTACTGTGAACCCTGACTTGTCCAGTCGCGCAATTGAGAGGATACTCCAGAGGCACGCAATTTGATTAGAAGTCGCGTTTGAAGAACGGTGTCAAAAGCCATCTGGAAATCTAAAAATATGGAATCAATTTGGCGTATCCTGTCGATAGCACTCATTACTTCGTGAGAGTAAAGAGCTGGTGGTGTCTCACAAGAATGTTAGTTTCTGAGTCAGTGTTAATTGATTGTCAATAATTCGTTTTCTTCGAGGTAACTCATAATGTTCGGATACAGTACACGTTCAAAAATCCTTCCGCAATTCAACGTTACCGAAATGGGTCTGTTCTGTAGTTCAGCTGATTTCTTGCATTGCCTTTCTTTGATACTGGTGTGACTTACGTAGCTTTCCAGTCTTTAGGTTCGGATCTTTCGAAGAGCGAGCGGCTGTATATGACTGTTAAGTATGGATCTATTGTAATAGCAGACTCCACAAGGAACCTGACTGTTATAACGTCTGGACCGGAGGCCTTGCTATTATAAAGTTATTTAAGCTGCTTTGCTACACCGAGGATATCTACCTCGAAGTTATTCTTGCTGACAGTTGGTTTTGATCCGAATTCTGGTATATTTACTTAGTCTTCGTCAAAAAACTATGTTCAGTAACTCTGCTTTAGTGACACTGTCATCAACATCGCCACCATTGTTATCGCTCATTAATGGTATTGATTGCGCCTTTCCGCTGGTGTACTTTACATATGACCTGAATCTCTTCGAATTTTCTGCCAGATTTAGAGGCAGAGCTTCGTTGTGGAAAGTATTAAAAGGAAAGCGATGTAGGGATGAATGGGGTGGAAATTTACCGGCCTTTTCTTTAGATGACAGAAAAAGATTTAATGGCAACGTTTGTCAATTGGATTGAGTATTTTTCCAGACATAAGAGCACTCGCAAAAGCATCATAATTTTTGAGGGAGCTAAAGTGCGTCCGGACGCTAACATTGTTGTTGTTTCTAAAGATAAGAACACAATGCTCTGCTGCCTACCAAGCAATTGTAGACATGATGTTCAAACACTTGACAAGAGTGTTTTCAAATCGTTTTTTGTGATAATTATTTTATAAGCATTCCGATGCTGAAGTCGTCATAAGTCAGAAGAGTAGTACTGAAGTTAGACAAGTTGTGGGCCTAAGTATTAAATAAAGCTACATAACACTCCGGGACCTTAGGCGGCGGCCTAATGACGTCACGAACAGACCGTTGCGTAGATGCATACAGACAATTCGGGTTGCTGAGTTTGCTCTACTTCGTAGCTCTTTTCTGAGACGTTATAGTCTCTGAGGATTTCTCCAGCATTGGAGCACGAAACGTTACGCAGAAAAACATGTTTTGAACCACGTCCTAACACCTATAAAAGAAATATCACCTTAAAAGCAAGTACCGGCATTGAAAACCTCCATTGCACTTTTTCAAGCCATTTGAAGATGTTTGGAACTATGCTGTCCTAAATTACTGACAAATACAGGAGTCAAAACTATCATACCTTTGACGTTCTTTGAGCTGTTCGTAAGAGGCAGGCTGAGAACAATGAAAGTATAATTTTCCTTCCGGTTTGAAACGAATAGGGAACTATATGTGATGATGCAGTAGTTGGTAGTCCTCACGAAGTTATTGATGTAAAGTGAGGGAATCCTTCTGTCGTAACATTTAGAAAACACTGGCAATGAATAATGATGGAGCTAATAGCCTGTAAAAGATTTCAAGACTTTTTATTTACTCTATGCCTGTGTCAAAAAAACAGGACCATGACGCAAGGTTAGAAATACCGAGGGAGTAATTGTTTCGAAGTATTTGTTTGTGGAAAAAGGAACCCCTCAAAATATTAGTGGCTCAAAGCCAAAACCAGAACAGTGTGTTTACGAAAAAAACAAAACTTCTCATCCTAAAGGAACAAACTGCGTGGAAAACCAGTATGAGACTACTAGTATCCAAAAGAGAAAAGTAGCTCAGGAATTATGGTATTGCAAAGGGTATAGAAAGGATCAGGTCCTGTCATGCGGCTGAGCATGATGTACAACGGTGTGTCGATACAGAGTGTGGGTATATGTTCTGAATCGTTTATTTGTTCTAATTGCGAGGAAGTTGTGTAACGTGATAATTGTTCAATCCACTTGTAGTTTAACTGGAATTTTCATAATTCAATTTATATTTCTGTAAATTCCTTAACTTTTCACTTTTTAAAAGCAAGCAGCTTTGAATGCATCAATTTGAAGTAGGGAATCGTGGTCCGGAAATGACCGGTTCGAAAGCTATATGCGAAAATCGTGTATACGTGTACGGGCACTGTTGTTGCTAAGACTGTAGGTTAAGCAACTTCCAGAGATGAACCAAAACAAAAAAAGGAAAGTGTAGTAAAATGCATACATTAAGACCCCCATAGTTAATAGACTTTTAATTTTTACTTTTGTCCATACTACCTCCTGCAGAAATATAGAGGACAAAAACTAGCAGGAGAAGAGACATGTTTCACAGTATCGCCAGTGAACAAGGTTTTAAGGTGTGCGTTTTAAAGCCCCTACTTACCAAACTTCTTTTTCCTTCATTTGGTCCACCTTTGAAAGTTGCCTACCATACAATCTTAGCAACGACAGTATCGCTACATCTGATCCACTGTCAGAGGTATCAGACAAAGTTTCGCTTATAACTTACGACCCGGTCATTTCTATACCAGCGTCCCTCACCTCTGATTGATACATTTATCCTTCTGTATCATCCCTAAAAGTTTGAAACATCGTCACGGTATCATCCTGTAACGTGGCGAAGTATCCTAAGTCACTCAGCCATTAAAAGGAATTAAATTCATTTGTTTTAACTACATTCATTACATCAAGTGCAAAGAAAACGTACTCAAATTCACAAGAGAGAGAGAGAGAGATTCTCGAAGTATGTGGAGACTGTTGCAGAGAAGAATTTCTTATGAATGGTCGTTATAAAATTCAAGCACAGAATAAATGTACATCGTAGCATGTTGGTTAGTTATATCAAAGATAAAAATGAGAAATTACGATTGTAATTCAGTCAGACTGAAGCAATGGATTGGACTGTGTGACATGCTAAATGATTCAGATGGTACTCTCGTAAAGCAAATATTTGATTTCGACTCAAATGCAAAACAGGCTAAATGACATTTCTCTACGTAATGTATTACGTAGTAAGTTTGATATAGTAATTGATTTTTTTGTGCAGGGTATTTAAAACAAAAGTGTCCCGGGAGATATTTCACGCAGCGTAAGACAGACACCCCAACCGACATCGCCGGAACCCAGAGCAAATTATGTACGCTGGGTTGCCTATCGTGAGGCGCATGGAATACTTTCCGGGATCTTATTAGTTCACCCACTCTGTTCATTAGTAATTTATATGAAGTCACCACTGATCCACTAAAGTGCCAACACCCGCTGTGCTGTGGCGAGAGCTCGGCGCCTTCCCCACTCATCTTCGCGGCTGGGGCGTGTCTGCAGGATCTGAAGCAGTTCCTGGACGGCAGCCCGCAGGGCGTGGTGTACTTCAGCCTGGGCACCATGGTGCGGCCAGACACGTTCGCGCCGGAGAAGCTCCAGGCGTTGCTGGACGTCTTCGCCGAGCTGCCGCAGAGGGTGCTCTGGAAGGTGGACCCAACCAAGGTGCCGCGCCTGCCGCCCAACGTGATGGCCAGCAAGTGGATGCCGCAGAACGACGTCCCCAGTACGCCTCTGCTTGTCTCAACTCCGAGCCCATAGGCGGTGAAAACTGCTACGCTGCTATACACTTCACCTTTTTCAGTCATGAGAAACGCTGGAATGCAGTTTTAGTCCACTTCCTTGAAAATTTGGTTGTGGTTTTTAGACCGAGGACTAGATTGATGCAGTTCCTTGTGCTGCTCTATCCTACGGGAGCCCCTCCACCTTTGCGTAACTGTCGCTACCTACATCCATTTGAATCTGCTTTCTGATCTCATGCCTTGGATCCACTCTGCTTTATTCTCCACACTTTTTTCTGGTATATCTCACGCCTGAGAAACAACACGTTCCAAGTCCACAAGAGGAAGGTTTATTACAACAAAATAGGATATCAGCTAAACAAAAAACATTTGCTTACAATAATTAATACCAAACTCTCACAGACTTCTATCAGGCATTCACCTGGAAAAGTTACTTAAATATATTTAGTGTCTGTTCTTTCAGATAGACGACGCATATATATAATTAAGCCAAAGACGGCCAACGATTTCTTCATTGCGGGTGCATATCAGGCTCGGACGCTTTACGGGAATCGGCGAAATGACGCAAGCGATGAGCATAACGGGCAATGGGCGCTGCATTCTTCGTGTGTGGTTCAGTTGAGAATTTGGGACTGACGGAAGGTGAGCTAGGGAAGCCCCTAGCTCACCTTGTCAGTCATTCATGTATGACCTAAAGTTAATTAACACTAAGAGACGTAAAGACAAATTCAACGAAGTTACCCACTGGAGGGAAGTAGAGTGTACTCGGCAGCAACTGGCCGATGATACTTCTTGGAGGGGACGTTAGAGAGGTGCGAGGTCCCGCGTCCGTGGGTCCTACTGGTCTCTGACTGAAAGTATGGGTTTAGCTGGCACATCAGTTGGCTCACAGCATCGGCGGAGAACTGACGATGAGTGGAACTACAATGTTTCGTATAATTCGTCTTGATTTCAAAATATTTATTCACAAGACCGGTTTCGGTTCCTCTAGAACCATCTTCAGACCTGCAAATTTCGGTTACAGGAGTAACCTGTCCATACTCAGCAACCTTCACATGCTGCGTCACCGAAACCGGTCATGTGAATAAATATTTTGCAATCAAGACGGATTATAAGTAACATTGCATAAAAAAGAGATTGCGGTTTCCCTGCAGACATTATGTCTGTTTTTGCAGAGTGGAACTGCGCCGCGGTAAATAGCCTGTACGCGGAGCTATACTTCTACATTTATTTCCAAGCACGTGACTAGGCGTACTGAATTTGCTAATTTATGCGTGTCAATAGCGTTTTATACAAAATAGATAAAAAGAGAAAATCAGACTAAATATATAACATTAATACATACAAAGGAAATATAGATATAATTTGAAGCAATTAGAGCTATCCGAGGCACTTGTCACAGCGGTGGACAAGCTTTGAAAGACCTTCGTCGTAAAATTCTGCCGCGTGAGGCTTCAGCAAGTGAGTCACGCCCGCCTGGAGTTGCGCGTCGTCATCAAAGTGCTGCGTTGCAAGCCAGTTCTTCATCTAGGGAAACAAGTGGAAGTCGCTTGGTGCAAGATAGGGGCCGTAGAGCGGATGAGTGAAAATTTCCCATTTGAATGAATTAAGGAGTTCTTTAGTGCGGTTTGCCGTGTGAGTTCGGGAATTGTCGTGCAATACCAAAATTTTGGACGTCAGCTTTCCTCGGCGTTTGCTTTCAACTGCTCTTCGAAGGCTGTGCAAAGTTTGACAGTACCGGGCAGAATTTATAGTTGCTCCACGTTCGAGAAAATCAAAAAGAAGCACACCTTTCCTATCCTAAAACACTGCCGCCATCAACTTCCTTGCTGACAAGGTTTGCAAACATTTTCTTGGTTTTTAGGGGGATCTTGTGTGCCCCCACTCCATGGACTGTAATTTTGTCTCGCAATTGACGTGTTTCACTCACGTATCGTCACTGGTTACGATTCGATCCAGTAATGAATCACCATGTTTGTGGTAGGCTTCCAGAAATGTGAACGTTGCCCCCATTCGCTATTCTTTATGGTACTCTGTAAGCATTTTGGGCACCCATCGTGCACAAAATTTGTGGTAGCCTAGCTTCTGAGTGGCAATTTCAAACAACAAAGTCCGTGAAACTTGTGGAAAAGAAAGTGAAAGTTATTGTGAAGCGACGGTTTTCACGAATCGTATCATCAACTTTAGCGACAAAATCGTGTCACAATGCTCGGGCGTCCACTCTTCTCTTCATCATGAACGTTGGTTCGGCCATCACTCATTACCTTGTTTCTGTAGACTTTGCACAGTTCATGATAAATTTATATAGGTTTTAGGTTTTTTGCCAACAAAGACTACATCGCAAACCGCACCTCACAACTGGCGGGATTTTCGTTTGCAGCGCACATTTCAAATTCGAGTACCGAAAAAAACCAGACTCGCAGAGACGTTCCCGCTGTCACGGATGGACGCCGACTGAGCTGCCGAGCACGCACATACCAAAATATACGCGATCGGCGCGCGCCTAGCGGCGTCAGACGGAAACGTTCTCCACTGTCTGAATAGAGATAGTAGCGCCAGATCAACAGCATTGTTGACGCTATTGTGGCTGGCCTTTACTTTTAGACATCAAACAAGATTGGTGCTATGACGCTACCTCGGGGCAGAACGCTGTTTTGTATTCTCCATCTACTTTTCTTGCCATCTAGTTCGACATAAAATGTACGGTCTCGAAAGCGAATTTCTAGGAAGTCGGTAAAGTCAGGTTTTTTTCGTGAATTTTCTGAAAGATTTTTAAAAATATAGCCGTTATTTGATTGTAAAACAGGTTTTATTCCACAATTTAAATTTCACGGTATAGCCTTAGGCTATTTTCAGGTGTTACAAGTATCAAAAATCAAAATATCGTCGTTAATTGATACTATTCGTGCAACACGATATTGTGCTGCACAGTATCGTAAGCCGCGGAGATGTCCACCAGAATGCCCTCAAAATCATCCTCGATATTCTGTGTCAGATTGAGGATTTGCTCTATATAAAATCATTGTGCCAAATATTGTGGCATCAGTTGTGGTTCGGTGATAGGGCTGAGACGATTAAGCAACATTCTTCAGAAGATTTCATAAGAAAACAGCACAATAAAGGTATAGGGCTAAAGTTCTTTGGCAGCGCAAGCTGGCTTGCCGAGTTTCAGTACAGCGATGATAGTGGTCTGTGTCCAGATTTTAAGTTCAAAAATAGTTCAAATGGCTCTGAGCACTATGTAACTTTACAGCTGAGGTCATTAGTCCTCTAGAACGTAGAACTATTTGAACCTAACTAACCTAAGGACATCACACACACACCCATGCCCGAGGCAGGATTCGAACCTGCGACCATAGCGGTCGCGCGGTTTCAGATAAAATTTTAGGAATCTGCCGTCGTATTAGACAGTTATTATACAACTGCAGTAGCCAATCCATAGGCATAGGTCCAGAACACTTCGTCTGCTCCAGCAATAAATCGGCAAGTAGATCCCCAGAGAGCAGGACCTCTGGTAGCGGTATGATACTCGCCGCCGGCCCCAGTTCTGGAGGGCGACGCGTCGGAGGCGCGCACATGGGCGATGCTTCTGCGTCCGCACGATTCCCAGCCCATGAGGCGTATTGCTGGTATTTCATTACCAACTGACAATTCCTTGTTGTCTCATGGTGTGTTCTGTCAACAAAGCCTTACTCATAGTCATTATGTGCCATAAATTGATTTTTTTCCCAGTTACGTTCAGTACCTCCTCACTAGTTATTTAGGATACCCATCTAACCTTCATCATTCTTCTGTGGCACCACATTTCAAAACCTTGTGTTGTCTCTTGACTGAACTGCTTATCGTTCACCTTTCACTACCATTCAACGCTACGCTCCAGAAAAATATCTTTCCCGATAACAACGTCCTCCTGAGAACCAAATACATTTAGCCATACAGTACAGCTGCATGCTCTTGAAAAGTTTCTCGTTAGTTTCCACCATTCGCCAATGCTAGAGGGCCAGTTCAGTCAACCATCGAGATTGTTGCCTTACAGCTGCTGAAAAGGCTGCTGCCACTGTTCAGGAAACAGGTGGATGTCTGCCTCTCCACAGATATGTCGTGGCTGCACACTGCGGAAGGTTCCAAATGATTGGAAAACAGCACAGGTAGTTTCAGTTTTCAGGAAGGGTCGTGGAGCAGATGCGCAAAACTATAGGCCTATATCTCTGACGTCGATCTGTTGTAGAATTTTAGAACATGTTTTTTGCTCGCGTATCATGTAACTTCTGGAAACCCAGAATCTACTCTGTAGGAATCAACATGGATTCCGGAAACTGCGATCGTGTGAGACCCAACTCGCTTTATTTGTTCATGAGACACAGAAAATATTAGGTACAGGCTCCCAGGTAGATGCCATTTTCCTTGATTTCCGGAAGGCGTTCGATACAGTTGCGCACTGTCGCCTGATAAACAAAGTGAGAGCCTACGGAATATCAGACTAGCTGTGTGGCTGGATTGAAGAGTTTTTGGCAAACACAACACAGCACGGTGTTCTCAATGGAGAGACGTCTACAGACGTTAAAGCAACCTGTGGCGTGCCACAGGGGAGTGTTATGGGACCATTGCTTTTCACAATATATGTAAATGACATAGTAGATAGTGTCAGACGTTCCATGCGGCTTTTCGCGGATGATGCTGTAGTATACAGAGAAGTTGCAGCATTAGAAAATTGCAGCGAAATGCAGGAAGATCTGCAGTGGATAGGCACTTGGCGCAGGGAGTGGCAACTGACCCTTAACACAGACAAATGTAATGTATTGCGAATACATAGAAAGAAGGATCCTTTATTGTATGATTATCTGACAGCGGAACAAACACTGGTAGCAGTTACTTCTGTAAAACATCTGGGAGTGTGCGTACAGAACGATTTGAAGTGGAATGATCATATAAAATTAGTTGTTAGTAAGCCGGGTGCCAGGTTGAGATTCATTGGGAGAGTCCTTAGAAAATGTAGTCCATCAACAAAGGAGGTGGCTTACAAACCACTCGCTCGATCTATACTTGAGTATTGCTCATCAGTGTGGGATCCGTACAAGGTCGGGTTGACAGAGGAGATAGAGAAGATCCAAAGTAGAGCGGCGCGTTTCGTCACACGGCTATTTGGTAAGCGTGATTGCGTTACGGAGATGTTTAGCAAACTCAAGTGGCAGACTCTGCAAGAGAGGCGCTCTGCATCGCAGTATAGCTTGCCTTCCAAGTTTCTAGAGGGTGCGTTTCTGGATGAGGTATCGAATATATTGCTTCCCCCTACTTATACCTCTCGAGGAGGTCACGAATGTAAAATTAGAGAGATTTGAGAGCGCACAGAGGCTTTCCGGCAGTCGCTCTTCCCGCGAACCATACGCGACTGGAACAGGAAAGGGAGGTAATGACAGTGGCACGTAAAGTGCCCTCGTCCACACACCGTTGGTTCGCTTGCGGAGTATAAATGTAGATGTAGATGTAGTTGCGGTGACAAAAGTCAAGTAGTAAGCCCTCCTGCAGAAATACTGAGTCATACTATCTCTATAGACGTCCCCAATTACGAAAGAATAGCCGGTGCAGAAATTTGTGCACGAACTCACCTCTCCATTGTGTCCCACAATGTTCAATGGGATTCATGTTGGGGTGATCTGGGTTGGCCAAATCATTCACTCGAACTGTCGACAATGTTCTTCAAACAATTTCGACGAGTAGTGACCCAGTGACATGGCGCACAGTCATCCATAAAAATTCCATCGTTGTTTGGGGACATGAAGTCTGTGAGTCGCTACAGATGGTCACCAATTAACTACACATAACCGTTTCCAATCAATGACAGATTCAGTTGGACCAGAGGATCCAGTCCATTCCATGTAAACAGAGTTCACACCTTATGGAGCCACCACCAGCTTGCTCAGTGCCTTCTTGGCGACTTGGCTCCATGACTCCGTGGTTCCTGCGCCACACTCGAACCCCACCATCAATTCTTAATATCTGAATTTGGGACTCATCTGACCAGCCCACGATTTTTCAGTCTTCTATAATCCAATCGATATGATCACTAGCACAAGAGAGGCGCTGCAAGTTCAAATGGTTTAAATGGCTCTGAACACTGTGGGGCTTAACACCTGAGGTCATCGTTCCGCTAGAACTTAGAACTACTTAAACCTAACTAACCTAAGGACATCACACACATCCATGCCCAGGGCAGGATTCGAACCTGCGACCGTATGCAACCGAAGTCTTGGTGTTAGCAAAGGCACTCGAGTCGGTCGTCTGCTACCAAGGTGGGGTTAATGCCAGATTTCGGCGCATTTTCCTCACGCATACGCTCGTCGTACGTTCCATATTGACGTCTGCGGTAAGTTCACGGACAAGTCTACGGAAACGCCGCTGCCGTCGGTCACGTGCTGTCCGTGGTGAGAGGTAATGCCTGAAATTTGGTACACTCGGCTCTATCTTGACGCAGTGGATATTGGAGTATTGAATTTCGTACCGATTCCCGAAACTGAATGTCCCAGTCGTCTAGCTCGAAGTACCACTCCATGTTCGACGTCTGTTAATCCCAATCGTGCGACCATCACGTAGGGAACGTTTTCACATGAATCACTTCAGTGCAAATAACAATGCACTAGCCTTCTACACCCTGTGTACGGGATGCTTCTTCCACATGTATAAGTGCATATCGCTATCCCACGGCTTTCGTCATCTCAGTGTGCACAGGCCACCCAACTTGGCACGCTCCATGTTTCGTGGGGATGTTTGAAAATAGTGAATGAGAAATACCTTCGTCAAGTTATCTAAGTCCACCAACATACCCATCAATGAGTATCCCATTTTCATGATCTGGTGCCAATATTTTTCAACGATTACTGTAGAAAGTAAACGGGAAACGATAATTAATTGAAACTGTCAGCTGCCGACAGGTGTTTTTGACATACCTGGAAGGGGACAGCTGAAAACGTGTGCCCCGACGGGGACACGAACCCGGGATCTCCTGCTTACATGGCAGACGCTCTATCCATCTGAGCCACTGAGGACACAAATGAATAGCGCGACTGCAGGGACTTATCCCTTGCACGCTTCCCGTGAACAGTTCGAGAACAGTTACTATCTTCATATATAGTTAAATGGGTACCAGGCCATTGACCTTCAGCTGTGCGAGTGCGCACAGGTTGCCCGAACTCGTACGGGAATCGTCAACTTAAGTAGGCGCGAGTAACGAGTGGACAGGCTTTGCTGTTTCTCAATTGCTGAAAGCTGATGAGAATAGTTTCCCTCATATTTAAAATGTTTAAATCTGTGTGAATTCCTAAGGGACCAAACTAGACTTACACACTAGTTAAACTAATTTAAACTAACTTATACTAAGAACAACACATACACTCATGCCCTAGGGAGGACTCGAACCTCTGGCGGGAAAGGTCGCGCAGCCCGTGACATGACGCCTGAAACCGCGCGGCCACTCATATTTAAAAGTGTTGATTTGAATTAGTAAATGTCAATTTCGGAATTACTATCTAGGCGACGTCCCAAAAGGATTAGAAAGTTAATAAAAGTTTCAATTTCTAAATCTTAAACAAAAAGAGACAAATTAACATCGAATGAAATAACTCCTAACATCGACAAAATTACGAAGTGTTAAGGCTTTCGTGGCCACTCGCTAGCAAACTGCCTGTTGGCTTTCCTCACGGGTTCTTCGGCAGACGTTTGTTTGACGGTTTTTCTGACGTTTCGCCAGTTCGAATGGCTGGAATTCTGAAAACTTCACCCTCCATAGCTGGTGGTGGACTGGAGTGTAGGTCGTGGTCGCAGTTTATATGTATCTTGCGCGCCAGAGCGACTCTTTCTATGTAACGTGTGGTAGTCACAGAACCAAGTACTCGACGAAGTGACACAACGGAAAAAGATATGTTGAATGCGGCCTTTCTGCCATACATTCCCAGAGCGACTGAGGGTATCGGCCATGTATTGTGCAAACACTGCGTGAAGACTATTTATAAACCGACAAGAAATTAAAAGAGTGTCCGTGATCGGCAAAGGAGAAATGCCGGGAACATACCGCACGCCATGTACATGTTCAAAAGTCTGTGTTGATTTGACTGGACGACCAGTCAATGCCAGGATCACCGAACGTAAGCGACGTTGCAGGTTGCGGGAGGTGGAGAAATCGGCCGTGGCCGAGCACGCGCTGTTTGAGACCGACCACATAGTAAAATTTGCCGACACGGAAGTTCTTGCTGCAGAGAAGAGCTATCACACCTGTTTGCTCACGGAAGTTACGCAAACACACAAACATGACAGCAGCCTCAACATGAAAGAAGAAACCCTCAGGCGAACGGATCCTGGATTCCCGTGCTAGAGCGAAGGACCGTTGCAGGTAGCAAGGGGAGAACCACAACAGAAATGACCACGGAAAATCCCTTGGACGTTGGCGCAATCTGCGGCCACGAGCTCGACTCTTGCTCACCAACAACAGCCACTCTTGGTCAGCAATGGCAGGTGAAGTTTTAACAATGCCAAATACTCTTGCTGGCGAAGTATAAGCAGATTTAGACGAGACGTAAAGTCTACAACAAAGTTAATGAACTCGCTCAAGCCGACAATCTACTTCTGCTCATGGGCCACCAGGTTTCAGCCGCACTTTAGGTGCACGCCCTCACATGGTACTTCGTGAATGAGCCACGCTCCGTGGGCCAATGAGCCACATGCGGTTCGTGAACCGCGGACTGCCAACCACAATCCTAGCCAAATCGACAGAACGAAGATGATAAATTCAACACACTCTTTTCACTGTTTAACGTTCAGCAACATTCTTTTATTCTGTAATTTTAGTATTAACTGGTACATTATGAGATCTGTACTAACATGTATTTAATATTCATAATCATGTACTGTTGTTTCAGAACTTCTCTCCTTCCCTCCCCCCCTCCCTCTCCCCCCCCCCCTCTCTCCTCTCTCTATTTCTCTCCCTCGCCATATCTTTCTCTCTTTCTCTCTCTTGCCGGCCGAAGTGGCCGTGCGGTTCTAGGCGCTGCAGTCTGGAACCGCGAGACCGCTACGGTCTCAGGTTCGAATCCTGCCTCGGGCATGGATGTGTGTGATGTCCTTAGGTTAGTTATGTTTAACTAGTTCTAAGTTCTAGGGGACTAGTGAGCTCAGAGGTTGAGTCCCATAGTTAATAAAAAAAAATTTCTCTCTCTCTTTCTCTCTCTCTCTCTGTCTCTACCTCCAGTTTCCTCCGTCTATACGCTACCAGCCATGACTGTTGCTACACCACAAAGGAGTCACGCAAGAAAAGTCGAACTGGACGACCTTGCGTGCTACATGTTTGAATATGCAAATGATCAGTAGCTGCACGAAGTAGGTGAGAGTGACCTTGTCTACATTCTGCACGGAAGGAAACATTACGAAGCGGTTTTCGTATTCAGAAAATATTGTTTGCTTGCTAGAAGCTCGTGTTACGCCTCGTGTATGAAGGAGATGCGTCCACCAGCACGTGTTCGAATTCCACAGTGGCAGCGTCTGGACCTGTCGAGATTAAGAGCTATCGTTCCGCGATATTGCTGCTCTCGCTGATAGGGATCCGACTACATTCAAATTATCAGTCAATAAAACGGATAGAGACCCAAAATATTACGAAATAATCAGAGATTACGCAAGACCACCGACGCACAGACATACATTACTAGACTGGCTTTATCCTATAAAGTATCACTGGTGTCACCAAAGAATTAAAGTGTGGCGGCGAATGCAAAGGACGTGTAAATACCTGTTTATTTACCGATAAAACAGTCATCAAAATGGGGATAAACTGATATAACTACGTTACGTTTAGAGTTTTGACATAAGGTGTTTGGCTGTAATTTTTCGTACAGCAGACGGATGATACAAGGAAAGGAACATGTCTCAATGCAAGCATAACTAGAAATGGCTTACTATTTTTGTTTTTGTACTGTTTGTAACTGTGAATAAATACACTATAGTGTGTCTTATCTGAAATACCGGCAGTGCTGAAATAACTAGAAATGGCTTACTATTTTTGTTTTTGTACTGTTTGTAACTGTGAATAAATATACTATAGTGTGTCTTATCTGAAATACCGGCAGTGCTGAAATAATTTATAGATTTTTAAGGGGTTTAAGAAATCTAGTATTAACAGACGTAGCTCTATAGAAAGTGACGGCAATCTGAAAATTACATCTGATAACGAGTCAAATCTAGTACAATCAACCGTTATTACTCGAAGAACACTAATAGAGTGTAATTAAAATAAAGACACAGTGACGGAACCAACATAACGTATGGATGTCAAACCCATCAGAAGTATCTAAGAAATTAATGTTTCCTAGGTAGCATTTACTGGTAATGTTAGGGAATATTGTACCAGAATTATTGTACCGTTTACTTACAGATAACATGACGATTACTATTTTTCGACAGGCCTGTTGCAATGATTGAATCGATCTGACGTAGCAGCGTTTTTGGAATTGTAATTACAAATGTGGAGTCGATGGCAAGGAGAGCCATCTCAACGCCATGTAAGAACATAACGACCCCACGAGACTTGCGTACTGGGCCATGGAACTTCAACTACTTAACTACACGGCCTTTGAGAGTAATGATGGGACCAGCGGTATGCCATTATATGGTTGCCACACCATCACACTTCCCCCTCCATGCTTAACCACTGGAATCAAGCAATAAGGATAGTAGGCTTCTTTTAGCGCTCTCTAGACATAAACACGGCCCGATGTTGGAAGTAACGAAAACATTGACTCGTCGCACCATATGGTATGTTTCCACTGATCAACCGACCAGGATTTATGCTTCTGACATCATGTTTTACGCTGCTCGGTCACTAATGGTTTCGGTATAGCTGCTCGTCCATGAACATTCGCTTTATGGAGTTCTCGGCGGACAGTGTCGATAGATACTGGGTCTCGAAGATGGCTATTGAACTCTGCAATCACTTTAGCTACCGTAGTTTTGCGATGGTTTGACACAATTCGTGTTAGCGCACGACGATCTCTGACATCTGCTTTTCATTTGCGCCCACTGTTATGTTCACTCGATGATGTCTTTCCATGTTTTGTGCAGGTTGTCATGACTGTTGAAGAAGTTGCTCTTGAAACTTTCAATAAGTTGGGTGTCTCGGTTACTGATGCTCCAGCTAATCGGGCCTCCACAATCTGCCCTCTTTGAAACTTTGTTAGATCTTTCATTGTACGTCGACCTCGGCGTCTGAATACAAATACGAAGTGTGCACTACTCGTAGACAACTTGCACGAATGCCTAGTGCGCACTGAACTTGCACAGTCAAGCGCGACACATGCTTCACCTACGTTGTTGACCATCAAACACAACCATCCCATTACTACCACTGCTCACATTATTGTGCCTTCATAGAAAAACTAACACGAGTAGTTTACGGAGCAGGATTAATTTATGAGCAACAAGCTGTTACAGAAAGACAAAGCTAATGATGCGTCAGCTCCATTCAAACATTAATTGCAGACAAATAAGTTAGCCCCCATTTCATAGTGACAATAACAACCCCATAATACTGACAGGAAATATATGGCTTCAAATCGAACCCAACTCAGGACTATTCCAACACAGATTTCAGCGTGAACCTTTCAGCTACTCCCAGTCGTTCTGTATCCACACAGCACAATTTTATAATTTTGTACATAGGGCCCCATACACTCTTATTTGAAAATTTTCACTTAAGATCAGCAACTGCATTACTAAAATCTGAAACAAACAGTAGCATTACTAAAATTGAAAACCACATCTTCATACAATAATAAATTTAAAAGCACATTAATATACTCGTAGAATGTAAAGATCATCTACTATCACGTATGGTACAGTTCCACTTTAGCTGCCGTTACTTATTCGGACCTTTCCGTTTATTGTCCACACAGATAACAGGTAGATACTCTACGATATAGTTCCTGCTCCCCAGCAGGATACAGAAATATCAACGTCAGGTCCAATGACACAGTTAGCGTTAGGTTAGCGTTAGGTGAAAATGATTTGATATCGGGAAATTCACTATAACCCAGTTTAGTTTTTACATCACTGTGGACTTTATACTCACATCACAGCACATTTACTAATGCGATAGGTAAACAATTACCAATAACGTCTCATCGTTATGTGAGAGATACTTAGGGGGCGACAAGGCAAAAACCAACTGTGCCATCCATTGTGTTTGCGGTAAAACACAATGACAACAAGCAATGAGTAATGCAATTTCAGCACAGCCAATTCACTTACACATGGAATTGCTCACAAACACTACCACATAACAGTGCCTTGTATCAGGTCTTCTCTACCAGAGAACAAGACGTTGTTCTTACATGCCCCATTAACGGAAAGCAATATACCATCACGTCCATGTTGTACAGTCCTCATTCCTCTCTGAAGGCGGTGACTCAAAGTCTCCACAGATTTAATCACGGCAACCACTGCAAATTTCTTCGACAGTCACAGAAGAACGACTTCCGTAGCAACGACCTTCCCGGCTGCCGTCGCCATCCTCCCAGTGGTGCACGACATGCAGCCCTTCGACCACCACGAACCTATCGATAGGCAAAGACATGCAAAACGGCACAGTATGAGAGGACAGATAGGGTCGTCCAGTCGTGTCGCGAACTTAAAGTCGGGAAATGTTTGCAGAAAGGCGAGTAGATATCAACAGAGGCAGTGTGATGATATCCGAAGCACCACGGTGCGTTAGCATGGCGAACACTGTTGATGCTGCCCGGCACATTTATACGCTGTAGAGGGCTAGTCCATGTTACCCACAGTCGTCAGGCTTGGGAATTGGCGAAGATCTGTCAGACGCTCGAAAGCATAAAGAATATATGTATTAATCAGAAGTACACAGTGGTTTTCCCCAGTAAATCGGCACCTTACGCGTGCTTTTGGAGCACACACGCTTTGCAAGCTCGAAGTGGCAACTCTTGCGTCCCAAGTGGACTACGATCCCAGTAGTGCTACCAACAGGAAGGACGGTAGCATGCAGCTCTGTTAATTGATCTCCAGAACATTCTTGTTGAAGTCGAAGATCATTGCCCAGGTGTGGCAACCTCCAGCTGTGCTTGAAGTGTGTGTAGTTGTGCAGAGGAATGGTGCAGCCTCCCTTGAGGACAGAAATGCTGGCAGCATCGTGCCTGCTGCAGATACCAGGAAGAAATAGCTCACCCTCAAGATGACAGCTGGTTGGTGACAGTCTCAGTACCCCATCAGTCTCGGCTCAGTAGTACACACTACAGCTCTGCAACTCACAGCAGAAAACGTCCCGCCAACAGGACATGGTGCTTCAAGGAAGTCTAAATGCGACTAAAGTGCGCGTCATTTATGACGGCCGCAGAGTTTAGGTTCGTTCTGTGCATCTGACGTCACAAAACACAGTCAGCCAAAGAACAGAAAACGACGTTGCCAGAGCTTCACTGCAGTGCAGACCATGGACGAGTGTCTTCAGTTTTAGAAACGTTCAGTCATAAATAAAGTAATTGAACGAAAGCAATATCTTGATAGCAGACTTCTTTTATAGAAGTTTGGAAGAAGCATTCTTTATACCAATTGCTTCATATTCTATTAATTAATTAAACGAAACAAGCAATAACCCTCCTAATTCAGGCGATAGCAAGGAAAGGTGTTTGTATCATTCTCACGAACCGCTTTTTCGCAATAAAGAACGGCGGTAATTGTTTATTTCCTATTGTACTTCGATGAAACGTGAATAATTCATAGTCATGCCAACAGTGATTGTTGGTATTGCGCGTGATCCAGGAATTGGTATGAATGACGAGCTGTGTTAGCGTAAGGGTTAAGCTGTAGACGAGCTGCCTTAGTGTAAGGGTTAAGCTGTTTGACTGCTAAGCGAAAGGTTTTGAGTTCAAACCTTGTTAGGTGATCAATATTTTGTTTATTTAAAAACAATATCGAAGTGTCTTACTTCATGAATTTTATTCGTTTGAATGTAATTTTTTGAAATTTCTAGTTCTTTGCGTCTTCATTACAATCATAATAAGTTTTCGGTTTTTCTAATTTTGTCCTCCAATATTTCTTTACAGCAATTAAAAACAATGAAAAGGCACGCATAGCACGCATACAATATTCATGTTATCTGTTTTGTTTGTATATCTCCTCTTCTGCAGTCGCTCTTTTACTGTTCGTATTGAAATATATTCTTTGCGGCAGTATTAAAAGTATTATTTAGAGCAGAATTTCGGCTCGTACGTTGCCGAGCTACTTGATTGTCTGATGCAGTGTTTTCGTCAACTGATCTATGTTTTGGCAAGTATTTACTGTCCGTTGTGACAAACACAAATTTTTTGCGCATTGCGCCTCACTGACAATATATTTTAGTTTCTGTGTTTTATTACGTCCACAATTCAGTTTTGTGTAAAATCCCACACAGCGCGGAATCCGGAGAGCACGTCTCTGTAGCAGAGAAAGGGTTCATGCGGCCGTGGTGGCTTTATTTCATAAATTGCGAGCTCCCCCCTAAACCTGAGTTTCCTTACTATACTATGGCGCTGCTTCTCTTGGCGCTTGAGTCGTTTGCAACTGGCAACGCAGCAATATCCCGCGCCTGGGCGGGCATGCGCGAACCGCCAAGATAAAAGAATTGAACTATAGTCAAGCAGTGTCGACCAACAGAAGGCTCACCTGTTGACTGGACCTCTACAATTGAATAGAAATCCACAAGGACAGCAGTAGTGTCTATGGTGCGTGCGCTTGTGTGACCTGGTACAGTGAGGGAGCAATGATATCAGGCGTCCTGGCTTTCCCATTTGGTTAGCTCTATAGGTCGCTTCAGAATTTAAACTTTGCCTTTCAGATGTTTTTTCGCGTTGTGTCGGTAAATGAGTAGTTGCTCTTAAGATTGATCTGGGCTTTCTTGTGACACTCTGTGCATTCACCACTATGACGCTATCCTCCTGTTGCCAAGGTGTCGTGCTACATATACAAGTAAGTCACTTTTATGAAAAAGTATTTCTTGTTGTTGACATGTGCTATAGCGAATCGAAGCTCTCCCGGTGTATAAATAAAAAGAGAAGAATGTTATAGAAATACGTGTAGTACTATTAGTGACTTTCGTCAATTAGATTTCTCCTTATTCATCGTTTCTCCCTCAATGTAGTGGACTCCGCTCTTCTGGCTGCCAGTCTTCATGTGGCGCTATCTTGTTCTTCTTACGGCTGGAAACCCGCCATCTTGAGGTCAATATGAAGGGTATCTCCGCATCGTTGCTTTGGTCACCTGATACTTCGTTTACAGACGTCTTTCAGCCAAAACAAACGATTTGTTGTTGTTTCTTGATCTGCTCTAAGTGTGTGTCGATACCAATGAAGATGGTTTCCCCTTCGTTTTCAACCATAGGTACAATTCCATACCACCATGTAATTTCATCATTACTTCCATGATAATGAAATTCTTGAGCAGACATCCACCGAAGCTACTATGTTTCCACAACAGCAACACCATACTCTTCTTCTTTCGTTGAGGGCCGACATTGTGCACTGTATAAGGCAACTGGGAAGATTGTAAACTTTGGTCTGTTTGCATCTTCATATGCCAAGGCGCATGAATCATTGTCAACCCTTTAAATATATATTAGTTAGCTATTTCATTGCATGTTCGATACATGATTTGAATGACCTCTTTTATTGAAACAATATGTGATGAGTAAGTTTACAGGACATGTATACACTACTGGTATTAACACAATGAACACTTGGGGGGACGTTTTGTTTCTACTCGTGGAATTACACTTAAAGACAATATAGATTTTTGCTTATAAAGGATTTGATGGTGAAATACTGTTAATGAAGGTGGATTTGATAGTGATGTTAGTTAGTTAATTTAATTGACATTGGCTCTGAGGTGTGTACACATCACCCATAGCTCTCAAATGGATTATTTTAGTGGAATATTTAAGATAGCTTCAATGCAGATGAAATAGGTTGTAACATAATAGATGTATTGTGTCTAGGAAGAGATTCAAGACATAACTTATTAGCAAGGTACTTCACTTACACTGAAAATTTTTCTGCGCAAATCAGAATGTCTTGATTATAGATTTTATTGTACTGAGTTTTAGTTTATTTAATTATTTAAAAGAAATAGTTATATTGTATTATACTGTCTTACTATTTTTATATCATAGTTTATTGATAATGTAAGTGATTTATGAAATATTACATTAAATGTGTTAGAGTAGATTTAATTTGTTGTATCTTTTGTATCAAGATTTATCAAAATTTTAGCAAGTATTTTGCTTGACTCATTTTAGGATGATTTACAAATAACTTATAGTTTTTGTGTCATAATTATTGTTATTTGTAGAAATGATATGTTAATCGTGTCTAAGATATCTAGTTTATTAAGAAAAAATTTAATTTTTGAAAGTAGATATGTTTATACTTAATTTTTTAAATACAAATATTAACTTATTTATTTTTTGAGGGATAAGCTTTAAACTTAATAACCTATAATTCACTTATTTTAGAATATAACAGAAAGGTTTAAACCATCTATCCTTCACATTACACTTTAGTTTATTATTTTAGAATTTGATTCATTATTTAATTTAGGTGGTTTATTAAGATTTTAGATTTAATTTAATAAGCTTTGTAATACTGATAAAATTAGTGTATTTACTTGTATTGAATATCCACTGCTCTTAACGTGTTGTAAGGAACTAGGTAAAATCGATATCCACCAGTTTATAAAAAACATGTTCTTTTGATAATATTTCAAGCTTCGGCATGCTTCTTGAGTACTTTTTTAAAGATCCACAGTATTTTGACTATGCAAAGGTAGCTATTTCATCAGTCTCTTAATTAGTCAGTGGAATGAATGGCTTGATAAGAAGTCAATTGCTTCATAATAAATTTTTGAATGTAACTTTAAAGTAAAAAGGCTTAAATTTATCTTTAGGACGAAGAGACTCTATAGAGCTTAACATTTTACTTGTATATAGTTTTTGGTTGGTCTTTCTATATTCAATGATAATATTTTTCAGGTAACATGAAGAATAAATAACCTCTTCATTATTAAATCATTGATTTATATGTGTTATCATGATCGATAAGTTATGATAATAATCGTAAGTTACCTTATGGATAACAGCATATTTGTTTTCAAGAGCTCATACTGACAGATTCTTATATGATCTGAGTTAAGATTGGTGTGAGCCAGTTCGGTTTCTATCATAAGATTATTTATCCACATTCGTACGAAAGGACCATGTGGATAAAATATTTTTGTGTTACTGATTGATATTAATTGATTAATATTTGGGAGATTAATGTGTTGAATCTGGAACTCAGTTATGTAGATTTTTTCTAGTAATATTATTGATACTTATGACTTCCTTGTATTTATTTTAATTTTTCTTCTTTTAGTAAACTGCATTCTTCTGGAAATATGGTTTTAGGTTAGCTATAAAAATTTCTTTGCAACCTCCCAGACATTTTATGTTGCTGGCATACATGTTTATTGCTGGACATTGACCAGCTTTCTGAGGCATTGACACCTTCACTCCTGGATAATAAAGATCATTTTCCATAAAGTGCTGTCGGTATGGCTCTCACTATCCTTCCTAAACTGTGTTGGATTAATTATGATGAATGTAATTGTGGAATATATGGCACAGTTAAAATGCTTAGATACCTAAATGATGTCGATGGATGAACACCACACATTATTCTTAGTGCTCGCTTTTGTACAATCAGTACTTTACAAGCTATGTCACAAGATTAATTAGTGTGTTTCCGAGATCAGCAATTATGCAAAGAACAAAATTAGCTGAACTTTAATATTTCAAAAAGTTAGTAACATATTTCTTCCAGTTCAAGTTGCAATCAACATCTAAATCCAGAATTTTGGAGCATCCTACCATATTTACTGACTCCTGGTTGTATGCTACATCAGTTTTTGTATGACTGTATTGGCTGCACAGAATTGAATATAGTGTTTCTTTTTTTACAATTTGGAGAGAGTTACTTTTCTCAGAACGACTTAATAATTCTACTGTTGCTGTTCCTCCAGTGGGGTATTGTCTGCAAAAAGTATCTGTTTTTCTTGTTTAATGTTAAGTGGAAGACTGTTGACATATATAGGGTGATTTTTTCCACTGTGTACAAAGTCTAGGGATTGATCGATGAGATGGTACGGAACAAAAAAGGTCTAATGAACTTATGTCTGGAAATGCATGGTTACCATCCTAGAGACCATTTATTGAATCATACTCTGTCTCAGAAGTATCATGTATGGAGAGCCCACTGAGGTTGTGGAGACACTGGAGGAGCATATTCATGCTGCCCTTGACACTTTTGATGTGAATGTGTGAGACAGAATATGCTACAGCGAGTACATGTATGTATTGAGGCACATGGTAAACATTTTCAACACATGCTGTAACTGTGGCTGCGTAGTACAGTGCATATTAGGCCGTAGTCTCTGTAACAACGTCTGGAAAGAGCACAGAAAATAGGAACCGACGATATTTTGTTATTTATGGCTTTGATGAGTGAATGTATAAATAGCGTTCTCAGTCGAGCCACCTTCCTGGAATCTTAGCTGTGATACGCTAAGTAAATTTTTTGCTAATTGTTAGCCTACTCTTGTGTAAATTCCTTTCCCGAATTTTTTTGGAAAAAGCCGTCAGTAAGGAAACTGGGAGATAACTGTGTCTTTCTTGCCACCTTCCTATTGAAGAGGTTTAGAAATGGAATATTTCAAGGTGTCAGGAAAATTTTACTTTGCCAATGATGCATTACACGTCTTATTAAGGACATTATTTATGAAGTGTAAAGAAGTTTTCGTAATTCTGTTTGAAATTCTATCAACATCACATGAGCTTCTGGTTTTTTAGAGATTTATTAATTTCGGTGAAGGATGTTGCTGCTAGTTCCCCTTGCTTAAAGCTTTATGGAGTGACATTTTTAACATATTCTCTTGCTTCTCCAATTGCACTTTATAATATAAAACCACATTGTGTTATTAGATATAGAAAGTGTTTGTTAAAAGTCCTTGCAACTCGCTCCAGTTGGTCAGTGTACGTGTTCCCGCTTGCAGACCACCCGCACGCGCGCGTGTTCATCACGCACTCCGGCCTGATGGGCAGCCAGGAGGCGGTGGCGGCGGGCGTGCCCATGCTCGCCACGCCCATGTTCGGCGACCAGTTCCTCAACGCGGACCGCGTCGTGGCCGGCGGCAGCGGCCTCAAGCTGCTCTACCGAGACCTCAGCCGAGGGGCGCTGGCCGCCGCCCTCAACCAGCTGCTCAACGACCCGAGGTGAGCCGCCTCCAACCTGGCACGCCTTCACACTTCTCTGTAACGAAACGTTTTCTAATTCTGTACGAGTTTCCTGTTGCGAAAGTCGAGATAAGTAACACCGAGGGAACACAGAGCGAGACAAGTGATCGAACAGCGCCTAGAAAATGGGGCTTAAACGCTAACCATCCTCACAAATGCGATAACATTATGAGATCTGGATATCTACATACACCTCCATACACCCCAAGCCACCTAGCAGTCTGTGACGGATGACACTTCTGCTGCCACTGACTTTTCACTCCTTTCCTGTTCCAGTGACAGTCTGGAACCGTGCGACCGCAACGGTTGCAGGTTCGAATCCTGCCTCGGGCATGGATGTTTGTGATGCCCTTAGGTTAGTTTGGTTTAAGTAGTTCTAAGTTCTAGGGGACTGATGACCTCAGAAGTCCCATAGTGCTCAGAGCCTGTTCCAGTCGGGAATGTTGCCTGTGAAGAATGACAGTTCATAAATGCCCGTATGGCATGTAGTTGAATGATTTTCACGTCGTCATCATTTCGCGAGATGTATGTGGGAGGAAGCAGCACTCTCTCGGAATTTCAAATATAAACCTCTCCGAACTGTGCAACTCCTCCCTTGTAGCTTCTGCCACCTCAGTTTTTTGAGCATCTAAGTAATGCTCTCGGTCTATTAATCCAACTTGGTAAACCTCCAAGACTTAGGAACAATAGTCAAGAATCGGTAGAAGGAGAATTTCGTAAACCCGTTATTCAGTGGTACAACTACGTTTGAAATTCTTGCAATGAATGTCAACCTGCCATCCGTTCTTCTATGAGTTTGTTTTATGCGGTCATTTCACTTCAGATCGCTCCGAACGCTTACTCCTATGTATTTTTATGATACATGCTGGTCCCAGTGATGCATTGCTGGTGGAGTAATCGAGCGCTAGAGAATCTCTTCGTCTTTTTATGCGCAATAAGTTACATTCACTGACCTTCAGAGTCAACTGCCAGTCCTTGCACCATTTGTCAATGTTCTGCATGTCTTCCTGTATTTCACCACAATCGTCTGGAAGGGCAACGTTGATACAGACAACACCACCGCCCACAAACGGCCACTCCGACCGGCATCCATAGTTATCCAGTAGATCAGGGCTGGCCATGGCCTGCCAAACTGCACACGAGCCCAATGTGCCTGCTGTGTGCAGACTGACGACCGGCCTCTCTCGGGCTTTGTCTGGCACTTCTCAGCAGCACCCAGTAAAGCGCGACGCTTCATTTTGAATCGCGACTTTCTTCTGTCGGCACAGCTTTCTTCAGTTCGGTATAATCGTGGTTCCTTACCCTTTGCTATTTGTTTGCCTTTGCTGTTTGTTTGTGGCGTAAAAGAAGTTTACAGATCCAGTGGCTGTTTGCAGAAAATTGTCTATCGTCACAAACCTTTAAAAATGAACATGAACGATAGAGGATGAGTCTAAAAATTCTCTATACCTATTATGAGATACAGTTGAGGGACTGATGACCCTGTAGTTTTGTCCCTTTATACCCCAAACCAACCAACCACCCAACATACAGTTGCATAACCAACACGCACTGCAAATTTGCTGTGGAATTACATTAATAAATGCCAAAAGAATTTTAAGGTTTGCTTGATAATGAAAGTACAAAAAATTACAACGAATGATAGGATTCATTGTTCTGTGCAGGAAGAAGCACTTTGTGCTAAATTTGCAGGCATGGAGCATATGAAGGAATTGGTGGTACAAACTGTAAACTTTCTGAAGTCGCACATATTATTCCACTGTGAAGGAACTGGTGTGAGGATGTCACACTGTGCCGGAGACGTGTGACCACCTCGACAGAGGACAGTTGTAAGAAAAGATTGATCGATTCGATCAGATGCCTTGCTGAAGGTTAAGGATGCCAAAGCTGCACGCTAATGTTGATCTCGAAGTAGGCAATCAGGTCTCTGTAGCAGCAGTAGCTCAAGCTAGCTATGCCTGATAATAGGACACAGCATGAATGGCCATCCTCTAGAGTCAAGCTGCCGAAAGATGTATAAAAGTCTTCATGTCGCTATTTAGCAGGGTCAAGAAACGATAGTGTCTGATGTGTGGACCTCAATGGGGTTTGTGAATAGGGGCAATGGGATCTTGCAGGAAGATATCGGGGACCCTCACCAAGGGGGACATCAGTTCTCCACAGATAACGTGGGCGTTTAGGAATGTTGGAAAACACGTTAAAATTCGAGGGGGATGCTGGCAGTGTCAGGTGACCGTCTTGCAGCTCCCACTTGGATAGCATTGAGGACTTCGTCCTGTGTTAATGGTGCCTCCAATGCCAATGCCTCCTCCTCTGGTATTCTACTGAATGTGAGCCAAGAGACTTCTTCAGTAACAGCTTTGAATGGGAGTTGTCAGTGCACCACATAACGTACTGGACGTGAAGGGCACGTCCAATGCCCCAGCAGGTGCTGCCTGCCATCGTCATCAGTGAATCAAAGCTCAGAACCACCGTCAGTTGTCTGCTAGAAGGTGGTACATCAAAACAGTTTCCAAAAGCAAATGGTTATAACTGTGTGCTAGCACCACCATCCCTTCAAGGGATGGCCTCCTCCAAACTGCCAAGTCTCTACTATACGCCATCAAACAACATGGATGGATAAGCACTGCCGCAGCGACCACATGACTCTCAAGCCACCTCGATAAGCTGCCGACCGTTGGAAGACGCCAGTAGGGCCACATTCAGCTTCCAAATACCCCTTCCATGCCACATCCTCTGGTGGTCAAGTGTGAACGTGCAGACATACACTTCATGATCGTAAAAGCGTGACGGGGCAAATCTCAGCCAGTTGGGTTTCTACCACCAGCAAGCAAGAAGTATAAAAGCGACCAATGTGTGGTGTACTGCGTGAAACTGAGGCGGTCGTCTTGAACTTGTTCCGACGTGTCCACAAGTCGTAGACGGCTGACGATCCTGCCAAACTCTGTGCAAGGTGAATGTCGCAGCAGTTGATCGTTGGGGTGGAATTAAAATTACCATCCAGCACCAACGCATCATGCCGCCCTACAAAAAGAGGTAAGACTGCCGGCAGAAAGAAGGTGGAGCATTTCCTACTCTTCCCCGACCTCAAAGAGCATAGTTGTTAATAATTCGGACACAGAAGTGTGTGAAAGATATGCCCCTCGTATCCAGTAGATATTGGACGTCGACAGGTAATCCTTCATGGGTGAGGATCGCCACACCGCTACCGGTATCTGACTCATGGGAGACGAAAGGAATTTTCCGAAACTGGTCAACGAAACTACTGATATGCACTTCTTGTAAGAGAGCCACCTCTCAGTCCGCCACTCGAAGTGTATCGTTGAGCATCTCCAGTTTATTTATGGCAGGAGTGATGATGACAGACCGTAGATAGGCGATATGTCTGTTCCGGCATAGTCGAGACATGGGGTCAACCAGTGGCAGTCAGCCGGGGTAGACCGCAAAAGACAGTCCAAGCGTGGTGGTTACTTTGATGAAGATAGTGGGAGGTACACAGCTGGTGGAACGTGCCAACCCACGGAATACACAACGCATTCCAATTTCTCCACTACGTCGTCCGCCAAAGAAACAGAAGCAGCGCGTTGTCCAGTGGTAGACCCATCAAGACACTACCACGTGGCGGTGACCTCCATATGCGGTTTGCCAAAAGAGACTGCAGATGGTGGAGGAGAAAACGACACAGGCTGTGGGAAGACAAACCATTGAGGTAGGTGGAGAAAGAGTCGCGTTCAACAGCAGGTCCTCTGAGATAGATTCATTTTCTGACGGCAGTTCACCATCCCTTGAGGACATCCTGGGGATACAATAACCATCTGGCATAGGACTGCATTTCTTGTGCTTCATTTGTGACTTCTACATCCGAAATTGTTCCATATCAGAGTGCGACCGACCGCCGTCTGGCGCCACCCGAACGATAAAAAAAAGCAGAGGTTAGCTACGAACATCCCGACCAAACCAGCTTTAAATAAATAAATAAATAAATAAGCTGTAAACAAAACTGACTCTTCAGTGCAGGTCTTTGTCTGAAGCTAATCGACGGCCACCAGTGTCTCTCTTCAGGGCTCCAAAAGTATAGATGGTTCAAATGGCTCTGAGCACTATGGGACTCAACTGCTGTGGTCATAAGTCCCCTAGAACTTAGAACTAGTTAAACCTAACTAACCTAAGGACATCACACACATCCATGCCCGAGGCAGGATTCGAACCTGCGACCGTAGCGGTCGTGCGGTTCCAGACTGTAGCGCCTTTAACCGCTCGGCCACTCCGGCCGGCCCAAAAGTATAGAAATCGCGTGGGGTGTGAGAAAGGGCTTTCCAGCTTTCCATCGAGACTTCTGTTGCATATTCGAAAACAACCTTGGGGACACTTGGCCCGTCCACACCCTCCGTGCAGTCCCGATTTCTCCCCATGTGATATTTTGGAACCCTGAAGAACGTCCAACCCACGTTCAAAAATTTACTTCGGATGGAGAGTTGCATGCCTGTGTAATATGATGTTCCACACAGGCAACCGCAAATATTTTCACAAGTGAAAGGAAAACAGCCCTCGGTCACTATTTTTAACAAATTAGCCTAGTTGCAACACTGCTAGGAGTGTCTTCCTCAGAATTTAAGTCAAAAACTGGTCTATATTCTATAACATGGTCACAGAATTATGACTAAAATCGTATGATATGGTATAAGTACGGAATCATCGTAAAGGACTGGCAGTACTTATATGTCATTTATAAAATACTTAACCCTATCACACGTTTTTAGTCATAATTCTGTGACCATGTTATAGAATATAGACCATTCTTTGATTTAAATTCTGATGAAGACACTCCTAGCAGTGTTGAAACCAGGTTAATTTGTTAAAAATAGTGCACGAGGGCTGTTTTCCTTTCAACGGTCTCTGAACGTGCAGCCAGGTACAAAATTTCGCAAATACTTTTCTGTGAAGGCACTGAACTACTTGACTCAAACTAGGATAAATGAATTAAAGATATACGGCGATTTCAGTCAGATATTCAGATGAAAGTAAATCGAACAAAGTGAATCAGTAATATCTGTCAGCTTATCGTCTTATTTTCTGTCTTCTGAAAATAGGCGGCCAGTTTTATTTGCTTCGTATTGAAGAATTCCAGTTACCTATATGTTCGTTACATATAGGACTCTAAAGAAAGTCGTGAGGTTCATCGCAAGGTTCAAATACTGAACACGTATGGTTACCTGCTGTGCACAATTACGTAACTGCCTCTTAACTAGTGACGATAATTTGTTTTTAGGATCTGAGGAGTGGATAATTTCTCAAGTATTATGTTGTCAGATGTTGTTCTAGCTATGCTCTGTCCTTTCCTCTTTTACAGGTATTACGAGCGCGCCAAGCAGTTATCACAGCTGTTCCGGGACCGCCCCCGGCCGCCGCTGGAGGAGGCGGTGTACTGGGTGGAGTACGTCATCAGGCACCAGGGGGCGCCGCACCTGAGGTCCGCCGCCATGGACCTGGCCTGGTACCAGTACCTGCTGCTAGACGTCTCTGCCTTCGTAGTGGCCACGATGGCAGCGGCGCTGCTCGTACTGTACCTCGTCATTCGCAAAATATCGTCCTGCTTGGTGGGGGCCTCTTGCCCCGTGCCAAAGGGGAAGAAGAGGAACTGAGACGATCCACACCACAGCCCACGATAACAGTTAAATGTACCACCCACCGTCGCATCTTTGGATAGGCTGTATTTGGGACTGTCGTAGATATGTTAGCAGAGCTGTACAAAATAACTGTGTTAATTTATTTGAACCAGTTTCCGATGACATTCTGGAGCACTGCCAATAATATTATGAGATTGCCTGTAAAATACTTGATGCAGGTGTTTGACAGTGGGTCTAACATCTCACAGTGTCGATTGACTGATTTTCTATCCTCGTGTATTCTGTTATTAAAACACTTTTACGAGTAAAACAAATAAATCGTACTTGCTAGAAAAGTATCGGTCAGATGAAGCGCCACATACACGGAAATGATCTGTTGCCCAATTCTTGACACAAAAATAATGGTCCTGCTCGGATGACTAATGGAATGATTGTCGTAGTTTGTTAGTTACCGACTGCTTTATACCATTTATCCTTACCTTGTTCTATGACATCGTTAATCAAAGTATAACTGGGATCCATACTGTTGAAAGGGGATATGAGTGCTAAGCCAAAAATGAATTGTTACTTAAATTGAGCAGAAGCATGCAAAGAAAATGCTGCAGAGCAGGCAGAATTGCTTGCAAAGTAGAAAATTGTTTTCAACAAGTACACACACCAGAAATTAAACTAAAAATACACGAAGACGTGAGGGCGTTATGAAGCAAGGAAGTAGAAATTGCTCATTTATTTTGTTGTTAAACGTTGGCAACGTAAACTAATTGCTATAGTTCATCTTACCAGGAAGGCTACGTTCCAGTTTGGTTTACAAAACAGTCAGAAATGCAGTCCAAGAGGTGAGAGTATAACTTTATATTTTCTATTTATAACAAAAGGCGTAGTGGATCAGCATAATCTCTAAAGATTGCATAAGTTATATGGAACTTGGAGAAGCATTCTACAAAATTATTGGTCAAAAGGTAATCAGCTGATGGTAAAATCATCACTCTTAACAGCATCCAAGAAAGTGCTTCTGACAGGAAAACTTTCCCACAAGTACATTTTATTACACAAGCAACTCCAAGTTTTGAGACAATAGGCGCTACAGGAAACCACGTGATCTCTGGAGGTTTCATAGTTGGTATAGCTTTGATGAAAGATAGTGAATGAGGGACCCAGTTCATATTAGCAGTGCACTGCCGTTTCTGCCTAAAACGCTGATGCAGTATAAGTATGATACAATTTCGCGTGTCATATTGTACTGACATCAGCACCTGCACTTCCATATGTCCAAGGCCATACCAGAATTCATGACATCTGGCCACTTGAGAAGGTGGAAACCACGCAAACGGAAGGGGGGATGAGTGACCGTGTTTCAGTATCAGCATTTTATCTCGAAGACCGTTCCAGGATTCACAACGTCAGTATCATCGCCTCTGGTCACATGCCAAGGCCATGAAATATTCTAGCCGTGGTATACTGGAACGAGTAGATACCATGTCTCTCTTTAAACAATTAAGAAGGATCACTTGTATATAAAATATAAATTATGGATTAGGAATTAATATTAGCTGAAAATGAGATTTTTGTTAAATGTAAAAATACTGAAAACCCGAAATAAAATCAAGTCCTGTTGCACATTCTGCTTGCTCCTGTCACGAACAGGTGATTGCACTGCAGAAGAGGTGTGCTTACTGCCACCAGCATTGTTTAATAGAAGATATTTGATCTTTGTATACGATTTCTTACTACGTCCAATAATTTGCTCCATTGCCAAAAAACGCAACGGAGTCGTAAATTAATTATTTTTCACATTTAAGATATTGAAAAAAACTCTAAAAGTCTTCAAAATACGTTGGCAGTCCGAAAAGTGAGATGTTTATACTGTTTGTTGAGGTCAATACACAAAAAGCTCTAAGACTCAAGTCAGTCAATATGATGTCACATACGCCTACAATGTAAAAGAAATCATGAGTTCGTTTCCACGTAAAAACGTGTTCGCCAAATGAGTGTCCAAAATTCTAAATTATGAACCCAGTGTTAGACTTCCACGTCTAATAACAGTTGACAATCGATAATGTAGGATTAATATTTCATCGTCGTGAAAGTAACCTGGCCAAGCTTATAATTGCAGAAAAATACGTATTAGATAAAATGCTAGGCTAAGCGGGTAAATACACAGACCAAATGTAACTAATTAGACCTACTCTTGATGAATTCTTGACAGTAGTTACAACACACCCCCAAATTAAATATTTCCGCATTTAAAGTGTTCCCAAGCACCGTTTTAGGAGAACCAAAGAGAATGCATCATGTTATTCAGCGGGAAAAATGTAAAGTAAGCTACTCACTGCCAATTATTGGTATTATTATTACAAATAAAGCAGGTCTACTGAAGGCTATGCGCAATAAGAACACATTAGATGGTAAAACACAAAAGAGTAATAAATTAATTATTTCCCACCTCTAAGATATCGGAAAAAGTTTAAAATGTCTGCAAATTATGTAGGCAGCGCAAAAAGTACGATGTTTACATTGCAAGTTGAGGTTAATAACCGAAAAAAACGCTGTAAGATGCAAATCAATGAGTGTGACACCACATACCAATTAAGCCTTCTCTTGATATTGCTCACAACACACCTTCAAAGTATATATTCGCGGATTTAAATTGTTCTCTGCGCCATTTTAGGAGGCCCAGCAGAGATACGTTATTCGCAATTGAAATTTAACCTATGATATTGATTGAAAATTACTGCTATTATTATAAATGACACAGGCCTACTGAAGGCTACATTGAAAACATCAGTTTGCACTGAAAAAGCTCTCCTAAATCTTTTACAGTATTTGTCCCGTGTTGTTGCTCACAATATCCTAAAAGTAGGTCAGCTACGTGAAGAGTACGATGTTGCCGTTGCAGCGCTGTATAAATACGTAAAATGTGTATTCAGTCTATGCAGTTTCATTTGCGAAAACTATGGGTCACGAAAATAACAACTGTAACCAACTAACCACACACAGCACAATCGTCTTCTTACAGAAGGTTGGAATAGTCTCCTTTTATTACTAAATCTCATCTAACTTGCACTGCTTAGAAACACACGACCAAAGACGGAAATAGTGAGAGATGCGACATCTCCTAAGATGTGTCAGAGCTGACATCTCAGAAAATAACTACATCTCGAACTTTGCAACCACAAAGTAGATATTGCCACGTCCAAATTGTCTATAGAGTTATTAAAATACTTGTTTATAGTAATATCAGCAAAATCGCGACGAAAATTCGATTCCGTACGCTTTGCAAGTACAATCAGCCAGCCATCAAAGACGCAAGACATTGTATGACCACCCTGCGCTGCTTCGAGTGCTAAGCAAATGCCACAACAAGGAGTAAAGTGACTTTATTCTCTGTAACATGCAGGTCTGTAGATGTAAATGTGGAAGTAGCCGTGTTCAACAGGAAACTACGTTAGACATTCTACCAATCCATGATGCCACCTCAGCGGAAATACAGGGTGATTCAAAAAGAATACCACAACTTTAAAAATGTATATTTAATGAAAGAAACATAATATAGCCTTCAGTTATACATCATTACAAAGAGTATTTAAAAAGGGTTTTTTTCACTCAAAAACAAGTTCAGAGATGTTCAATATGGCCCCCTCCAGACACTCGAGCAATATCAACCCGATGTTCCAACTCGTTCCACACTCTCTGTACCATATCAGGCGTAACAGTTTGGATAGCTGCTGTTATTTCTCGTTTCAAATCATCAATGGTGGCTGGGAGAGGTGGCCGAAACACCATATCCGTAACATACCCCCATAAGAAAAATCGCAGGGGGTAAGATCAGGGCTTCTTGGAGGCCAGTGATGAAGTGCTCTGTCACGGGCTGCCTGGCGGCCTATCCATCGCCTCGGGTAGTTGACCTTTTTCGTAGGACTCTCCATACAGTTGATTGTGGAATTTGCAGCTCTCTGCGAGTCGATTTTCCTGGGCTGCGAACAAATGCTTGCTGGATGCGTGCTACATTTTCATCACTCGTTCTCGGCCGTCCAGAACTTTTTCCTTGGCACAGACACCCATTCTCTGTAAACTGTTTATAACAACGTTTAATACACAACCTATCAGGAGGTTTAACACCATACTTCGTTCGAAATGCACGCTGAACAACTATCGTCGATTCACTTCTGCCGTACTCAATAACACAAAAAGCTTTCTGTTGAGCGGTCTCCATCTTAGGATCATCTGACGCTGACGCCTAGTCAACAGCGCCTCAAGCGAACAAATGTACAACTAAATGAAACTTTATAGCTCCCTTAATTCGCCGACAGATAGTGCTTAGCTCTGCCTTTTGTCATTGCAGAGTTTTAAATTCCTAAAGTTGTGGTATTCTTTTTGAATCAATACAATGAGCCATTAAAGACGCAAGACATTGTATGACCACCCTCCATTGCTTCGAGTGCTAAGCAAATGCCACAACAAGGAGTACAGTAACCTTATTCTCTGTAACATGCAGATGTGTAGATGTAGATGTCGAAGTAGCTGTGTTGTAAAATTTAATTGGTCTCAACACGAAACGACGTTAGACATCCTACCGATCCATGACGCCACCTCAGCGGAAATACACTGAGGTGACAAAGGACATGGAGCACCTCCGAGAATCATGTCGGACCTCCTTCTTCCCGGCATACTGCAGCAACTCGAGGTATCAAAGACTCAGCAAATTATTGGGGTTCCCCTGCAGAAATACTGAGCTACGCTGCCTCTACAGCCACCCATAACTGCGAAAGTGTTGCCGGTGCAGGACTTTGTGCACAAATTGATCAGTCGATTACTTTCCATAAATGTTCAGGGATTCATATCTGGGGACCTAGGTGTCCAAATCATGCGCTCGAACTGTCCAGAATGTTCTTCAAATCAGTTATGAACAACTATGACCCAGTTACAAGCGCATTGCGATCCATAAAAACTCCATCGTTGTTTTGGTACATGCAGTCCATGGACAACACAGATCCATGACTTTTATGGGGTCTACGCCACACTCGCTCGCTACCATCAGCTCCTTTCCACTGAAATTGAGACTCATCTGACCAGTCCACGGTTTTCTAGTCATCTAGGGTCCAACCGCTATGGTCACGAGCCTAGGAGAAGTGCCTCAGGCGTTGTCTCATTGTTACCAAAGTCACTCACATCTGTCGTCTGCTGCACAGCCCATTAACGTTTAATTTCGTCACACTAACAGATACGCTCGTCGTACGTCCCGCATTGATTTCTGCGGTTACCTTACGCGGTGTTGTTGCTTGTCCGTTATTAGTGAAGACTCTACGCAAACGCCACTGATCCTGGTCGTTAAGTGAAAGCCGTCTGCCACTGCGTGATCCACGGTGAGAGGTAACGCCTGTAATTTGGTATCCTTGGCTCGCTCTTGACGCTGTGGATCTCAGAATTGTGAATTCCCTAACGATTTCCATAATGGAATGTCCCATGAGTCTAGCTCCAACTACCGTTCCACATTCAAAGTCTGGTAATTCTCATCGTGCAACCCTAATCACGACGGGAAGCTTTTCACATGAATTACCTGAGTACGAAAGACAGCTCCACCAATGCACTGCTCTTTTTTACCTTGTGTACGTTATACTACTACCATCTTTCATTTTATTTTATTTACACATCAAGTTCCGTAGGAACAAATTGAGGAGCAAGTCTCCAAGATCATGGAACGTGTCGGTACATGAAGTTATAAAACAAAAGTAATAACAGATTAAAATAAATGTTTATCAACCGGAAAAAAGTCACTCCATAAGTTTAAGTAAACACAATCAACAATACAACAAGAATCAGCTTAATTTTTCAGGAAAGTCCTCGACACAATAGGAAGAGTGACCCACGAGGAAACTTTGCAGTTTAGATTTGAAAGCATGTGGATTACTGCTGAGATTTTTCAATTCGAGTGCTAGCTTATTGAAAATGGATACACACCTTTCTGCACAAGAGTTAAGGAAGTCCGATCCAAATGCAGGTTTGATTTCTGCCGAGTATTAACCGAGTGAAAGCTGCTTCTTTTTGGGAATAAGCTGATATTGTTAACAAGAAGTGACAGTAAGGAATATATATATATTGAGAGGCCAATGTCAAAATACCCAGACTCGTGAACAGGGGTCAACAAGAGGTTCATGAACTTACACCACTTATTGCCCGAACCGCCCGTTTCTGAGCCAAAAATACCCATTTAGAATGGGAAGAGTTACCCCAAAATGTAATACCATACGACATAAGCGAATGAAAGTAAGCAAAGTCGACTAATTTTCGTGTCGGACGGTCATTCACTTCATATACCGTTTCAATAGTAAAAATGGCAGTATTAACTCTTTGAACAATATCCTGAACGTGAGCTTTCCACGACAGCTTACTATCAATCTGAACACTTAGAAATTTGAACTGTTAAGTTTCACTAATCTCATGCCCGTTCTGTGAAATTAAAAGGTCAGGTTTTGTTGAATCGTGTATTAAAAACAGTAAAAACTGAGTCTCACTCTGATTTAGCGTTATTTTATTTTCCACAAGCCATGAGCTTAGGTCATGTAGTGCACTATTTGAAACCGAGCCCATGTTGCATACAGCATCCTTTACTACCAAGCTAGTGTCATCAGCAAACAGAAATATTTTAGACTTACCCTTAATACTAGAGGACATATCATTTATATAAATAAGGAACAGGAGTGGCTCCAACACTGATCCCTGCAGCATCCCACACTTGACTGTACCCTACTCAGACCCCACATCACAGCCATTACCAACATTGTGAATGATGACCTTCTGCTGTCTGCTGCTAAAGAAGTGAACCAATTGTGAGCTACTCCCCGTATTCTGTAATGGTCCAACTTCTGGAGCCATATTTCGTGATCATCACAATCAAATGCCTTAGTTAAATCAAAAAATATGCCAAGCGTTCGAAACCTTTTGTTTAACCCTTGCAGTACCTCACAGAGAAAAAATAATATACCAGTTTAACTTGTTAAACGACTTATAAAGCCGAACTGTACATTTGATAGCAAATGATATGATATAAAATGATCAATTATCCTTACATACACAGCCTTTCCAATAACTTTTGCAAACACTGATGGCATAGAAATCTGTCTATCTGCATATCACTATCCCATGACCTTTTTTTTTTCATTTCAGTGTATACGCTTAATACAGGCTCTCAACCACTGCGTTCATTTTTGGATTTCCAGAAAGCAAAGCTTAAAGCAAAAGGCTGGAAATATTACATGATACCTCAACACTGCAGTGCGACAGCATGACAGTACCTGTTTGCAGAGACGAAGATATCGACGTCGTAATACACAGAAAACAGAGATGAAATAATGTGGTCGCAGCAGCAGTAGCGTTAAGGAATTAACAATAATTCCCGAAGTGATGTAATTATATTCCATAACACAGTAGTTGAAAAGACAGATGAAAGTCACTGTTTACATGCCTAAACACTCTTGCACAGAGACCAAACACGCGATCCAGTCTGTAGTGGCCTCCAGCTTGGTAGTACCATTTTCTGCAAACAAGGAAGACGAAAAGGTTTCCCGTCGTCACATATCTGGATACTTCATAAAATCTGCAAGTTATTTAGCAAAAATATTGACCACTGCTGCACTTACGATTTGGCATAAAAAATAATATTATATATATTTTCCTAGACAGTTGGACGTCATCAACTTTAAACAGTGAATCCTTTCCATGTTATCGTATAGTACAACCCTAAGTGTCGTTGTATATGCGAGATGTCACCTAAAAGCCAATATAGCGCTCCATATATTTGGAGTGTAGTTTCATGAACAAATAACAGTCTGAACCATGGCAGCACAAGGGGCTTGCAGTACTAGCAGAACCAATGGAGTCACAGAACGGAAGTGCAGGAAACACATTACCGGACTGGGTGCTTGAATGCAATGGGTTCCACCCGTCATAACCGAGTGGCAGTTAATTGTCAACTGATATCCAGTTCTCATGTCTTGTAAACGATTTGACTGCAGCTTTTAGCAATCATCAAAGATCTAACACCGTGCTCTTACACCATGCTATTCGATGATTCACCTACAACTGTACTGCAAGTACTGCAGAAATGGAAAGTGCTAATGATGTGCAGTTTTCACGCAATGGGTTGGTAGTCAAGAGCTCGTTTTGTTAGCCAAAAAACTGACACTTTTTGAAGTGGAACAAAGATTATTGACATTACCAAACTAAAAAGTAGGGTATTAGAATGTCAGTGGTGTTTGTTGCAGGATTCTAGTGCGAGCCGTTTCTAAGACATCGTATTCTGAAAAGTTCCCACTCAGTTACTTTTACAACACCTTTGGGAGCACACACTTAGGAACAACACAAGTGCATACGCAAGTTACGTAGATTCTGACCAGTAACGAGACAACTTTCCATCACCAGGTTCTTTCAAAACAACCATCGGCAGCGGCAATACAGACTTCCAGTCTGGTATGGAACGACTGCTGCACACGTACTAGCATTTCAGCAGAGACATCAGAGCAGGCTGCGCAAATAGTCGTTGCTTATCATCGGTTGTAGGTAATATGTCCTTGTCGACAATATATTTCGGATTTCCCCAGAGAAAAAGGTCTACAGGCGTCAAATCCAGGGAACAGGCCTGCCAACAGACAGGTCCTCTGCGTCCTATCCAACGATTTGGATATAATCATGAAGACATGTTGTAGCATTTCGTGCGCTATGGGCTGGACAGTCATCCTGTTGATGCCACAGGTTCCTCTCGATGTGGAGGAACATGTTCTAACATCTGTGGTAAATGGTCTATTAGGAGGCTGCGATACTTGTGTGTGTCCAGTGTTCCGTTTATGAAAAACAGGCCTTTGAGGTAATGGTTCACTATCCACATCACACGTTCATACTTCGTGGATGCTAACGTTCCAGCTAAAAATGCCAACGGGAATTGTCAACAGACCAATACTGCATGTTTTGGCAGTTTCCATGGCCGCGACTGGTGAATGTGGCTCCATCACTAACCGAGAAAAATGGCACATCTACAGTATCCTGCCTTAATGCCCATTTACAGAAGTTAACACTATTTTCATAATCGTTTTCATGCAGCTGTTGATGGAGAGAGATGTGATACTGATGGAGCCTACGTCAAAGGAGATTGCATAGACACTTTACTGACTCACATGACTTCCTCATTCGATTGCACAGGAGCTAATGTGTAGATCAACTGCAACAGCAGCAAGAACGTTAACTTCCTCTCTTCTGTCGTCACTTATTTCCCTATTTTGCGTTTTCTAGCTATTACACTACCAGTTTTAGGGAAATGGTTGAAGTAGTTGATAAATAATTGCGGAGATGGTTGACATGTATTGGGGGTATCTTCCCGCATACTCTGTACAAGAGCGAACTGCATTCTTGCCACATTCTCCATACACCATGGGCACTGGATTTTCCTGCATTGGTAAATCCCATCGTCCACTCACGACCTAGTGTTTGAACTGTCATACATTGACTAGCAAGTCGCAGTGCACTTAAGGAACACACAAGCAAACTATGAGCAAATATAAGATTGTGCCTAGCAACTACGCAGGTTAAATGGCGCACACAAGTGCCAGTGTGGAAACTATGCAGAATACAATATTTCATAAACGATTCACACTAGAATCCTGCAACAAACATCACTGACATTCCAAACTACCCGCTTTTAGTTTTTTAATGTCAATAGCCATAGTTCAATTTAAAAAAGTGTTTGTTTCCACAAAAAATCTACTTCATAAATATTGTTATAATCTGTTTATTGTCTAACAATGTGAGCCCCTGACTATCAAACCAATCTCTGAAAAATGCATGTCAATAGCTCTTTCCATTTCCACAGCATTTGCAGGTCAAGTTTTGGTGATCAACTGTGATCCACTGTGTGTGTGTGTGTGTGTGTGTGTGTGTGTGTGTGTGTGCATGTTAATATATCAGTTTAGTATGCCTGCCAGTTTATGTCACATAAGTAGTATGTGTTGGTGGTCATGTAAATATAAACAAATACATTCTGCAATACACAGCTGTGTTAGTATATTTTTTAGAGATCTCCTTAGCTATGCAATTGTGTAATTGAAATCTCAATATCAGATGAACATTGCTTGATCATTAATGGCAGTTGTGTATACATAGGATATGTGTCCATTTAACCTCATAGGCTTTTGTGTGTGATTTACTTATGCACTGAAGAGAGGGGGTCAAAGATTGTTCAATGAAGCATTTAAGACATTGTAAAGATTTACCAGTAGTTCATTAGTTGATTGTCATTACTGCATAAATGTGAACATTAGACAAAAATTAGATTTAGTATCCACTTTAATATACAGTAATATATTACTCTGTTACTGTTAACATATCTAATGGTAACAGGGAGTCCAGTAGGTCACTGTATTTTGATTCTGTATACACACAGTTAGGAACTATAGAAGTTTATTGACTTTTGATTGTTTAGTGACTATGATTTTGTAGCTACGTTGCATTTTACCTTTTTTCTTGTGTGCTGCATGTGGCTTTAGTAAGCTAAATACACTGCAGAAGTGCTGTATTAAAATCAGGAGAAGCTTTGGTCTCCACAATACTGTCAGTGCTACAGTCTGTCTATCGCGATTTGGTACTCAGTCACATACAAATCGCGGGATGTACCTTTACGTTATCCTGTTGCATTGTTATTCATCGACCTTTTTTGCAGAATATACTATGATATCATTAATTAATGCAAATGCATCGTTGATTCAGACACTATTGTAACTCATGAATCTGCAATGTAAAGCATCATTAACAGTAGTTCTATCAAGTTTTTCGTAGCTGGAGCGTAATGCTCGCTTGGAGATGACATCTCGCATATACAGCGAAACCTAAGGTTATACTATACAATAAGACAGATGGGACTGAGTGGTTAATGATCTGCAGCTGTTGGGCGATGTTATTGGTAACCACCTTATAGGTTTTATAAAGTATCCAGACATGTGCCTAAAGGAAACTTTTTACATCTTAATTGCCTAAAGAACATAGTAGTATAGGCTGCAGACCTGTACAGAATGTATCATGTGTTTCATCCCGGTACAAGGCATCTTAAGTATCTACACAATGAGTAATAAATTTTTCAACTACTCTGTTACCATAATATTAACATGTGAGCGCGAATATGAATGTACCGATTTTTAATATTAACTGTAGAAGGATGCAAGTGATCCTTATATCACTTGTTTAGGCGCTGGTCAACACAATTACATTGTGCTGTATTTAATAATGAGGCTTATTTTGCTACCAGTTTTGGTCTTAAACCACCTTCAAAGGCAGAAAACTCATCGCAGATTTATCACATGTCATACATGCTTTGACATACGGTACTTCTGAAAACCATAATTGCCAATATAAGTGAAAAAACGCAGTAAGATTACAGTACGATGGCTCACTCACGAAAGGACAACATGTGCTGTATCCCGATTGAATTGTTAGGCCCGCGTCCTAATGTGTCAGCTGTTATCAGACATGGAAATCTAGCATTGGGGTACATACCTTAGAACTTTGGGAACTAATTTGCCGAACCAGTGTATATGCGAAACTTAAACTCACACTTACTTTTACATTGCAAACATACCCAACCATTACAGTAATTGATTTGAGTCTTAAAACGTTTTTTCATGTATTTTTCATACTTCGTGTGCTTTCTATCTATTTTATAGACATTTTAGAATTTTTCAATGTCTTAGATGTGGAAAATAATTAATTTACGACTCTGTTGTGTTTTGCCACCATAGATCTGACTGCAAACTACTGTTATTTTACATAGCCTTTAGCAGGCCTGTGTAATTTGTAGTAATAGCAATAATTAGCAATCAATGGCATAGCAGCTTTTCTAGTGAATACCACAATGCATTATCTTTAGCTTAAGGACAATTTAAATGTTGTAATATTTAATTATAACTTGTGTTGTGATGTATATTAGTTACGTTCAGCCTGTCTGCTTGCCTGCTTAGAGTAGTATTTTGAGTTAACATAGTTTTTTGTGGAGTTACAAGTCTCGTCAGGTTTGTTTCTGACGTCAGATTATTAAGTCTACATTTTGAAATTCAAGTCTTATTAATGATATAATCTAAATAGGGGTACATACTTCAGAGTATTGGACACTAATTTGGCAAACACTTATATATGTGGAAGTTAACTCATGCTTTCTTTCATATTGTAGATATATGTGACGTCACATTGAATGATTTGAATCTTACAGAGCTTTTCCGTATTTTAACCTCAACAAGCAATCTAAACATTGCACTTCTCACGCTGACGTAATTTGCAAACGTTTTAGAATGTTTCCAGTATCCTTATTAAATTACGACTTTGTTGAATTTCTTAACTGTGTGGAAATCTGTTGGTGGCAGTAAGAAACGATCAAACGTCCCTCAATTATACAGTGCAGCCAACTGCCGACGGCAGTAAATACTTGTTTCCCATAGTTAAGCAATCTGATTCTGACTGGAGCAAGCAAGATGTGAAGCAGGAGTTGTTTTTCGTGTTTTCAAATTTCACTGGATGGTGTAAAACTCATTGACAACACAGAATAATTCCTAATTCTTTACTTATATTTTATAATTAAATGTTAGTTTTTATCTGTTTGTAGAGAAATTTAATATCTTCCGTTCCAGTATTCCACGTTGAATAGCCTCAAATGAAATTTGCCAGCGTGGCTGAAGAGCCAGTCCTTACACGAGTTTTTGCCAGTCAGCAATCCAAACATAACTGACAAATTATTTGGAAAATCAAATATTGTATCGTACTCGGCTGCTGTTTGGGGGCAGTTGAGGAGTGGGGGCACTTCCCTCCATGGCTTTAGCATGTGGGCAGATGTGATGATGCTGATGTCATGGTTCCTGGAATGGCCTTGGAGATCAGGAAGTGCTGATGTTGATATGACATGATTGTGTCCCACTTCGTTCACGTACACTCACTGGCCTTGGCACGTAGTCACATATCATTATTCCTGGTATAGTCTTGGAAATAATGGTGCTGATGCTGATGGATTACTGGATGATAGATGTGCATATGGATGTCCAGGCGTGGTATTCCGCTGAGTGCTTTAGCTGACCCCCTAACTTCCATCTCGGAAAACCAGGCCGGTACAGCTCTCATGGTGGATTCAAGAAACTATATGGTGTTTTATGAACTCCGCGTTATCATGCCGTTTTGGTGAAGACTGGTCTCTTTAACGTCAGAGGCAACTATGGGGGTTACGACAGTTCAATACACAGCACTCCACCGCATTTAATGGCGGGATACCACAGATCATTAACAATCTGCTCAGTTTCCACAACAGGAAAGTATGCCCTTAGAAACCCAACAGGGTTGCGGTTCCCTCCCACTCCATCCTAGTGCACGAGATTCGCTCCTCGGTCACAGTCCCTGAGTATTCTTTCTAACTGTGGTATGGTGTCACTGACCTCATGTCCTTCACTAGAGGGAACTGCCGCTAGCCACAGGATCGTTGCTGTTACTAATACTAGTTACTACAACTAGATGACGATGATGATGAAGTTGCTTGCAGGGTTGATCAGAGAGATATGTGCTGTACCTTGCGAGACCAGTGAGGATGAAAAGGAGGAGGAGGAGATGCTGCAGTACTGGGCTTGTGCGAGCAACCCCACAGTGGCTGCTGCTGCTACAGCCCTGACCTGCCTGCCAGATTGAGGGTGGCCCATGGAGGCCAGAACAGTGCTGATGTGGCGCAGCAGGGGCAGCAGCGGCTATGGTGGTCGTGGTGGTGGCGGCAGCAGCCACAGCTTCCCGCACAGTGACCAGAGGAGCCCTTGCCAGCGAGGTATACCTCACTGGGCACCACTTCGGCGAAGCAGGCTTCATTGCCGCCGGTACCCGCGCCACGGCATATTGCAGGAATTTTTCCCCTCATGCAGCCGCTGTCGAAGAGAGAGGGAATGACGAAAACTAAGTATGACATTCCATACATCACCAGCTGCTGCTGCAGCTGCAGCTGCTGCAAGATAAGAGAGAATGGAGATTATTACAATTAGTAAATATAATGAGAACATGTTTATAAATCACCTATCTCGTTCTCTCTTCTTAGCATCTCGCTCTGTCTCCTTAACATCTCGTTCAGATCATCCAACGCCTCCTCATGACAATGAAGTTCTATCTCAAATCTCCTCCACTCACTGTGGCATTTCGTCCTCACCTGAATTGCGCAGAGGCATTTGTCCACCTCACTGATATCACCTAAAACCACAAATTAACTTTTTTACTAATAAAAACATACATACACACACACACACACACACACACACAAACTACGAGAAAACACATACCTCTCCCTGTTCCTCTTATTCTGCCAAGAAATTGTCTACAATATAACAAAATTTATGCACCATATTACATATACACTACTGGCCATTAAAACTGCTACACCACGAAAATGACGTGCTGCATACGCGAAATTTAACCGACAGGAAAAAGATGCTCTGATATGCAAATGATTAGCTTTTCAGAGCATTCACACAAGGTTGCGCCGGTGGCGACACCTACAACGTGCTGACACGAGGAAAGTGTACAACCGATTTCTCATACACAAACAGCAGTTGACCGGCGTTGCCTGGTGAAACGTTGTTGTGATGCCTCGTGTAAGGAGGATAAATGCGTACCATCACATTTCCGACTTTGATGAAGGTCGGATTGCAGCCTATCGCGATTGTGGTTTATCGTATCGCGACATTGCTGCTCGCGTTGGTCGTGATCCAATGACTGTTAGCAGAATATGGAATCGGTGCGTTCAGGAGGGTAATACGGAGCGCCGTACTGGATCCCAATGGCCTCGTATCACTAGAAATCGAGATGACAGGCATCTTATCCGCATGGCTGTAGCGGCTCGCGCAGCCACTTCTCGATCCATGAGTCAACAGATGGGGACGTTTGTAAGAAAACAACCATCTGCACGAACAGTTCGACGACGTTTGCAGCAGCATGGACAAACAGCTCGGAGACAATGGCTGCGGTTACCCTTGACGCTGCACCACAGACAGAAGCGCGTGCGATGGTGTACTCAACGACGAACCTGGGTGCACGAGTGGCAAAACGTTATTTTTTCGGATGAATCCAGGTTCTGTTTACAGCATCATGATGGTCGCATCCGTGTTTGGCGACATCGCGGTGAACGCACATTGGAAGCGTGTATCGTCATAGCCGTACTGGCGTATCACCCAGCGTGATGGTATGGGGTGCCATTGGTTACACGTCTCGGTCACCTCTTGTTCTCATTGACGGCACTTTGAACAGTGGACGTTACATTTCAGATGTGTTACGATCCGTGCCTCTACCCTTCATTCGATCCCTGCGAAACCCTACATTTCAGCAGGATAATGCACGACCGCGTGTTGCAGGTCCTGTACGGGCCTTTCTGGATACAGAAAATGTTCGACTGCTGCCCTGGCCAGCACATTCTCCAGATCTCTCACCAATTGAAAAAGTCTGGTCAGTGGTGGCCGAGCAACTGGCTCGTCACAATACGCCAGTCACTACTCTTGATGAACTGTGGTATCGTGTTGAAGCTGCATGGGCAGCTGTACCTGTACACGCCATCCAAGCTCTGACTCAATGCCCAGGCGCATCAAAGCCGTTATTACGGCCAGAGGTGGTTGTTCTAGGTACTGTTTTCTCAAGATCTATGCACCCAAATTGCGTGAAAATGTAGTCACATGTCAGTTCTAGTATAATATATTTGTCCAATGAATACCCGTTTATGATCTGCATTTCTTCTTGGTGTAGCAATTTTAATGGCCAGTAGTGTACAATAACATTTTTGTCAAGCAGCAACATATTACACATACACATCACTACTGAGGAGAGAAATATGTATACTATTTATTGGGCTGATGTTGCTGCTGATTGAATATGTACTTGTATTCAATACTACGAAATTCTTAGTGAAAAAGTTGCAGTTATCGATTTTTATGTTCGAAATCATGTACACCAGCAAAGACTCGCAGACTGACTTCTAAATAACAGCAGAATATTATATATATATATATATATATATATATATATATATATATATATATATAAGAATATATATACTACTTTCAATGCTTTTGCTGTTGTTGCTGCCACTGAAGCCTCTCCACCTCCAACTCATCCACTATTTGGAGGACTCATACTGAAACAATAAGATGAAATGTATTTAATATAGCTACTATGAAGCTCGTAGTGGTATAAAAAGTTACAGTTGCTGATTAGCTTAGCATGTAATTCCCATTTCCTCAGGCATTTTTCGCCACTGGTGTTGCCACTGCTATTGCCTGATGGCACTGCAGCACACCTCATGTTGGTACAGAGAAGATGACGACGAACCAAACAGAGTAGTAACACACGATGGAGGAATTAAATGAAACTGACCAGACCGTGAATGATAGCAGAATGAGGCCACGGTAGGAAGGGGTAGGCTATATAGACTCAAGCTCTGCCCGCTAATTTGGTGGGAACCAATAAGATCGCAGTATTCGGCGATACCTTGGTCGACATGTTTGGATGGGTTGGTTCACACATGCACACATAGAAGTAGCCACTTGAGGTGACAAAGGCCGTCACCACACACAGAAAAAACTCTGGCTGTGGGTTGATGTGGCTACGAGAACGTCATAAAAAATGAGCACGTTATTCTGAGACACCATGGTCTGCTCGTCTGGACTGGCTGGACGGAATTCTGCCATGCATTTGCACACTACAGGATGTCGACACTTGAGACGTGCTAATTCCAGGAGACAGCTGGCACGTGAGCACGCAATGTCCTGGCTGGCACAGCTCATGGCACATCTGCCCTATTGTCTATCCAAAGACATGACTGGAAGATTTTTAACAGTTGCATGGGGGCTTAATTATTTATAGTGAGAATATTTTTGGTAGCTGTATGTCCGATTACGCTGTGTCTCGTAAACGGTTGGCCCTGACTAGTATTATTACGCTATCTGACTGCAAAGAACAACAACAAAGAATGAAATGAAAATTTTCGTTAACACAATTAATTAATTAAGTCCCCAGCAACTATGAAACCTACGAAACCAAAGCACAAGTATAACTGTTCTGTATGTGGAAGTATGACTCGACGCACATCTGGCACGGTTCTTGTTTCCACAAGACAAGAATTTTTAAATATCATTTATACTGATGTAATGAAAAAATAGAAATATTATAATTGCGTAAGAAAACCAGAATTACACTCTAATACAAGAACACACGCCAGATGCTTTGTTGACTGAACCTGTAATGACGCATTATTTAAGAGACTGAAATAATGAGGAAAAAAAGAAACGGAGTTTGTTACCTCATTTGTATTGATGAAAATCACTCTAATCCTTACAATATATCTCCACACCGACTCTCTACTACCACATCTCAACAAGACTCTTCAGTATCACATCTCAGCAAGCACTCCCTGCTACGAGTTCTTAACAAGCACAGACTACCACGAATCCTCGACAGGCACTGACTACTACGAGTCCTCGACAAGCACTGTCTACTACGAGCTCTCCCCAAGCACTGTGGAGGCGGCTTAATAATACTCTTTGGCGCAATCTCTGGCGCAGTGGCTCAGTGTAGCCACCTTTCATATGCCCCTCCTCCACAGGCCAGAATTTGATGGTATTTTTGCCAGCATTGGTGGTGAAAATACCACCAAATTCGTCCACAAAAATACAGACAAAAATAAAAGATAATATCAATACCTAAATATCACATAATTAGTTAAAATTTTGGCTTTGCAATGACCTTTCAATAACCTAATATATAAAATACAGTAGGCAATACAAATTCTTTCATACATGTGGCTTTACATAAGAGTTCACACAATACACAAAAAATCAGTTTATACAAAAAAAAACACCAACAGGTGACATCTTTTCAGTAGAAGCAATCCATCAGTGGCACCCAGCAATGTTGAGTAGGTGCAGACAGCAAGAAGTAATATAATTTCAGTAGAAACAGTTCTAACAGTGGCACCCAGTAGTGTTGAATAGGTACACACAGCAACAAGTGACATTATTTCAGTAGAAGCAGTCCATCAGTTGCACCTAGCAATGATGAGCAGGTGCAGACAGCAACAAGTCACATTATTTCAGTAAAAGCAGTTCATTAGTGGCACCCAGCAATGTTGAATAGGTGCAGACACCAACAAGTGACATTATTTCAGTAGAAGCAATCCATCAGTGGCACCCAGCAATGTTGAGTAGGTGCAGACAGCAAGAAGTAACATCATTTCAGTAGAAACAGTTCTAACAGTGGCACCCAGCAGTGTTGAGGAGGTGCAGACACCGACAAGTGACATCATTTCCATAGAAGTAGCTCCATCTGTGCACCCAGTAATGTTGAGCAGGTACACACAGCAACAAGTCACATTATTTCAGTAAAAAACAGTCCATCAGTGGCACCCAGTAATGTTGAGCAGGTACACACAGCAACAAGTGACATTATTTCAGTAGAAGCAGTTCATCAGTGGCACCCAGTAATGTTGAGCAGGTGCAGACACCAACAAGTGACATCTTCTCAGTTGAAGCAATTCCATCAGTGGCACCCAGCAATGTTGAACAGGTACAGACACCAACAAGTGACATCATTTCAGTAGAAGCAGTTCCATTAGTGGCACCCAGTAAAGTTGAGCAGGTGCAGACACCAACGAGTGAGATTATGTCAGTAGAAGCAGTCCATCAGTGGCACCCAGCAACAGTCAACAGGTGCAAACACCAACAAGAGACATCATTTCAATAAAAGCAGTCCATCAGTTGCACCTAGCAATGATGAGTAGCTCCAGAGAGCAGTCCATAATATTCACTATCACTGATCACACTGTTCATCAGAGTTTATTAGCAGAAATTAAACATGTCCTAGTGGCACCAATCATGTAGAAAAAGTACAAGTAACAGTCCATAATATTCACTATCACTAATCAGACAGTTCAGGCATGAACAATAGTTTGAATGCACATACAAATGCTTTTACACTAAACATACAAATCATAACAACACACAAATGATGTCAGATAATTGTCATATTAACTATTACAAATACACAAATATCAGTAAACCTATAATATTTATGGGTGTCAGTGCAAGCCACTACAAACAAATAAAATAATATTTAGGAGATAGGTGGGTAGGATTAGGAAAGGAAAACACACAAGACACACTCACTCATCTTTCATCCACATTAAGTACTACTGTGTAATTGAATAGTGTTAACTGTGTAAATGCAATTCTGTCAAAATTTGATGTTCATCATGTGTATCAAGTAGTAGTGGCAGCAATGTATAACAGTCAATAATAGTTAAGTCAACGTCATAGTCATCATGTCAAGACCAATATTTGGCAAGCCAGATCAAATGTACTGTTGCTGGACAACTGTCAGTGAGCCAAGATATGCAAATACTTCCTCTCTTCAAAAAAAAAGTATATACTGCTTAGTGATTTAACAAAGTGTGTGTATAGACTATCTTCCTTCTACTTTAGTGTTCTAGTCTGCTATCTTCATCCTCCTTGTTCCATAAGACCAACAAAAAAAAAAAATGCTCCTCACTTACTTTACCTCTTATACACCAAAACGCCAATAATCATTAGCATCACATAATCTCAATACTTCAATAATACCTCTTACGTCGATACATATAAATCTTATCATCAATATCATTTACCTTACCTCTTGTCCACAAAAACTCCAATAATCATCAACTTCATATAATCTCAATACCTCAATAATACCTCTTCAATACGTCGACACACATAAAGCTTATCGTCAATATCATTTCACTTCCATAACAACTCTTTCCTCTAGTCAGTCTCCTCGAACAAGTACAGATAAAATCCTAGTGCAAACTTCAGTTCATCCCATACAATCCGAAGACACATTGTCAACACACAACCTCTGTGTAATCCATCTGACCCAAATCTTCTACTCATTATGAATTATAAACAAAGAAATGCATACATGACCTCTAACAGACTTAGTTCGAATAACTCTCAGTAATTAAGTACGATTACGGAGTGTGAATGATCATAATACGAGGGCAGTTCAATAAGTAATGCAACACATTTTTTTTCTCGGCCAATTTTGGTTGAAAAAAACCGGAAATTTCTTGCGGAATATTTTCAAACATTCCCGCTTCGTCTCGTATAGTTTCATTGACTTCCGACAGGTGGCAGCGCTGTACGGAGCTGTTAAAATGGCGTCTGTAACGGATGTGCGTTGCAAACAACGGGCAGTGATCGAGTTTCTTTTGGCGGAAAACCAGGGCATCTCAGATATTCATAGGCGCTTGCAGAATGTCTACGGTGATCTGGCAGTGGACAAAAGCACGGTGAGTCGTTGGGCAAAGCATGTGTCATCATCGCCGCAAGGTCAAGCAAGACTGTCTGATCTCCCGCGTGCGGGCCGGCCGTGCACAGCTGTGACTCCTGCAATGGCGGAGCGTGCGAACACACTCGTTCGAGATGATCGACGGATCACCATCAAACAACTCAGTGCTCAACTTGACATCTCTGTTGGTAGTGCTGTCACAATTGTTCACCAGTTGGGATATTCAAAGGTTTGTTCCCGCTGGGTCCCTCGTTGTCTAACCGAACACCATAAAGAGCAAAGGAGAACCATCTGTGCGGAATTGCTTGCTCATCATGTGGCTGAGGGTGACAATTTCTTGTCAAAGATTGTTACAGGCGATGAAACATGGGTTCATCACTTCGAACCTGAAACAAAACGGCAATCAACGGAGTGGCGCCACACCCACTCCCCTACCAAGAAAAAGTTTAAAGCCATACCCTCAGCCGGTAAAGTCATGGTTACAGTCTTCTGGGACGCTGAAGGGGTTATTCTGTTCGAAGTCCTTCCCCATGGTCAAACGATCAACTCTGAAGTGTATTGTGCTACTCTTCAGAAATTGAAGAAACGACTTCAGCGTGTTCATAGGCACAAAAATCTGAACGAACTTCTCCTTCTTCATGACAACGCAAGACCTCACACAAGTCTTCGCACCCGAGAGGAGCTCACAAAACTTCAGTGGACTGTTGTTCCTCATGCACCCTACAGCCCAGATCTCGCACCGTCGGATTTCCATATGTTTGGCCCAATGAAGGACGCAATCCGTGGGAGGCACTACGCGGATGATGAAGAAGTTATTGATGCAGTACGACGTTGGCTCCGAAATCGACCAGTGGAATGGTACCGTGCAGGCATACAGGCCCTCATTTCAAGGTGGCGTAAGGCCGTAGCATTGAATGGAGATTACGTTGAAAAATAGTGTTGTGTAGCTAAAAGATTGGGGAATAACCTGGTGTATTTCAATGCTGAATAAAACAACCCCTGTTTCAGAAAAAAAATGTGTTGCATTATTTATTGAACTGCCCTCGTATTTCGCAGTGTGTACACCACTTCAAGAATTATGGCAGAAGCAAACATGTGGAGTATTTTTTGTGTGAAGTGTCACTTCCTATTTCAATTGCTCACGAAAAATGCAGTGTAATGACTGTCAATGGTCTAAACCTAGTTTTGGTATGTCATGTCGTTAGCTTCCTTCCTATTAGCATACATTTATACAGCTTTCATAAAACCTCCAGCTCATGTGACTTCTATGAAGTTTCTTGTACTAATGTCGTTTATGTCGAATTATAGCAGTTCATTTTCCTATCTTAAAAATATAAGGCACTGAGCGTAAGCAAAACATGCAATAGCGAGTAAATATACCAGTAGTGAACAGAATGTCAACAAGTGGATCCAGCACAATTCTTACAACGAGGCTCTGCCAAGCGAACAATCTATAATTAATGCAATAGTATGACCTAAACTCTATGTTTATACACAGTATATCAGCATTTCTATATACCAAATTAAAGAGTAGTTGTGACGACAAACAGAAATGTATAAATATGCAATCCATACGCATAGCAGTAAACATATATCTTGCGTAATAGACAGGTCATTAGCATCATATCAGCATAAGCAAATAAATGTTCATATGTAATCTTAATAAGTAAACATGAAGGCGCAAGCAGATAAATCACAAAGTATAACTTACATACATAATCACAGTCAGCACAATTAATCAGGTTACAATTATAATTTAAATAAATGAGCACAGCAGGCATATAATAAAAAAATATGACATCAGTGAAAAAGCATAGCAGCCAAGCGATGCATAATATACACAAGTTACAACCCAGTTCATTAATAATCATTGTCAAAATCAGTTAACGTACGCAAGCACGTCGCTTCACAAGTAATTTCATAGAACATGAAATTTAGCACAAAGTATGAATCACGTAATCGCGAGCAGCAAATTACGTCTAAAGTACGTACCTAAGTGGAAATATGTTACCTGAGAAATGAACTCAATTAATAGTTACCTTTTTAGTTTATTAGTTTCTTCTTCGAAATTACATTCTTCCTGAAAATTTCTCGATAGCAAGTCGTCTTAACGTCGAACACGCACAGAATTTACCTGAAGTTCTTAAATATTTTATACAACCGTATCCTGAAAAATACTGAATGTTAATAACATAATTCATCAAGTCACTATAGCTTTATACTGAATTTAGTCGGAGAAATTAAGCTGTGTATTTGTTTAAGGCTGTCAGTGCATTCGCACTGAGCGCTCGATCAGCTGTAGGCGCGTGACGTAGGAAGCAATTCAAATGGCTCTGAGCACTATGGGACTTAACATCTATGGTCATCAGTCCCCTAGAACTTAGAACTACTTAAACCTACCTAACCTAAGGACAGCACACAACACCCAGCCATCACGAGGCAGAGAAAATCCCTGACCCCGCCGGGAATCGAACCCGGGAACCCGGGCGTGGGAAGCGAGAACGCTACCGCACGACCACGAGATGCGGGCAGGAAGCAATTGTTTGCGGTCAACGACTGCCCTGTGCGGCGCGCAGACTTGACTGTTGCTTTGAGTATGTGTCGCCGCCAAAACACAGCGCGGTATCCTTGTACTCTCCGCATGTTTACATGTAGCTGTTAGTTTATCACAAGTATGTCATTCTACAAAAATTTTTCAAAAGTATACCATTCCACAAAAATTTTAACGTTTGATATGTGATGTATTCCTTTAGAGCGCCGAGATTTAAGAGTTTCTACTTCGACAGTGTTATCATGAATAATTTTGCGAATTCTATATGGACCGTTATAAAGCAGAAAAAATTTGCGACACAAGCCTTTTCCTTTGTGAGATAGACGATGAGACTTAATTAACACCTTTTGACCAACTGACAAAATTTTTAAACGACCAGGATGTTTAGCTGATTTCTCTCTTCTAGCAGCCGCAGATGCAATATTTTGTAGAGCCAGGTTGACAACTTCAGAATGCCGCAGTTTCCGTGAAGGCGGAAAAGGAACGATTTCAGATATGCGATTTGTCAGTGCTTTGTTTTTTAATATCAATATAGGCGGTAAAGAAGTTGAATCATTAGGGAGTTCATTCAGAATGTCTTGAAAAATATGAAGATACTGATCCCAAGTTCTGTGATTCTGATGACAATAAAGACGACACAATTTATTGATTTCCTTCATCCATCTTTCTGAAGCGTTAGATTGATGGTGATAAAGTGAAATGAAAATTGGTTTGATTTTACGACGCCGTAGAGTACGAAGCCAAATTTTAGAACGAAACTGTGATCCATTATCTGATATAACCTTATCAACATGACCAACTTCTTTAAGAAAATGGTTAATGAAAGCATTAGATACTGAACGAGCTGTTGCTTTGCGTAAAGGTGTAAAACACACATATTTTGATGTCAACTCCACTGCTACGAAAATGTACGCAAAACCATTAGTAGATCGAACCACTGGACCGAACAAATCGACTGCAGCCATCTCCTTTAATTTCGCTGGAATGATAGGAAACAACGGTGCTCTGTGAGAAATTGTTGGTGGTTTAGCCTTTTGACATAATTTGCATTTGGCAAGAACAGATCGAATACGTTTTTCCATATTACTGAAGTAGCAATTTTCTCGTAATTTGTGAAAGCATTTTCTGGGTCCAAAGTGTGCATAACTGAAATGCGTATACCAAATCAGCTTATTAACCCACTCATCAGGAATACAAACTAACCAAACAGAGTTGTCGACCGATTTTCGTTTAAAAAGAATGTCGTTGCGAACTAAATAATGCTGTCTAATCGCTACGCTTTCCTTTCTCCTCCACTTCTCCTTAATGTCCTTCCAGATTGGATCCTTATTTTGCTCCTTAGCGATGTCCTGGAGCGAAGACGAAATAAAGTTCTCAAACGCAACACCTTGAATATACGAGGGCAGTTCAATAAGTAATGCAACACATTTTTTTTCTGAAACAGGGGTTGTTTTATTCAGCATTGAAATACACCAGGTTATTCCCCAATCTTTTAGCTACACAACACTATTTTTCAACGTAATCTCCATTCAATGCTACGGCCTTACGCCACCTTGAAATGAGGGCCTGTATGCCTGCACGGTACCATTCCACTGGTCGATGTCGGAGCCAACGTCGTACTGCATCAATAACTTCTTCATCATCCGCGTAGTGCCACCCACGGATTGCGTCCTTCATTGGGCCAAACATATGGAAATCCGACGGTGCGAGATCTGGGCTGTAGGGTGCATGAGGAAGAACAGTCCACTGAAGTTTTGTGAGCTCCTCTTGGGTGCGAAGACTTGTGTGAGGTCTTGCGATGTCATGAAGAAGGAGAAGTTCGTTCAGATTTTTGTGCCTACGAACACGCTGAAGTCGTTTCTTCAATTTCTGAAGAGTAGCACAATACACTTCAGAGTTGATCGTTTGACCATGGGGAAGGACATCGAACAGAATAGCCGCTTCAGCGTCCCAGAAGACTGTAACCATGACTTTACCGGCTGAGGGTATGGCTTTAAACTTTTTCTTGGTAGGGGAGTGGATGTGGCGCCACTCCATTGATTGCCGTTTTGTTTCAGGTTCGAAGTGATGAACCCATGTTTCATCGCCTGTAACAATCTTTGACAAGAAATTGTCACCCTCAGCCACATGACGAGCAAGCAATTCCGCACAGATGGTTCTCCTTTGCTCTTTATGGTGTTCGGTTAGACAACGAGGGACCCAGCGGGAACAAACCTTTGAATATCCCAACTGGTGAACAATTGTGACAGCATTACCAACAGAGATGTCAAGTTGAGCACTGAGATGTTTGATGGTGATCCGTCGATCATCTCGAACGAGTGTGTTCGCACGCTCCGCCATTGCAGGAGTCACAGCTGTGCACGGCCGGCTCGCACGCGGGAGATCAGACAGTCTTGCTTGACCTTGCGGTGATGATGACACACGCTTTGCCCAACGACTCACCATGCTTTTGTCCACTGCCAGATCACCGTAGACATTCTGCAAGCGCCTATGAATATCTGAGATGCCCTGGTTTTCCGCCAAAAGAAACTCGATCACTGCCCGTTGTTTGCAACGCTAATCCGTTACAGACGCCATTTTAGCAGCTCCGTACAGCGCTGCCACCTGTCGGAAGTCAATGAAACTATACGAGACGAAGCGGGAATGTTTGAAAATATTCCACAAGAAATTTCCGGTTTTTTCAACCAAAATTGACCGAGAAAAAAAATGTGTTGCATTACTTATTGAACTGCCCTCGTACATCAAACAATAATTGTTTTCTTTGCAGTCCTCTTCAGCACTTTGTTTCAAACCCATAGGTGCACGTGATAAAGCATCAGCAACAATATTTGAAGAACCCTGTATGTAAACAATACTAAAATCAAACTCCTGTAGGTACAACGCCCATCGTGACAATCTGCCGTGAGTTAATTTTGTTGACATAAGAAATTCCATAGCTCGATGATCGGTATAAACCTCAGTATGCCTGCCATACAAAAATGTGCGAAATTTTGTGAAAGCCCAAACAACCGCCAAAGCTTCAAGTTCCGTAATCGAATAATTCTTTTCTGATTTAGAGAGAACACGACTTCCAAATGCAATAGTTTTCTGTACTACAACGCCGTTTTTTTCTGTCTCTTGAAATAAATGTGCACCTAGGCCCTTGTATGATGAGTCCGTCACCAAACAAAAATCTTTAGATAAATCCGGATGTGAAAGAAGTGGAGCAGCAACTAAAGCATCACGAAGTTGTTCAAATTCTGACTGAGCTTCCTCGTCCCAACACCAATTAGAATTCTTTCCAGATAGTTCACATAAACGAGGTGTGGCCAAATTGTCCAATCTAACAAAGCGTCTAAGAAAATTACAGACACCAAGGAAACTACGAACATCACGTTTTGTGGTAGGAACAGCATAACTACGAATAGCGTCTAATTTCTCTGGATCAGGAAGAATACCTTCTGTAGAAATAATGTGACCGAGAAATTTCACCTGTGAACGACCAAATTCAGATTTTTCCAAGTTCACAGTAATGCCAACTCTTGCAAAGATACGTAATAATGAATCCAAAATTTTGTTGTGCTCACTCCAAGAATGTTTAGCAATAAGAATATCGTCAACATATGAAGTAATATTGTCATGAAGATAAACAGGTAAAATTTCGTTTAAACTACGATACAGTAAGTCCAAACGGTAATTTCCGAAATCACTTTTGGGTAAATTAGTCATATCCGGTTAATGTTTACTTACTCTCTAGATAGATTGATAGTCGAAGAGTTGGTTTGACAGATGCAAAGAATAGTAAAAGAGTAGGCAGCGGTGCAGAAAACTAAAAGAGAAATAGCACCACTACAGCTCGGGGCCCTGTGCTCGCTACGGCACATATTCACTTAGAGTAGTGAATCCCCTGAGGACTTTAATAGCCGCACATAATTTCCAGTTTGTGACTTAGTGGCAAACTTGGCGGAAGTGCGTACGTAAATTGATCTAACCATGAACATGGATGTATGTCATTCTTAGAGTTACGGAAGATCTTAAATTTCCGAACAGTCAAAAAGTGTTTATAGTCAAAGTTTTCGCCTCGTGGCGACAAAGACCTACCGCGTCTGTCCCAGTCCCAATGACGATTATTGTCAAGTTCGCGCGCCTGGCGCTCTCTTGTCGCATCCCGTAAATGAAACAAATTATTTTCTTCAAAGCCCTCTGCTATCCGTGATTCTAAATTTCTTCTGCTGTCTTTTCCTACGATTTCGCCTTCAATTTGTTTGACTTGCTTTCGTAATGCCTCAACTTCCCTTTTAACGCGTTCATTAAATTTTCCCTGATTTTCAACATGTTTATTTATGTTCTGGTATTCTTCGGTTTCTGCAAATGGCAATGGTGCTGTATCATCTGAATCTCTGTCCTTATTTAAACTAAGATTTGTCAATTTGTCTGAAATCTCCTCAACTCTTTCCGATAAATCACCTATTTGTTCTTTCTGTTTATTTACGTCTTCCGTAAGTGTCGCGACTCTCGTTTCAGTATTAACACATTTAGTAGTTAACTGTTCATACTGTTGTGTTAGGTTATTTAATCTGTCATTTGGTACGAATTCCTCGATTCTCTCAAATATTTCTTCCTTATCTTTTGCACGTTGTAAATTTAACTCTGAAAATTTTTGTACTATCACGCGATCTCTTTCTTCCTGTTCTCTATCCTGTTCCCTTTGTCTAATCTCTACTGCAACTAATCTATTATTGTGAGCATTCAAAATCGGTTGTACTTCTTCTCTGATTTCTTTCTTTAATTCATCTTTCATATTTTCCAATGTTCCCATCTCTGTTTTTAATTCAGATCCAAAGCGTGTTTCCATTGTTCCCATATCAGTTTTTAATTCAGATCGTAAAGTTCCCATCTCTGTTTTAAATTCAGATCGTATCTGTGATCCCACTGTTTTTAATTCAGATCCTAACTGCTCCATTGTTCCCATTTGTAAGTCTAACCGTGTTGTCACTGTTTTTAATTCAGATCCCAAAGTTAATATTACACACATCAACTGCTCCATATTAACTGTTTCAAAATTCTTTTCACCCCTAACATTTCCCGCGAAACCAGTTTCCTTCGTCATAGCTGTAAAGCTATCTGAGTTCGATACTATTCCAGAATCTTCTATCGTTAATCTCGTATTCTGTGAATTTTCTAATTGAGAAAAATTTTGAAATGGTTCCGGCCTATCTTCCCGACTTATTAAATTGTTTTCCACTTCATTATTCATGATACTGTTTTCCTCTGTCGGTGAGTTCGCCATGTTAACAATTTCGTCATTCTCACTATCCATCATTTTTGCCTTTTTCATCGATCGCGTAATCATTTACAAAATATACAAAACTCGTCACTGTACGAAAATTATACACAATGACTCCTTATCTTCAACAATACCATTCACACGAAATATTGCCCTCAAACACGATTAACGAACGATTGAAATAATTGCACTAAATTGTCAAACGCGTATACAAGACAGCAAAACTAAATTCTGAAAAAAAATACCATTAGAAGAATGACAATTACCAAATCTACACATGCAATATAGACTACAATTACTAAACTACAAATTACTACAACAATACTACTGTCTACTATTTTTACAATCAGAAGAATTCCAAGGGACGATCCGAAGCAGCGGTCGCCACGAGCATGGGGGCTTAATTAAATAAAATGCAAATATTTTTAGTAGCTGTATGTCCGATTACGCTGTGTCTCGTAAACGGTTGGCCCTGACTAGTATTATTACGTTATCTGACTGCAAAGAACAACAACAAAGAATGAAATGAAAATTTTCGTTAACACAATTAATTAATTAAGTCCCCAGCAACTATGAAACCTACGAAACCAAAGCACAATTATAACTGTTCTGTATGTGGAAGTATGACGGAACGCACATCTGGCACGGTTCTTGTTCAACAAGACAAGAATTTTTAAATATCATTTATACTGATGTAATGAAAAAATACTATAATTGCGTAAGAAAACCAGAATTACACTCTAATACAAGAACACACGCCAGATGCTTTGTTGACTGAACCTGTAATGACGCATTATTTAGGACACTGAAATAATGAGAAAAAAACAGAAACAGAGTTTGTTACCTCATTTATATTGATGAAAATCACTCTAATCCTTACAATATATCTCCGCACCGACTCTCTACTACCACATCTCAACAAGACTCTTCAGTATCACATCTCAGCAAGCACTCCCTGCTACGAGTTCTTAACAAGCACAGACTACCACGAGTCCTCGACAGGCACTGACTACTACGAGTCCTCGACAAGCACTGTCTACTACGAGCTCTCCCCAAGCACTGTGGAGGCGGCTTAATAATACTCTTTGGCGCAATCTCTGGCGCAGTGGCTCAGTGTAGCCACCTTTCACAGTGTAATGGTTCAAATGGCTCTGAGCACTATGGGACTTAACTTCTGAGGTCATCAGTCCCCTACAACTTAGAACCACTTAAACTGAACTAACCTAAGGACATCACACACATCTATGCCCGAGGTAGAATTCGAACCTGCGACCGTAGTGGTCGCGCGGTTCCAGACTGCAGCGCCTAGAAGCGCTCGGCCACCCCGGCCGGCTAACAGTATAATTACGTGCGTCGAGTTATGTTGACATCGATTTCGTGACTATATTCATTGTTTGATTGAAAATGAAGCGATTTATTTAATTACTTCTTTTTGGTGTATTTTGCATGTCCTGCATTTTCCAAAACAGCAGAGAATGATGAGCTTTCCGCACCAAATAAAAGAGAGATCCAACCCCTGTGAATTTAATTTTATAACTACATAGTATATCTTTTGCTATGTAACTGACGTTGATTTGAATTTCCTGTCATGAGATCCTTTCTCTCCAGGACAGACTGAGTCTTTTTCCCGCCAGTTTCCAAGTGGGGGAGGGTAGGGGAACTGGGGGATATACCAGAGGAAACTCTCTCCTTCCGAACATGCCCTGAAGGCCCAACGGTGCCGACCGGCCGCCATGTCATCCTCAGACCGCAGCCGTCACTGCAGGCGGATATGGAGGGGCATGTGGTCAGCACACTGCTCTCCCGCTGTATGTCAGTTTCCAAGACTGGAGCCTCAACTTCTGAATCAAGTATCTCCTCAGTTTGCCTCACAAGAGCTGCGTTCACGCCGCTTGCCACCAGTGCTCGGCAGACTGGATGGTCACCCATCCAAGTACTAGCTCAGCCCGACAGCGCTTAACTTCGGTAATCTGATGGGAACCGGTATTAACACTGCAACAAGGGCGTTAGCGTTTACCAGAGGGGAAGGGGTTAGTTAATTTTTCGATTTAATTAAATAGTCAATTAATTTGATATCGAAGGTGTTATTGTATCGGCAAGTTATTTCTGAGGGGGTGAGGGATGTGTAGGGTGAGGGGGAGGGGGAGGGGTTTCTTAGAAGGACGGATTTTCCCCAGGGAGTCACAAATCAATTAAGTTTGCCCCTGAATGTATGTAACTCAGACTAAGGAATTGTCTCAGAACGAACACCATCTCACCAATGTCAGCTTAATTTTTACGTCAGACCTGTGGCTGCGCAAAAATTGCACACAGAGCCCTTACCAATGGGAGTCGCGCCATAGAAGCGTAGATCGTTTGTGTGTGTGTGTGTGCGTGCATACGCTAATCGAGGAACTCAGCCACTGATTAAATGAGTGCCGTCCCCGGACGGTGGCAGCGCCGTGAAGGGAGGGCAGTGAGCCGTCTGGGGCTCCCAGAGACCGCGCCTGCGCAGTGCTCTCCGAGACCTGTGCTGAGCGGGCAGCTGCAAGTGCTGGGCTGATTCGAGCTATTCGTGACTACGCCTGTCGCCTTCCACGAGGCGGTTACCCCGTAAGTATACAAGACAATGCTAAAAACACGTTTCACTGAGTGGGTTCGAGGTGCAACGGACTTTAGAGACCGGAACTCTTCAACCTATAACCAGATGGTCTGGTGGCAGAGCAGACTGAAAGCCGGGGGGACAATGCAGATCGTCCTTAGGTCTAGTCAGAAAAGAATATCACAAAATTCGAATGTTACAAACACAGCTATCACAGGCTGCATAATTAACAACAAAATGTTGCTAGAACCCACACTACTCTGGGCCCGGAAAAGTGCAGTTTGTCGATTAACGTAAAATACAAAAGTTGTAGGTAGAGTAAAAAGTTTTGTATAGCCCCGTGAGATGTGCATAATATGCCACAGGCCAGTTGAACACCGGGTTGTGTGGCCTAGCGGCTCTAGGCGCTTCAGTCTGGAAATGCGCGACTGCTACGGTCGCAGGTTCGAATCCTGCCTCGCGCATGGATGTGTGTGACGTCCTTAGGTTTAAGTAGTTCTAAGTTCTAGGGGACTGATGACCTCAGATGTTAAGTCCCATAGTGCTCAGAGCCATTTGAACCATTTGAACCAAGCCAGTTGATCAAAAGACCGTCAAAGAGAATTCCTCCATCCTAAAATAAAATGAAATAAATCATGAAATCAACAATTAAGAGACACTATAATGCTATATATTTCAGTAAGTATCGTGCATAATGCAGTAAAAGATAACATACAAATGTGAAAAGCAGTCTCACAAAACAACATGCTTTGAACATTTTCGATGTGCTTGTATGTTTTGAAACATAAATGCTGGACGTACCCTCATATGGCGAGAGGTGGGAACAGGTGATACACCCAGTAACACTGTCGAGCGTTATCGTCTTGGTGGTCCAGGTGTCATGGTGTGGGGTGGCATAATGTTGCATAGGGGTACTGACCTCCTGTTTTTGAACACGCTACACTCACCGGTCAGCGTTATTGTGATACTGTACAACTTCCCCACGTACGTCTTTTCACGGGTGCATTTATGGCTGACAAAGCGCGGCCGTGTCGAACTGTGGAGTAGTTCTCGCAACCAGAAGATATTCGTCGAATTGACTGGCCCGCGCTTTCCCCAGACCTAAACGCCATCGAGCACGTGCGGGTTGCGTTGCAGAGACGTATTGCTGCACTTCCATATGCGCCAACGTTCATCCAACAGATGTCAATTGCGCTGTTGGAGGATGGAACACCAAACCTCATGAACTCCTCACGAACCTAGTGGCGAGCGTGGGAGCTCATTATTGCCGACCGTGATGATCACAAGCCCTATTGAAAACCACGTCCCACTTTTCCTAATGTGCAGGGGGACCATCATAAATTCCAGTGACTTCACTGTGATTACCGTCTTTGAATAAAAGTGTCATTCGTCTCACTGCGTATTTCTTCCTTTTACCTTCTATACTGCACAGTGGCACTTCTGTCTATGAATCGTCGATGTTTCATTTGAACTACTGTATGTTACTTGGCAGTGACACATGATGCTAAGCTTATTTCGTTCTTACGTTTTATGTACCATTGACCGTGACAGTTATTACTCTGATGTCGTGCGGTTCTAGGCGCTGTAGTCTGGAACCGACCGACCGCTACGGTCGCAGGTTCGAATCCTGCCTCGGGCGTGGATGTGCGTGATGTCCTTAGATTTAATTAGTTCTAAGTTCTAGGCGACTGATGACCCCAGAAGTTAAGTCGCATAGTGCTCAGAGCCATTTGAACCATTTTTTTTTACTCTGATGTAACATGATAAGGCCCAACCGTGGGAAAATAAATAATTTGCTGAATCACGAAATAAACTCTTTATAGCCCCTAGCCGCGGTCGCGCCGCCGTACCTTTTGGCTGTGTGGCCACAGCGCTCCCGCCACCGCTGCTGAATGGCGTTTATTTCTGCACGTGTTTTGATATTTACCATCTGATTTGAAATGGAATCTCAAATGCCAAAGTACACATTGAAGTTCCAGTACCGCAAGAAGCTGTTTGGCTGGACTGAAGAGTTTTTAGCAAACAGAACACAGCATGTTGTTCTCAATGGAGAGACGTCTACAGACGTTAAAGTAACCTCTGGCGTGCCACAGGGGAGTGTTATGGGACCATTGCTTTTCACAATGTATATAAATGACTTAGAAGATAGTGTCGCAAGTTCCATGCGGCTTTTCGCGGATAATGCTGTAGTATACAGAGAAGTTGCAGCATTAGAAAATTGCAGCGAAATGCAGGTAGATCTGCAGCGGATAGGCACTTGGTGCAGGGAGTGGCAACTGACCGTTAACATAGACAAATGTAATGTATTGCGAATACATAGAAAGAAGGATCCTTTATTGTATGATCATATGATAGCGGAACAAACACTGGTAGCAGTTACGTCTGTAAAATATCTGGGAGTATGCGGGCGGAACGATTTGAAGTGCAATGGTCATATAAAATTAATTGTTGGTAAAGCGGGTGCCAGGTTGTGATTCATTGGGAGAGTGCTTAGAAAATGTAGTCCATCAACAAAGGAGGTGGCTTACAAAACACTCGTTCGACCTATACTTGAGTATTGCTAATCAGTGTGGGATCCGTACCAGGTCGGTTGACGGAGGAGATAGGGAAGATCCAAAGAAGAGCGGCCCGTTTTGTCACAGGGTTATTTGGTAAGCGTGATTGCGTTATGGAGATGTTTAGCAAACTCAAGTGATAGACTCTGCAAGAGAGCCGCTCTGCATCGCGGGGTAGCTTGCTCGCCAGGTTTCGAGAGGGTGCGTTTCTGGATAAGGTATCGAATATACTGCTTCCCCCTACTTATACCCCCCGAGGAGATCACGCATGTAAAATTAGAGAGATTAGAGCGCGCACGGAGGCTTTCAGACAGTCGTTCTTCCCGCGAACCATACGCGACTGGAACAGGAAAGGGTGGTAATGACAGTGGAACATAAAGTGTCCTCCGCCACACACCGTTGGGTGGCTTGCGGAGTATAAATGTAGATGTAGAAGACGTTTTTGGAATGGCACAGGATTTTCTGAGTAATGTATACACCGCGAAATTGAGGAACGATGAATACTGCCAAAGGATTATGAAAATGGCGAATGGGGATGCCGAGTACAAGCACAGGCGAGGTGAGTCACGTTACCATTGGTTACGCTGGGTTACGTCTCAGATCTAGGCCTGGCGCACACTAAACAGGCCCTTTCTAAATTTAGTAGTGTACATGGTAACTGCCGACCGGTGGGGCGGTAACACGCACTAAAAAGTGGATAATGATGTGAGAACTGTTGAAAACGATTTACAATCTCACATACCGTCCTTTATCAATATGTGTGGTTTCAAAGCTCTCGTAACTGTGTCGCAAACCAGTGCACTCCCTGTGAGCGCTGACGTGGAAATGTCCTACGTTCGAATCCTGCTCGGGCATGGATGTGTGTGATGTCCTTAGGTTAGTTAGGTTTAAGTAGTTCTAAGTTCTAGGGGACTGGTGACCACAAATGTTAGGTCCCATAGTGCTCAGAGCCATTTGAACCATTTTTTTTGTCCTACGTTCAAGCAAGCATTTCAATAACCTCGCAATCTAATGTTCCTGATCTTAGTCAGTCCGACCTCATGCTTCATAGATGATTCAGTTTCGAAAGAATCTGTTGCACGGGAAGAAGCCACATCTTGTGCACCGTCGCACAACACTGCTGTCACATCCAACGCTCCTGCAACCGACTCTTTGAATAAATGTAACACCACAAACGACAACGACCGACAAATGACACCACAGGTTACAGACAATGGCACAGATCACACTCTGACGTGTCACGAACTTTCGAGTGTCACCGAACAAGCAGTTCCTACTTCAAAAAATTGTAAAAAGCCCATATCCGAGTCCCAGAAAGATTTCCTCGCCTGACAAAAAGATACTTCACATTGCTCGCGGAAGAACAACTCAGGCAGCAGAACAATTAACGCCGGTAGCCCAACAAGTGACCGAAAAACTGAAAAACAGCCAAACTTAAACTAAGGCAACTTCCGCAACTGCCACCTGGGAACCCAAGGACTCCGACGACAATCGAAGCATACCACCGGGTGATTCTTGGAGGATGGACGGTGAAGCGGACAGAAATGAGGGCCAACCGTATTTCTCAGATGGTTCAAATGGCTCTGAGCACTATGCGACTTAACTTCTGAGGTCATCAGTCGCCTAGAACTCGGAACTAATTAAACCTAACTAACCTAAGGACATCACACACATCCATGCCCGAGGCAGGATTCGAACCTCCGACCGTAGCGGTCGCTCGGCTCCAGACTGTAGCGCCCAGAACCGCACGGCCACTCCGGCCGGCAACCGTATTTTTATGTTGAACTGTATGTGCTAATGTCAATGTGTGGACAGAGTGGCATTTAGTGGTTCGGCTATATTTCCTTCTCAATGACCGATACCTTCACGTACATCATAACAATGATTAACATTAACTGAATTCAGAGTGAAGTAATATTCAGAGCGCATACAGACTTCGTATACGTCACATATGTAGACGACGCTCTCTTACAAGATGTCTGCGTAGAACAGAACGAACATCAGCAAAACTAAATAGGAACATCAATCCTACTACGAGGCGGTATCCATCACTCGAACATAATACGGCTGACAGATGGACGGGGCATATCCTGTCGAGCCAATTGCATTCATGTTGTCAGCTTATACGCAGCATCCGGCAGTAACCCCCGAGAGGAACGTTCTTATTTTTATAAAAATGACGTGCCTTTTTTGATTAATGGGTATGCCGCCAATTGTATCATAAGCGGAGGTTGTAACTGTATTATCTCAGCAAAAAATCGAACACTGAACTTCAATAAATGGGAAAATCTCGACCACCTCGTCTATGGATTGAAACTACTTGACACCTGACAAAAAATACACGGGAACCGCGTCGCATTCACACACATGTAGCCTGCAATTCGGCCAGCCGAACAGACCGCATATACGTCTCTGCCGCTGTCGGCCGTAATATAGTGAAGAGCGGTATTGCTCCAGTTGGATTTTCTCATTACAGTGCCCATCAATGCTACATGAACCTCCAACGGCCAGAAGTGATTCACGGAAGAGACTACCGGAGAATGAACATCAGCCTGTTGCAAGACAAACAACTGGGTGCAGACATCCAACGGTCATGGGAGCAAGTAAAGCGCTCCAAAACCCAGTACAGATCGACTATTAAATGGTGGCTACATAGAGCCGAACAGAAACTTAGAAAAACAGTAAGAAGTTATTAGTCTATTAGGACAGACAAATAATAAAATTTTATTTCTCAAGTCTCCGTGAACTATACCACGCCACCGACATCACAGCTGATGATGCTTATCGCTGTGTAAAGAAGTATTAGGCGAAAATTACAAATCTGAATCGCAAACAAATGGAAGGCACGATAACACGATCCCAACCAAAAGACTTCACGTCAGAGGAAAAAGCCTCACTGTATCAGACTTTGCGAACAGTGCGGCGGCAGAATGTGACAGTAATTGAAGAAGTTGTTGATGGAACAGGGGCTGTCGTTACAACGCGATATCTTGTCAGAAGGGTGTAACTACTACACAGAACTTCACTACAGGTAGGAGATCAGTGACGCTCTTTGAACCGAATTACTCAATGCAATAGTTTCCATATTGTCTAGTGATGACAATGATACGCTTGAGGCCCAGTTCAGTGAAGACGATGTAAAACAGGCCGTGTTGAGCGTCACGAAGCGAAACTCTCCTGGACCCGACGGTCTCGGTGCGAAATTTTATCAATACTACCGGAATATCTTGGCCCCAGCATTAACTCAACTTGCTAATGAATTGTGGCAGCCTGAATCTGTATCAGAGGAACCCAAAGAAGGAAACTGTAAAAGGATACATGAAATGCGCCCTATCACCTTACTTAATACAGACTTTAAAATCATAACACGTACTGTGAGGCAGCGAATGCAACCGGTATTACATAAAAATACTAGGAAAACACTAATATCTCGCGGTACCTGGACGCATTGTAATATCAGCTGCCTGCGATCTACTGTGATCTAAGGGCGGACAATAAAGACCCGGCGCGCTACTATTTTTAAACTTAGATCGCATAAACCATGAATATCCGATTAAGGTACCAATGAAGACCGGTTTCGGCCAACAATTCGTCAAACTATTGCAGCACGTCATTTCCAATGCCACATCACGTATCTTGGTTAATGACCACCTGTCCGACAAAATTGTAATTAGATCAATGAATGTTGTTGTACGCCATTGCGGTAGAACCCTTACTTCTTGTTCGATCGGACCTATCTCGTGCATAATTCCCTCCTGTGAGGTGTGGTTGCTGAGTTTGGTCTTTACCATGCTACATTAAACGTGCTGGGTGAAATCGGAACGTAGTTTTTTATTAAGCCCGCTTTTGACGGGTGTCCTTGCGCATGCACGTAAAAGGATTCGTTTCTCGATATCATGGTTAACTGAAGTAAATTTTTGTGCAGCGTACCTATTCAAACTGAAATACAACTTAGCTCTCCTTTGTGTTAAGTACAGAGTTGTGTGGGAACGTGGATAATGGTATAAAGTGGTTCTTCATTCATCCGTGAGCATTCGTAGCTTACGGTATCTATCTCATTGAGTAATACGGAGCAAACAGATTTGGTGAGTTAATTTATGGATAAACGTGGTAAACGATGCTCTTTTGTGTACTATCTGAGACTGGATGTAGTTTCCTGTCGAGAGTTACTTATTATGTATCTCGAATAGGAAACACTAGACTGATTTAACAACAGTGTAGACATTCGTCTGTTTACTGCGTTGAAACTTCCTTTGTTCTTGGAACAAACAAGTGGCTAATCATGTTCACCACCATCTTTGGTCATATATTGACTTCTTTTCCTGTTTGCCTATCAGCTCTGTTTAAACAAGCGATACACTCCTCTCTTTGTGCCACACGTCACTGCCTTGATTTACGCAGCCCTTCAGTCTTTCAGTAATTATATGTGTTTTACTTTGTAGATGAATGCAGTTCCGTCAACAGCTCTGTTTTTCAGATCAGATCTCCAAATAAGTTTGTCGAAGGTCACTAGAAGTTACAGGTTAATATTTTTCTGGCGAGTAATTTTGATTTAAGTGCTAGTTGAGACATACATATGCACTGTACGAGTGTTTGTAAGATGAACGTCTTTGCATTAAGAATCTATTACCTTTGCAAATCTTCCTTGTTAGTATTAACTAACGGGCATAGTACACGGCGTTGACGAAGCACGTTTTTGTTCCAGTCTCCTGTCAGTCCACTTCGTCCTTCCCCGTTTGTCAATCTCCTCCCTCCTCCCTCTTTGTCCATCTCCCCCCTTTGGCAATCTCCTCTTCCCCCCTCTCTCTGTCCGTATTTCCCACTATCTCTGTCCTTGTCTTCCACCTATTCTCTCCATTCATCTCATCCTTTTCCCTTTCTCTGTCCATTTTGTCCTCCTCCTCTGTTCACCTCCCCCTCCCCTTATCTGTGTGCATCTCTGCCTGCTCTGTTTCTCTCCTCCCCCACATCTCCTCTTTCCGTCTCCAAGTTACCATCCCCACCATAACTGCAGGATGGTGATTCTTACCTCCACAGGAAAACATTGAGTAATAAGTGTACCAAGATTGGTTGAGATCGATTCAAAGGTTTAGGAGGAACAGTTTTCCGATGGGTCTGACAGAGTATGCAGATATCACATATACAGGGTTATTACAAATGATTGAAGCGATTTCACAGCTCTGCAATAACTTTATTATTTGAGGTATTTTCACAATGCTTTGCGCACACATACAAAAACTCAATAAGTTTTTTTAGGCATTCACAAATGTTCGATATGTGCCCCTTTAGTGATTCAGCAGTCATCAAGCCAATAATCAAGTTCCTCCCACACTCAGCGCAACATGTCCCCATCAATGAGTTCGAAAGCATCGTTGATGCGAGCTCGCAGTTCTGGCACATTTCTTGGTAGAGGAGGTTTAAACACTCAATCTTTCACATAACCCCACAGAAAGAAATCGCATGGGGTTAAGTCGGGAGAGCGTGGAGGCCATGACATGAATTGCTGATCATGATCTCCACGACGACCGATCCATCGGTTTTCCAATCTCCTGTTTAAGAAATGCCGAACATCATGATGGAAGTGCGGTGGAGCACCATCCTGTAGAAAGATGAAGTCGGCGCTGTCGGTCTCCAGTTTTGGCATGAGCCAATTTTCCAGCATGTCCAGATACATGAGTCCTGTAACGTTTTTTTCGCAGAAGAAAAAGGGGCCATAAACTTTAAACCGTGAGATTGCACAAAACACGTTAACTTTTGGTGAATTGCGAATTTGCTGCACGAATGCGTGAGGATTCTCTACCGCCCAGATTCGCACAATGGGTCTGTTCACTTCACCATTAAGAAAAAATGTTGCTTCATCACTGAAAACAAATTCCGCACTGAATGCATCCTCTTCCATGAGCTGTTGCAACCGCGCCGAAAATTCAAAGCGTTTGACTTTGTCATCGGGTGTCAGGGCTTGTAGCAATTGTAAACGGTAAGGCTTCTGCTTTAGCCTTTTCCGTAAGATTTTTCAAACCGTCGGCTGTGGTACGTTTAGCTCCCTGCTTGCTTTATTCGTCGACTTCCGCGGGCTACGCGTGAAACTTGCCCGCACGCGTTCAACCGTTTCTTCGCTCACTGCAGGCCGACCCGTTGATTACCCCTTACAGAGGCATCCAGAAGCTTTAAACTGCGCATACCATCGCCGAATGGAGTTAGCAGTTGGTGGATCTTTGTTGAAATTCGACCTGAAGTGTCGTTGCACTGTTATGACTGACTGATGTGAGTGCATTTCAAGCACGACATACGCTTTCTCGGCTCCTGTCGCCATTTTGTCTCACTGCGCTCTCGAGCGCTCTGGCGGCAGAAACCTGAAGTGCAGCTTCAGCCGAACAAAACTTTATGAGTTTTTCTACGTATCTGTAGTGTGTCGTGACCATATGTCAATGAATGGAGCTACAGTGAATTTATGAAATCGCTTCAATCGCCACACACCGTTGGGTGGCTTGCGGAGTATCAATGTATGGGTGGCCCAAAAAGGATGGTCGGATTTGAACTGCGTAGTACCATTGAAAGGTGAGGAGGGGGGACCACTGCCGGCCGTCTGCAAGTCGGCCATTACACCCAGTTTGCCACGAGATGGCGCAGTGGACGGTCGAGCATCGTGTTTTTGCTGTGGAACAGTTTTTCAGAAATGATGAATCGTTTATTACTGTGCAACGATTGTTTCGACAACGTTTTGGTGTAGCGCGTGATGGACCCATTCCAGATCGCAGATCCATATCACGTTGGGTGACTGCATTCCGGACAACAGGGTCTGTCAAAAGTGGTAAATCTACAGGGCGTACACGTACGGCAGTTACTCCACAGAACATTGATGATGTTAGAGCGTCAGTGCTGCAAAGCCCGCATTGTTCCACTAGGCGTCGTGCCCAAACTTTAGGCCTCAGCCATAGTTCGTTGCAGCGTATTTTAAGCCGTGAGTTACAGTTTCACCCATACAAAATTATGATCACGCAAAAGCTGTATGATCGTGATTTTGAACAGCGAAGACGATTTTGTGAATCAATGCTTGACATTTTGTACTCTAATAATGATGTTGTGCTTCTTATGTCAGATGAAGCCCATTTCCATTTAGATGGCTATGTCAATAAACAAAACTGCAGGTATTGGGCAGCAGATAATCCCAGAGAATTGCACCAAAAGCTTCTTCATAGTGCTAAGGTAACAGTCTGGTGTGGAATTTCAAGATTGGGGATTGTTGGTCCTTATTTTTTTGAGGAGAACAACGCTACAGTCACAGTGAACTCGAAACGTTACGTTAACATGCTACGTAGCTTTTTGGTGCCGAAACTGCGAGAGTTACATGTAAATCGAGATCGAATTTGGTTTCAACAGGACGGGGCCACGGCCTACACAGCCAATGACTCCATGTGTGTTTTAAGGCGGATGTTCCCCCACCACATCATCTCGCGTTTTGGAGATGTCCACTGGCCCGCGAGATCACCTGACCTCTCAGCCTGTGATTTTTTTCTTTGGGGATACCTAAAGTCAAAAGTCTACGTAAAGAAGCCCCGAAACTTAATTGATCTGAAGGAGGCAATCAGTGCGGAAATTATGGCAATTCAAAAAGAAACAGTAGTGAAAGTGATGGAAAATTTCGAGGAAAGACTTGTGGAATGCATCACCGAGGAAGGACACCATCTTCCGGAAGTCATTTTCCGTACATGATTTTTTGTGGTTAGTTCTTGTAATTGGGTGCCTGGGAGCATTTAGTTATGTAATTGAATAAAATTAATTTGTAAAACTGATGGAGTTATAGTTATTTAAAATGTGACCATCCTTTTTGGGCCACCCTGTAGATGTAGATGTAATAGCCCTGTATTTCACAAATATTTAGCGTATCTCACACATTTCTGTACACACATTTCACCTGAATCTTCAGCGAATTTTGCCCTGCAGTTTAATTTTCAAGCAGTTCTATCTTTATGACGTCATACTTCCTGAGCTATGTGTCGTACAATGTTATTATTTTGTACGTAAATTCAGCGGCATACGTGGATCCTGTCTGCGAAATACGAAACTAGTAAAATTCGTAGTCATCATCATCATCATCTTGGACAGTTTCCAGCCACTGGCTGGGTCTGTCGGGAACACAAGCCTCTCCATCGTGTTCTGTCTTTCCACCATTCCCCCTCTTCCACCTTCGTCCAGTTCTCTCCTCTTCTCGTCACACATTCCTTCACTCCCCTCACCCATCTATCTCTTGGTCTTCCTCTGGGCCTCTTCCCCTCCAGTTGCAGATCAAACATCCTCTTTGGAATTCTTCCCTCATCCATTCTCTTCATGTGTCCATACCACTGCAGTCTTGATTTTTCTATCCTGTCCTGTACTGGTTCCTCCTTTAGTCTTTCCCTCACATACACATTTCGCAATCTGTCTCGTCTTGTTACACTCAACCTGCTCCTCTGGAACTTCATTTCACTAGCCTGTATTCTACTTTTGTCGCTTTTGTGCATTACCCATGTCTCACTTCCGTATGCCAATATGGGGACAGAGTAGGTTCGGTATATAATTCCCTTGGATTTCTGTGGCACCTCCTTGCTCCAAATAAGCCCGCTAATGCATTTGTAGAACTGCCCTGCTTTTCTGCAACTTTCATTTATTTCCATTGCGTTTCCCCCCTTACTTTCAATCATGCTTCCCAGGTACTTGAAGTTCTCTGCCACTTGTAGTTTTTCCCCTCCACAAGTTATATCCACATTTGGCCTATTCTTCTTCCTTGTTGTGACAATTATTTCACTTTTCTTTGCAGAGAAATGCATTCCATATTGTGCTGCCGTTGCCTCCCATACATCTAACTGCTCTTGCACCTCCTTCTCGCGATTTCCCCATAACATCAGGTCATCGGCAAAAAGCACTGCTTTCATTTTATGATCTCCAATTGCATCTGATACTTGCTGTAGGATTTCATCCATAACAATAATAAACAATAAAGGCGAAAGTGCACTTTCCTGTCGCAGCCCATTTTCCAGCTTGAACCATGCAGTACGTTCCCTCCCCACTTTCACACAACTCTCACTTCCCTCATACATTTTTCTGACTTTTCGTGTTATCTCTTCATCTATCCCTTTTGCGTTCAGCACATCCCAGAGCTTGTCCCTACAGATAATGTTATACGCCTTCTCAATATCTAAAAAGGCCATGATTAAGTCCTTCCCGTACTCATAGTGCCTTTCCTGCAGTTGCCTTACCGCAAATATGAGGTCCGTTGTTGATCTTCCCGGTCTGAAACCGTACTGCTCCTCTTGCAGTCTACTTTCAATACTGCTTCTTATTCTCTTCTCCAGGACCTTTTCATAGATTTTTCCACAGTGGCATAGCCTCTGTAGTTCTCACATCTCCTTTTATCCCCTTTCTTGAAGATCGGGACTATAATTCCTTTCTTCCAATCCTCAGGAATTCTGTTCTCCTTCCACACCACCCTCAGCACTCTGTATAGCCACTGGGTTCCTACTTCTCCTGCTGCTCGTATCATATCCACTGTTACTTCGTCCCAACCTGGTGCCATGCCCCCTTTCATCCTCTTTATGGCTTCTTCCACTTCATTCCAAGTTAGATCATCAATTTCCCCACTATTATAATCGTCTGCTGCCTTAGGCTCTCCATCGCTGTTAGTTACCCGCTTGGCGGCATTCAACAGATCTTCAAAGTACTCCTTCCAAATCTTTTTGAGCTCATGCATTTCCTCCACAACTCTTCCATTATTATCCATGATCCTCAGGCACTCGCTTCTGTCGTTCCTCTTATTTCTTACCATGGTGTAAAGTACTTTTTTGTTCCCTTCACTGTCCTCTTCTAACATTCTTGTCCATTTTTCCATCCACTTCTTCTTCTCCGCCCTTACTATGGTCTGTGCCGCTTTCTTGCTTTCCTTATATTTTACCCTAGCTTCCTCTGTTCGGGTCTGGAACCATTCTCTGAAGGCTTTGTTCTTTCGAAGTACTGCCTCTTTACATATGTTGTTCCACCATGGGGTTTCCTTATTTCTCCTCTTTGTGCTAGTTCTTCCGCACACAGTCTTAGCTGCCTCAACTAGAGCCCTCTTAAAAATCTCCCCATTCTTCTTCCACTGTTCTCTGATCTTCCTTTGGCAGCTTCTTCCTGATCAGTGTCTGGTACAGGGTCCTCCGTTCATCCTCTTTCAGCATCCATGTCTTCAACCTTTTCTCCTGTATATCTGTTGCCCTCCTATCTTTTTTCTCTCTCAGGGTGGCTACCAACAGCCGATGGTCACTGTCTAAGGCCTCAGATGGAATGACCTTAACATCTGTGAGGCTGCTCATCATCTGCCTATCCACTAGTACATAGTCTACTACTGAAGTTTGGGACCAGTCTCCACTGTACTAAGTTATTTTGTGGCTACTTCTCTTCTTGTACCAGGAATTTGCGATCGCCAGCCCATTCCTCTTGCAGAATTCCAGCAACAACTTTCCTTCTCTATTTCGGTTCCCCCAGCCCTCTGGTCCCATTTTCTCTTCGAATCCTTTCCTGTCTGTACCAACATGTGCATTGAGGTCCCCTATTATAGTCTGATTACCTCCATTTAGCTGCTTTTGCATGTCATTTTCAAATTCGTCCTTCTCCTTTTTTGTACACCCCACCTGTGGGGCATATGCTTGGATGATTTCAATGCTTTTTCCTTTCACTCGTACTCTGGCTTTTATCATTCGATCATTGATACCTTCCACCTCCTCCTGCAGACCCTCTCTGACCACTATTGCCACTCCATTTCTTCCCCTCTCATTCCCTATCCAGTACAGTTTACATCCTTTACTTAGTGGTTTTTCACCAACTCCTCTCCACCTAGTCTCAGCAAGTCCCAAGATGTCCAATTTCCTCCTTTCCATCATTTCTACAATTTCTTCTAACTTCCCAATTAGAGTCCTTACGTTTAAGGTGCCCAGTCGTAAACCATCTCGTAATCCTTTTCCATTGCTTGGTCGGTTTCCTTTAAATCCGTTCCGTGATCCGAGGCATGTTCCCTTTTTAAAAGCAGTTAATTTATCCACTACTGGCTTGCTAGGCCTATCGCAGCTTCACCAGAGCCCCGTTAGCCGTCACGTTTCAGGGTTCCCATAGGGCCTTCCCAGCTACCGTAGCGGTCCTGGGGCACACGAAGTCCCCGCTGTACATCGCCCCTATAGGCAGTCCCCTACTTTGTGCCGTTGCCCATCTCCCACGACTTGGACGAGGGGTTGGACTTATGGGAGACTAAAAAAAAAAAAATAAAAATTCTTAGTTAAGAACTAATAAATTAAAATGTCAATCCTGATGCAACAGTTTGACTGCATAAACATCGAAAATGTAGGTTGTCAACAAGAAAACGTTTCTTAGCGGTTTGTACTTATGTATAAACTTCCTTGCAAATCGCTAACTGGTCTCATTCACAAATACTCGTATAAAGTCTGGATATTCACAGGTCGTGTGATACACTTATTTTCCGCCTCCACCACTTACTGCTTTCATAGGTAAGTTGTTCTTACCTCACAGCGGTTCTTTTCAGACAATAAGTCATATGTGTTCGAAGTTTGGTTCATGTCGGTCCATTGGTTACAAAGGTTAGTTGGTAGAGACATGAAATCTCGTAGAAAACAGGTTACCATGGAGCCAAATAGGTCGCTTCGACGTTCACTGAATCCGGTTTCTGCTATCTCTCCCCGGCCCTCTTTGCGCAATCACGTCCCACCTCCCCCCCCCCCCCCCGCCCCACCCCCGTCCTGAGTCTCATACCACCCTATTTCTTACCTGCACGCCATAACATCACAAGACCTTCACCTCTCACAATAAATTTTTAGTTAAGTCATTCCATTTCATTGGATTTCACTATGTTATTCTACTCCATGCGTGTTGTCCACGTAAGTATAATTTAAGTATTGTTACTAAAAATATGCGGCCTGTTCAGATAGAGCTTCTGTGCATATCAAGTCTCGTTTTTTTTCCTTGTTTATTTTTGTGAACCAGTTACCTCGTAATGATTATAGATATCAGTTACTAATGAATCACAGTCGTCTTTACAATATTTGCCACCGCTTATTTTTCTGTATAGTATAGGTTTACACTCTCCTTCAGCCTTACGACATGGACCGTAACATTTCTTCGCGATTGTTATGTATGATTATACGGCTTAACAGTCACGAAGTTTTCAGTTGATATTTGTACATTTCATGCTTATAGTTACAATATAGTTTTAACCTTTGAAAGAGAAACAGTTTGAAATGTTTGCATACGAAAACACAGATATTACCCTCATGGCGCCATCTTGTATCTCCTGCGGTCTAATAGCCAACCATGTCCTCCTTCCCCCTCCGTGTCTCTACGAGAACTAGCAATCTGTCAGCTTATGCTACACATACGTCTAGAAACGCTGGTACCCCGTGACCCTCTGTCCAATTGAGTAGGTTTCCATGTATGCATTTTGCACTTCGTTAATGTCTGTTACATTTTTCATATTCCATGTACAAATTTGTTGACATCTTACAGTTTAGATGTCTGGTGATGGAAATAAATGCCGGACGGAGTGGCCGTGCGGTTCTAGGCGCTTCAGTCTGGAATCGCGTGACCCCTACTGTCGCAGGTACGAATCCTGCCTCGGGCATGGATGTGTGTGATGTCCTTAGGTTAGTTAGGTTTAAGTAGTTCTAAGTTGTAGGGGAGTGATGACCAGAGATGTTTAGTCCCGTAGTTCAAAAAATGGCTCTGAACACTATGGGACTCAACTTCTGAGGTCATTAGTCCCCTAGAACTTAGAACTAGTTAAACCTGCAGCGCCTAGAACCGCACGGCCACTTCGGCCGGCTAAGTCCCGTAGAGCTCAGACCCATTTGAACTATTTGAATTTTTTGGAAATAAATCCGAAACTCGTCAAAAAATGGTTCAAATGGCTCTGAGCACTATGCGATTTAACTTCTGAGGTCATCAGTCGCCTATAACTTAGAACTAATTAAACCTAACTAACCTAAGGACATCACACACATCCATGCCCGAGGCAGGATTCGAACCTGCGACCGTAGCGGTCACCCGGTTCCAGACTGAAGCGCCTTTAACCGCACGGCCACACCGGCCGGCGTTGAAACTCGTCAAGTGAGCAATTTGAGTAGTAAAGTCATTTTTCGTGGGCTGTATGCCTTTTTGAAACTGACCTTTTCAGATCCAGTACAGTTCTACATTATGATTAGCAAGGAGTTTCAAAATCTTAAATAAACATTAAGGTCAGAGTCGCAACACAACGGTTAGCTTGTAGGGTGTTTTAAGTAAAAGGTTCCGCAGCATATGTCAGGGAGACGCAATGTACCACAGATGGAGGATGTAGGTATTGTTGTAACGGTACACTGCCTTTACGCTCGATATGGGACCGTCTGCGCCTCCGGACAGCTTATCGCACTGACAACGATATAAGAGGCGGGAGAGCTTATCTCGGTAGGTTATCTCTGGAGTCGGCAACCTCTGCCTGTCTCTCTCAGAAGCCGCACTCGCTCGCGGACCAGGCCAGCGTCCTGCAACCATGAAGGCCGGTGGCCCACTGTGGGCCGCGCTGCTGCTGCTGCTGCCACTGCTGCTGCTGCAGAACGCACCGGTCGCCGGCGCCGCCAACATCCTGGCCCCGGTCTGGTTCGTCTCGCCCAGCCACTTCGTCATGCTGGGCCGGCTGTTCTCGGAGCTGGCCGCCAGGGGCCACAACGTCACCGTGCTGAGCCACTTCCCGCGGCAGGCGCCCCAGCCCAACTACACCGACATCAGCATCGCCGGTAGTCTGCCCTCTTATGCCGACAAGGTGCGTAGCCCACTGTAGTGGACACTTAGAGTTGTTTTTATTTCTCTACTAACTGAGCACTCGACGTTGTCCGGGTATATATTTACTCCAATCTTCTATTCGTCCATCTCCTCCTTTCCCCTCTTTTTGTCCGTCTCGACAACTCCCTCTCCGTGTCTAGGCCTTCCACCCCCCATTCCCTGTCCATCTCCTCCTGCCTGCTCCTTCCACCTCTGTACATCTCCTCCTCCTCTCTTTCTCAATATCCTCTTCCCCCTCTCTTTGTCAGTTTTCTTCTCCACCTCTCTCTGTCTGTCTCTTCCTCCCCCTCTCGCTTTCCATCTCCTCGCCTTTCCGTGTCCATCTCCCTCTCTTCCAACTCTATGTCCATTTCGTCCTCATCTCTTTCTCTTTCCATTTGCTTCCCCCCTTCTGTCCAGTCATCTTCTCCCCTCCATGTCCCTGCCTATCTCTTCTTCCACCTGTCTCTGTCCAACTCCTTCGTTCTCTATCTCCCTTCTCTGTCCATTGTCCCCTCCATTAACATGTCTCCCCAACTCCTCCCGTCTGTCTCTATTTCCTCCTCCCCTTCGCCTATCTGTCTCTCTCCAAGCTGTCACATTCACCGCAATAGGAGGCTAGAAGTTCTTACTCCTACAGTACTTCTTTCCAGAATGTGACTAGTATCTGTCCAAATTTGATTGAAATCGTTGCAGGGGCTTAGATGAGCTTTTTACCCGTGGCCTCTTCCACATAGGCACGTGTCAACTGTATTTTCACACATATTTAAAATACTTCAGGAGTACTGTACACATATTTCATCGTATGTCTAGCGAATTTCGTCCTGTAGTTTCATTTTCACGTAGCTCAATGTTTATGACGACGTACCCTCTCAACATGTGCCTTACAGTGATAGAACTTCGTAGGTACATCTAGTGGTGTATGTGTCTATTGTCTGCGAAATGTGTCGTGGATTGAATAAGTATTGAAGAAGTAATAAATGAAAATGTTCTCCATGCGGCGGCAGTTTCTCACACATCTCACCGTTTGTGACGTCATATCTCCCGTGTCGTACAGTGATATACTTTTGTAGGTATATTTAGCAGCGTATGTGGATACTGTGTGCGAATAGTATTGCTAATAGAATTACTAGAATTAAAACGAAATGCGGCAGTTTTTCTGTCATCTCAGTATATGACGTCATATCTTCTGAATTATGTATCGCATAATGATATATTTTTGTCACTTCCGACAGTTAGCGTAGCTGCAGGACAGTTTCAAATTGGGGTCTGTATATGATGTACGTAACAAACATCGTGCCGTCATTGAATTTCTCACTGCAGAGAAACTGTGGGGAATGTTCACAAACGCTTGTGCAAACTCTATGGAGCATATGCTGTCGACAGAAGTACAGTTAGTCGCTGGGCACGGTGGGTGAGGTCATCAGAATTGGGATCGGCGGAGCTCCACGATTAGCAAAAAAATGGTTCAAATGGTTCTGAGCACTATGGGACTTAACATCTGAGGTCATCAGTCCCCTAGACTTAGAACTACTTAAACCTAAGGGCATTACACACATCCATGCCCGAGGCAGGATTCGAACCTGCGACCGTAGCGGTCGCTCGACTCCAGACTGCAGCGCCTAGAACCGCTAGACGACCGCGGCCGGCGTAGTGGACACTGATCAGTTTTCTGCGGATTCTCGTTCACTAGTGTTCGCTTCCATTCGCTCCGGTGCAAAGAAGGCTTAAGAAGAGATGCGTACGTGTAAAACGTAACTGATTTTTACCCCATTTCACACGATTATACCCCAAACTTAGATGTACCAAATGCTAATTCAATACGATGTGCTTTTCCGGCGTTTAGGACAAATCGAGGTTGAAACTTTCACCTCCCTATTGGATGCCGTGTGAAGGCACCTTCCGTTGAGCAACGGTGACAAGAGGAACTAGCTAAGATGGGAGACTAACAAGGGGACGGTTCACATCTACTGTTCAAATAACTTACGGGTTTGCTGCCGGGTGACGTTGTCGAACACCGCGGTGTTCGACGACGCCAACCGGCAGCAAACCCATAAGTTATTTGAACATTCGATTCTCCGGGAAAACTTAAGGTCTCACACGGTTCAAGTCTATATGTCGAAACCCACCTTGAAATTTTTCGTGAAGGGAGAACAGAACGAGATAAATCCACTGTCTAAGTTTTAGATGCTAAGTACCACTCCAAGTATTTTTTAAAAATTGTTGAAGTTACTGGTTTTTGTCGCACAAAGAACCGCTCTTTACAGCGTTTTTTTAAAGCCCTTCTGCCTATTGCTCTGTCACCCGTGACAAGAGAGTGCACCACTGTGTAGTGCTAACATCCGAATTGACACAAGCCAATTCTCTGAACTTAAACTATACACCTAATGCGATGTATCACTGATGTTTAGAATGAGAGGCAGTCTCTAGCCGTGGTCTGGGGGACAGTCGGTTCTCAGACGTGTTCCGAAGCGGATGGGTGCGGGGCTCTGTGCAGGCCGTTGTTTGCTAGCGCGAACAGTGGTACGGTAGTTTCGATAGATCACCTCGACCGACGATGTCGCTTTCGCACAGAAAGACCACGATAAAAGTAACGCTCCATGTCCGGTACGCACGACCTAAGGCATACGAAGTAGAGCTACTTCTGAGCGAAGTAATGCACGTCGATCCACAGGAACCCCTCGGAATACGTATCTCCATAGTCTGCAGCACTGTTTACCTGAAATTCGTCGCTGAAGCCGTGTGCGAACGGCTTATTCGATAGTATCATTTCTGTCACTCGGATGACAATTTCGGTGTAGTGACTATCGATTACACAGGACTCGAGGTTCGGAGCATACGAATCTTCTAGCTGCCGTTTGAAGTTTCACCATCACTTGTTGTGCACTAGGTCCTTATGTGGAGATATTAAGTCAAGTGGCGCACGTTCGCGATGTATCCTGTTCTGAATAGAGTGCGTCAGGAGCGAATTGAACAGTGCGAACACATCCCCTCATGGATGGCGGTCGCCGTAATGGCTGTCGAGCGATGGCTATTAATGACGATCAATCGCGGACTCGCTCGGCTTGCGGGCAGGGGGGCATGTTCACTTGGAATGCCTGCAGAGATGCCTCGTCCAGATACCTCGTGCTGACGCGACAACGCAACCGACGACAGTGCGTAGAGTGTGAACAGCCTTTTCACCGAGGTGGCTCTGTTTTTTCACGGTTCCACGGAACATTCAGTGGCGGGCGGGGAATTTAACAGCTTGTTATGCCCTGAGGAAGAGCTCCATCACCATGTCCCGTGTCCGGTCCTTCAAGCGATGGTCAGAAATCTCGCTTCGCACCATACAAGAACCCTCATCCATGATGAATGACGCGGATATTTGCACTTAACCAGCAGTTTGGACAAGAGTTACGTTTCTCGAAGTCTTCAGGCAGGGACTGTCAGTGTCCACTGCATTCACTGACCATCAGACCTCCATCTGCGCCATGGCCCTGCCTCGACAAAGGACAAGCTGTAGTAGAGGATCATGGACTCTTAACACCAACATTCTCCGGGAAGAGGCTTGTCGGGTAGTCGTCACCAATACCTGGCACAAATGTGAAGGACGATGTCATACCTATGACTCTGCGATACGGTGGTGAACTTATTGTGCCGAACCACCTATTTGTTACACGCTCATGCTATGTGGGCGTGACAGAGAGCCTTGACGACGGTCGACCTCTGAGTTCTGGAGGGAATTAGTGTCGCAACCAGTATTGTTGGAGCGCCAAACGGCCGTCCACCAGACACAGGCGCAGCTCCTGCATATCACGGCAGCCAGATTCGAAGGAATGCAAGTTCGAGCGGGCTGTATCACATCGTCAAGGAACGGAGACATCGTGAAACGTGACTCATCACAGGAGTTACTGAGATGGGCAGGCAACTTGCAGAGACAGAGCTCGCCATCTCCCTTGTCGCATACTATCACTGCGCCCTCTATCTGGCGGGTCAGTGACGTTGAGGTCGTCCTTCCCGACCTTTCGCCTTTGGGAAGGGCACTACAAGACGATACATGCTTGGAGGCCGTCACACTGGATACGTTGTGTGTCGCCCTGTTACACGGTGCGAGAAGCAAGTCTTCTGGAACTGATGGTCTTCCGCACCTTGTCTGACCTGCCAGTGGAAGTTTGGCGACAGATGTGCTGCGAACTTCTTGATCTGTACATTCGCTTCCCATGCGAATTTTTGGAGGGCACGGTAATCCATGTTCAAAACCAAAAGTAAGGAGCAGACCGCAAGACCGCCATCCACTATCGTAAATGAATTTGGATTACAGGCAGTTTGCATGCATTCTTCGTGCTCACCTCCTCACTACTGTCAAGGATGGTATTCACGCTGATGAAACATGTCTGGGAAGTGACAGTAAAATACAAGCTACGTTTAGTTGTTGTAGAGATGTGGTGGCGCTCATGTCTGCATGTCGTTTGGAAGATACCCTCGTGGCGGCCGACCTAGATCACGCGCTCATCCAAGTTGAGCACTGTTTCTGGCGGGCTGCGTTAGAGAAGATGAGTGTGTCCCAGGTATCAGCTGGTGTAGTTCTCTGTCTCATCTGTGGGACCCCTTTGACGGTCCTGTTCAATAGCCACCACTTGTTTCCACTTACTATTGAGTGCTGAGTGAGACAAGGCTGCCCATTGTCAGCCTATCTATTCGCCGTCGCTATTGAGCCTGCACTTCATGGTCTGTGCCAGCGTTTGGAGGGCATTTGCCTCCGCAACTTGCGTTTTACTTATTGCGCCTACACTGACAATATAGTTTTCTTGACAAGATAAGCAGGAGACACATGTATGGCAATCGCGTGGCTTGAAGCTTCGACAAGGTGGCGAGCAGCCATATCGTCCTGCAGTAGTCGCACTGCGTGGACATGGCCAGAGCACTGATCATCAGCATGCCAGTGCCCTCAATAAGGCACCAATGATAAGACGTTTTGGAGTGATGCAACAGTGGCTGCCAACTACCAGGCGACCTTTGGTCATTGTTAGGCGATGGTAGGGTGTTCAATACCCATTGCGACACACTGACGTTGCCCACACATGCGGGCGGCATTGGTATGATATATGGGCAAAAAGGGGTGCGTGCTCTCTTTCTTCTGATGATGCATCATCTACATGTTTTGGACAAGGGCCCCCTCACCAGCACACTAAGTGTAGAGGTGGCACCTGAGTCCCTCAGGCCACCAGTTCCTGGTGGACAATCGCACTGTCACTATGTCACATTCGCACTTATTTGGTCGAGCTGTATGTTGAATGTGAAACCGATCACACTTGCGCCTAGAACTGGGGACTTCCAGCGTTACTTTCAACAGACATTGCCTGCTAATGTGATTGTACGCCGACGTCCGGCGGTTGATTGGAAGCGCGTGTGGAGTAACACACACTAATCATTCATTCCACTGCAACGAGGGCGTTGTGGTATGTGACAGCGACTGAAAAATTCCCCACCTACCAACTTTTGTACACTATACAGTAAATCTTGCCAAGGACGCTCTCTGCCCCACGTGCGCCTCTGTCGGCTCCGACATGCACAACTTCGTTTGTGATACAGCTGTCGACAGTTGGCAGCACACGTCGCGTGGGACAACGCAGTCCGTAGAGACCACCAAACTGATTCAGCCTTAGGTCGCTTAATTCCCTGCTATTCCACACAATGACAAGGTGTGGGTTAAAGGTGTGGCGTTGTCATACCTTTCTAGTGGGGGCGTTGCAGAACTGTTACAGTTTTGGCACGACTTAACGGGCAACTACACGCTTTTAAGGCACAAGACGTCGTATAGTTGGCTCCTTGTAAATTACTTGGTATCACTGTTTATGCAGCCTTCAGAGCATTACCGGCTGTGAGAAGAGATTGAAGATCTAGCAGGGTATGGACTTGAGATATCAACGGTAGTTATATGGGGTTTAAGCCTCGACGATCACTCCTTATTTTTTAACACAACAATCTGAGACGTATTTTGTTTGTGTTCACGACCAGAACCTGAAATGGTGGCAAAAATCCGTTCTAGTTAGCTTTTAGGCTGAAAGTGGCGGTGGCATTTGTAGGTTAGATAGATTTTGGGGGTAGTATCGGTGTTAGGAGCCAACACCTGAAGCGGAAGAGATATAGAGACAGAGAGAGAGAGAGAGAGAGAGAGAGAGAGAGAGAGAGAGAGTGACTCTGCAGGTAGTTCCCCACAGTCGTTTAATGAACAAAGTAAGAGCATATTGACTATCAGACCAATTGTGTGATTGGATTGAAGAGTTTCTAGATAACAGAACGCAGCATATCATTCTCAATGGAGAGAAGTCTTCCGAAGCAAGTGTGATTTCAGGTGTGCCGCAGGGGAGTGTCGTAGGACCGTTGCTATTCACAATATATATAAATGACCTTGTTGATAACATCGGAAGTTCACTGAGGCTTTTTGCGGATGATGCTGTAGTATATCGAGAGGGGGTTGTAACAATGCAAAATTGTACTGAAATGCAGGAGGATCTGCAATGAATTGACTCATAGTGCAAGGAATGGAAATTGAATCTCAATGTAGGCAAGTGTAATGTGCTGCGAATACGTAGCAAGAAAGATCCCTTATCATTTAGCTACAATATAGCAGGTCAGCAACTGGAAGATGTTAATTCCATAAATTATCTGGAAGTAGGCATTAGGAGTGATTTAAATTGAATGACCATATAAAATTAATCGTCGGTAAAGCAGATGCCAGACTGTGACTCATTGGAAGAATCCTAAGGAAATGCAATCCGAAAACAAAGGAAGTAGGTTACAGTACACTTGTTGGCCCACTGCTTGAATACTGCTCACCAGTGTGGGATCCGTACCATATAGGGTTGCTAGAAGAGATAGAGAAGATCCAACGGAGAGCAGCGCTCTTCGTTACAGGATCATTTAGTAATCGCGAAAGCGTTGCGGAGATGAAAGATAAACTCCAGTGGAAGACTTTCCAAGAGAGACGCTCAGTAGCTCGGTACGGGCTTTTGTTGAAGTTTCGAGAACATACCTTGACCGAGGAGTCAAGCAGTATATTGCTCCCTCCTACGTATATCTCGCGAAGGGACCATGAGGATAAAATCAGAGAGATTAGAGCGCACACACAGGCATACCGGCAATCTTTCTTTCCACGAACAATACGAGACTGGAATAGAAGTACCCTCCGCGACACACCGTCAGATGGCTTGCGGAGTATGGTTGTAGATGTAGATTTAGAGGGTTCGAAAGCTGTCCTTTCATGAATTTTAATTCGTGGTAACTTAGTTTAGAAGAACGACAAGAATTATAAAGTACTTCTAAATTTAAAGTATTCGTAAGTATATAACTGTGGATGTAGTGGACACGAACGCTCGACTTTACGTCTACACCGTCAATCTTGCCCCATTTCTTTCTGTTTCTGTATTGTGATTTCAATTTGGCATTAAAGGAGTCTCCTTTTTGCTTTCGTCGGTACTGGTATTCTGCCTGCATGTAAATACAAAGAACATAATTTAATATGGTAAAAATGTGGTAGCGTCTTCGATTAGTAATCAAAACGCCCTCGGTCCCGGGATCGAAGCCCGCGTCCGCTTAAATTTTGAACAAAAATCATCAGACTTTCGGCATAAGAAGACATCCTCATTCATCCAACAGCCTTGACCAAGAGGGCGGAGGAGCAGACAAAGGTTTAGCTCACTCTTTTGCCCTTCGGGTGGGGAACTGCCCCGAAGGCGAAAGAATCAGCAATGAGCAACGACATAAGGATGCAGAAGGCTACGGAAACCACTGTGTTAGAGGCATATAATGTGCATCCAGAGGACATGTGACCTGTAGTTTAAAAAAGTGTCATGATAATCTACCCAGTGGCGAAGCGTTGCCCGCTAGTCCCCCAATCGAGTATCCGAGAGGAGATTGCCAAGTGATGAGTGATCATAAAAAGACTCTACCTCCAACGAAAGGATGACTTTAGAGGTGACCATGAGAAAAAGACTGAATAACCAACGAAAGGGTGACGTTCTATGAAATGGTGCGTGGAATCTCAGATGTTTGAACATGGTGGCGGGAGCTAGAACATTTGAAAAGGGAAATGCTATTGGTCAGTCTAGATATAGTGGGGGCAAGTGAAGTGAAATCTAGAGAAGACAAGGATTTCTGGTCAGATGAGTATGGGGTAATATAGATGAGTATGGCGTAATATCAGCAGCAGCAGAAAATTGTATAAGGGAGTAGGATTCGTTATGAATAGGAAGGCATGGCAAAAAGTGTGTTACTGTGAACAGTTCACTAATAGGGTTGTTCTCATGATTCGGCAGCAAACCAATATCAACAACGATAGTTCAGGATACATGACAACGCCGCAAGCTGAAGATGAAGAAGCAGAGAAAGTATATGCGGATACTGAGCGGGAAATTGAGTAGGCGAAGGGAGATGAAAATTTAACAGTCATAGGGCATGGAATGTTCTTGTATGGAACGGAATAGCAGAAAGGCTTACAGGAGAGTGTGGGCTTGGTACTACGAATGAGAGAGAAGAAAGACTAATTGAGTTTGACAAAAGATTTCAGTTTGTAATGGCGAACGCTGTACGAGAATCAGAAAAGGATGAGGTATACGTGGAGAAGGCCTCCCGGGAGATACGGGAAAATTTCAGTTAGATTATATCATAGGCAGAGATCCGAAATCTGATACTGGATTTGAGGCACACCCAAGAGCAGATATGGACTCAGATCACAATTTAGAAGTGATGAAGAATAGGCTACAGTTTAAGAGACTAGACAGGAAGAATCAGTGTACAAAGATGTGGGACACAGAAGTACTAAGGAATGAAGGGATACGACTCAAGTTCTCTAGGGCTATAGATACTACTATAAACGAAAGCTCAGTAGGCAGATGAGTTGAAGAGAAACTGACGTCTCTAAAGACGGCAGATACAGAAGTTGGAAAGAAAACCATAGATACAAAGAAGGTAACTGCAAAGTAATGGTGGGTAAGAGATGGGATACTGCAGTGGATTGATGAAATGAGAAAGTACAAAAACGTTCAGGGAAATTCAGTAATACAGCGCTACAAGTCACGTAGAAATGAAATAAATAAGAAGCACTGGGAAGCTAAGGCGAAACGGCTGCATAAAACTGTAAAAAAATCCAAAAATAAATTATTTTCGAAGGACTGAGTCAGCGTATGGAAAAGTCAAAATCAATTTCGGTGAATTTAAATGCAAAAGTAGTAATATTAAGAGTGCAATGGGAATAGCTTTTCGAAGGACTGAGTCAGCGTACAGAAAAGTCAGAATCACTTTCGGTGATTTTAAAAGCAAGGGTGATAATACTAAGAGTGCAATGGGAATTACGCTGTTAAATGGTGAGAACAGACCAGATAGGTGGAAAGAGTGTACTGAAGGCCTCTATGAGGGGTAAGACTTGTCTGATGACATGGCAGAAGAAGAGACAGCAGTCGATATGGAAGAGGTAGTGGAACAAGTATTATAATGAGAATTCAAAAGTGCTTTGGTCGGTTTAAAATCAAATAAGGCAGAAGCATAGATAACATTTCATTAGAATTTTTAAAATCCTTTGGGAAGGTGGGAACAAAACGGCTATTCACGTTGGTGTGTAGAATTTACCAGTCTGGCGATGTACGGATAAACACCATCCACACAATTCCGAGGATGGCAAGAGCTGAAATGTGCGAGAAACATTGCACAATCAGGTTAGCAGCTCATGCATCCAAGTTTCTTACAAGAATAACATATAGAGGAATGGAAAAGAAAACCACAATTTGTAACAGGTTGCCAACCCTGGGGTGGCTTTCCGATCCCGCGACTGTAGAAATCACGTGGTTTTGAGGCGGCGAACCCGTCCAGCCATTTTTGAGGACATTTTCTTCCGGAAAGTAACTTTCTTGAAGGTTTCCAGAATGAGAAGGTTGTCAGACAGAGAGTGGAAAAGGTGAAAATCCGAGGGCGCATGATCAGGTAAATAAAGTGTGTGCGGAATGACCTCCCAACCCAACTCCTGTATTGTGTTTTTTGTCAGTCTAGCAGAATACGGGCGGGAGCTACGGTGGAGCATCACCACTTCACGCAGTCTTCCTGTTCGTTGTCCTTGAATTGCGTCAGCAATACGTCTCAGTCGTTGACAACTCATGTCAGCAGTGGTGGTTATATCCCGTCACTGTTCCACCAGAGCCGGCCGGTGTGGCCGCGCGGTTAAAGGCGCTTCAGTCTGGAACCGCGTGACCGCTACGGTCGCAGGTTCGAATCCTGCCTCGGGCATGGATGTGTGTGATGTCCTTAGGTTAGTTAGGTTTAATTAGTTCTAAGTTCTAGACGACTGATGACTTCAGAAGTTAAGTCGCATACTGCTCAGAGCCATTTTGTTCCACCAGATGCGTAACATTATCTTTGTAGGGGGAGCTGCTGCTCTGTTTGGCCTCAATCATTCCTCTCTTTTCCTTACGTTAGCATGAAGACGCCATTCCTGGTCATCAGTAACGGTACAGGACAGGAGTGGACGTTATCGTTCATGAGCCAACAGATGACGGGAATGCGGAGATGCACACCTGCGGATTTTTGTGATTTTGGCTTAGAGCATGTCGTACCCATGCATCCGATTTTAGAACTTTCCACATTACAGGAAAACATCGTACATTGGTGGAATGGCCACAATTAATACATCTGCCAACCCTCGAGTATGCAGACGTGGATGATTGTGGATTAATGCGTTTAAACGATCTTCACCAAACCCCGAAGGTTATTCTGAATGTGGGGAGTCACTAATGTCAAAACGAGCTTCCTTAAAACGAGAAAGCTATTTTCTTGCCGTGCTCTGTTCAGTAGCATTATCCCCATGTACGGCGCAAATGTTTGCCTCCTCTGCTGTCAACCTTCTACTGAACTCAAACAGAGCAAAATGTCGGAAATTTTCCCAATTTCCTCACTGGGAACTCCATTTTCTAGCGCCCTCAGCTCAACTCATTATCTCCATATGACAAAATGACAATGTGTAAACTCAAACAGCAACAGTGAACTACAATTAAAAAATGACACTTGATAAATAAACCCATCGCGACCAGAATACCACATGCGAAACAAAAACGCTACGAATTTATGCAACCAACCTGTTAATTCAGTTTTACCTCAATTGTCAACGCTTATGCTATCACAAAAACAAGTGTTAATTACTTTGGACATTAAATGTGTTGCAAATTTGAATCAACATTAACTATCGACAATTGCATCAGATAAATTAGGAACAAAAACTGAAATTCGCTTTGAAAATTACTATCGAGTCGCGTCCAGTTAGCTGTTAACCCGTTCGGTGTCAACCAAGGATATGCGCCTGCCATGTGCAGTTTTATACAGCTCCAGGAGGGGTGTACATTCCTCCAGCTGCCTGGCAAGCTACAAATTTGGCAATTTTCAACATTATTTTCAAAAACTTGCAGTGCGTCTTAGCAGCTAAAATTTTGACAGGGTTTTTATTTCGGTATATTCTTCCCCTACAAAAAGAATTCAGGGCATATTTTGATATGTCGAATTGGACCCACCGAACACACATCTGTATCGCTACAGCGAAGAATTTTTCTTCGGAAGGAACCAACAGTAATAACGATAATCATACTGGTATTTCCTAAATTTGATGTACGGATTGCAGAATACTTCTGTATCGCTGAAGGCCCAGAAAGAATTACCTAATCGTAAAAATTGTATCTTTTTCACTCCCTAGCACTGAGTCCAGGGCATGAAAGGGGAGTAGTGGTTGGGAAGGGAGTGAGACAGGGTTGTAGCTTATCCCCGATGTTATTCAGTCTGTATATTGAGCAAGCAGTAAAGGAAACAAAAGAAAAATTTGGAGTAGGAATTAAAATCCACGGAGAAGAAATAAAAACGTTGAGGTTCGCCGATGACATTGTAATTGTATCAGAGACAGCAAAGGATCTGGAGGAGCAGTTGAACGGAATGGACAGTGTCTTGAAAGGAGGATATAAGATGAACATCAACAAAAGCAAAACGAGGATAATGGAATGTAGTCGAATTAAGTCCGGTGATGCTGAGGGAATAATATTAGGAAATGAGACACTTAAAGTAGTAAGGAGTTTTGCTATTTGGGGAGCGAAATAACTAATGATGGTCGAAGTAGAGAGGATATAAAATGCAGACTGGTTATGTCAAGGAAAGAGTTCCTGAAGAAGAGAAATTTGTTAACATCGAGTAGAGATTTAAGTGTCAGGAAGGCGTTTCTGAAAGTATTTGTTGCAGACTGGTTATGTCAAGGAAAGAGTTCCTGAAGAAGAGAAATTTGTTAACATCGAGTAGAGATTTAAGTGTCAGGAAGGCGTTTCTGAAAGTATTTGTATGGCGTGTGGCCATGTACGGAAGTTAAACATGGACGATAAATAGTTTGGACAAGAAAAAAATAGAAGCTTTCGAAATATTGTGCTACAGAAGAAAGCTCACATAAGTAATGAGGAGGTATGGAATAGAACTGTGGAGAAGAGAAATTTGTGGCACAACTTGACTAAAAGATGGGATCGGTTGCTAATACATGTTCTGAGGCATCAAGGGATCACCAGTTTACTGTTGGAGGGCGGCATGGAGGGTAAAAATCGTATAGAGAGGCCAAGAGATGAATACACTAAGCAGATTCAGAAGGATGTAGGTTGAGCATGTACTGGGAGATGAAGAAGCTTGCACAGGATAGAGTAGCTTGAAGAGCTGCATCAAACCAGGCTCTGGACTGAAGACCGCAAAAACAGCACTTCAGCTGTTGACATTCCCGAACTCCTACCTCATTTGCATCTACAAGGATACTCTGCACATCACTCTTAAGTGCCTGGCAAAGGGTTCATCCAGCCACCTGCATAATAATTCTCTATCATTTCAATCTGGAAGGGCGAGCGTAAAAACAAACACCCGTATTTTTCCGTGCGAGCCCTGATTTCCCTCATTTTATTATGATGATTCTTTCACTCTATGTAGCTCGGCGTCAACAAATTATTTCCGCATTTAAAGGAGAAAGTTGTTATTTGAAATTTCGTGAGAAGATTCCGCCGCAACGGAAAACGCGTTTCTTTAATTATGTCCACCCCAAAACCCGTATCATGTCAGTGACACTCTCTCCCCTATTTCTCGATAATACAAAACGTGCTGATCCTCTTTGTACTTTTTCGATGCACTCCGGTGATCCAATCTGGTAAGTATCCCAGACAGCGCAGCAGTACTCCAAAACAGGACGGACAAGCGTAGTGTATGCGGTCTCTTTGGTAGATCTGTTACATTTTCTAAGTGTCCTGCCCACAAAACGCAGTCTTTGGTTAGCCTGCCCCACAAGATTTTGTATGAGTGCCTTTCAATTTAGGTTGATCGTAACTGTAAGCCCTAGGTATTTATTTCAATTTACGGCCTTTAGATTTGACTGATTTATCGTGTAACAGAAGTTTAACGGGTTTCTTTTAGCATTAATGTGGACGACCTCACACTATTCATTATTTAGGATGAATTGCCTATACATATAGTGACATACGCGTGTTTTACGTAAAAAATTATTTCAGAATGTTAATGAGATGTGTTGTTTGGTAACATTATTAAAAATAAAGTGTTCGTGGCGATAAGTGGCATCAATAAAATGTACTTTGTGTAAGTCTGCATTATACAACTTGTGATCAAACGTATTAGGAAACCTGACTGAAAATGACTTACAAGCTCGTGGCGCCCTCCGTCGGTAATGCTAGAATTCAGTATGGTATTGGTCTACCCTTAGCCTTGATCGCAGCTTCCACTCTTGCAGGCATACGTTCAATCAGGTGCTGGTAAGTTTCTTGGGGAATGGCAGGGCATTCTTCACGTAGTGCTGCACTGAGGAGAGGTATCGATTTCGGCCGATGATGCCTGGCAAGAAGTCGGGGTTGTAAAACATCGCAAAGGTGTTCTATAGGATTCAGGTCAGGACTCTGTGCAGGCCAATCCATTACAGGGATGTTATTGTCGTGTAAACACTTCGCCACAGGCTGTGCGTTATGAACAGGTGGCTCGACCGTGTTGAAAGATGCAGTCGCCATCCCTGAATTGCTCTTCAACAGTGGGAAGCAATAAGGTGCTTAAAACATCAATGCAGAGCTATGCTGTGATAGTGCCACGCAAAACAACAAGTGCTACAAGCCCCCTCGACGACCACACCATAACACCACCGCCTCCCAATTTTACCGTTGATACTAAACACGCTGGCAGATGACGTTCGCCGGGCATTCGCCATACACACACCCTACCATCGGATCGCCATATTATGGACAGTGATTCGTCACTCCACACAATGCTTTTCCACTGTTCAATCGTCTAATGTTTACGCTGCTTACACCAAGCGAGGCGTCGTTTGGCATTTACCAGCTTGATATGTAGTGTATGAGCAGCCGCTCCACCATGAAACCCAAGTTTTCTCACCTTCCGCCTAACTGCCATAGTACTTGCAGTGGATCCTTATGCGGTTTGGAATTCCTGTTGTGATGGTCTGGATAGACATTCTTCAACTGTCGGCGGTCTCTGTCAGTCAACAGACGAGGTCGGCCTGTACGCTTTTGTGCTGTACGTGTCCCTTCACGTTTCCACTTCACTATCACATCGGAAACAGTGGACCTATGGATGTTTAGGAGTGTGGAAATCTCGCGTACAGACGTATGATATGACTGATACACAATCACCTGACCACGTTCGAAGTCCGTGAGCTACGCGGAGCGCCCCAATCTGCTCTCTCACGATGTCTACTGAGGTCGCTGATACTCGTATGGAGTACCTGGCAGTAGGTGGCAGCACAGTGCACCTAATATGGAAAAAGTATGTTTTGGAGCTGTCCGGATACTTTTGATCACATAATGTATATCTCATGAGTTTATAATGGACACCACGCAAAACGCTGACGGCCTACAAAGAATTGTATGCGAAATGACTTAACTACAGCAATGTTTTGATTCGCACATGAGCGTGTACATAAATATTCATTTTCTCACGAGTCCATACTACATCTCTATTGTAGCTCTCTATAAACATACCACTATGATCACCATTTTGCTATTGTTCCTTTCCGATAAAAATAAAGTAATTTATGTGTCGTTAAATAATTATATTTTACTTTATTGATCTCCTTTTTTTTTTTTTCTTTCGTCATCAGTCTACTGACTGGTTTGATGCGGCCTGCCACGAATTCCTTTCCTGTGCTAACCTCTTCATCTCAGAGTAGCACTTGCAACCTACGTCCTCAATTATTTGCTTAGCGTATTCCAATCTCTGTCTTCCTCTACAGTTTTTGCCCTCTACAGCTCCCTCTAGTACCATGGAAGTCATTCCCTCATGTCATAGCAGATGTCCTATCATGCTGTCCCTTCTCCTTATCAGTGTTTTCCACATATTCCTTCCCTCTCCGATTCTGCGTAGAACCTCCTTATTCCTTACCTTATCAGTCCACCTAATTTTCAACATTCGTCTATAGCACCACATCTAAAATGCTTCGATTCTCTTCTGTTCCGGTTTTCCCACAGTCCATGTTTCACTACCATACAATGCTGTACTCCAGACTTACATCCTCAGAAATTTCTTCCTCAAATTAAGGCCGGTATTTGATATGAATAGACTTCTCTTGGCCAGAAATGCCTTTTTTGCCATAGCGAGTCTGCTTTTGATGTCCTCCTTGCTCAGTCCGTCATTGGTTATTTTACTGCCTAGGTAGCATAATTCCTTAACTTCATTTACTTCGTGACCATCAATCCTGATGTTAAGTTTATCGCTCTTCTCATTTCTACTACTTCTCATTACCTTCGTCTTTCTCCGATTTACTCTCAAACCATACTGTGTACTCATTAGACTGTTCATTCCGTTCAGCAGATCATTTAATTCTTCTTCGCTTTCACTCAGGATAGCAATGTCATCAGCGAATCGTATCATTGATATCCTTTCACCTTGTATTTTAATTCCACTCCTGAACATTTCTTTTATTTCCATCATTGCTTCCTCGATGTACAGATTGAAGAGTAGGGGCGAAAGGCTACAGCCTTGTCTTACACCCTTCTTAATACGAGCACTTCGTTCTTGATCGTCCACTCTTATTACTTCCTCTTGGTTGTTGTACATATTGTATATGACCCGTCTCTCCCTATAGCTTACCCCTACTTTTTTCAGAATCTCGAACAGCTTGCACCATTTTATATTGTCGAACGCTTTTTCCAGGTCGACAAATCCTATGAAAGTGTCTTGATTTTTCTTTAGCCGTGCTTCCATTGTTAGCCGTAACATCAGAATTGCCTCTCTCGTCCCTTTACTTTTCCTAAAGCCAAACTGATCGTCACCTAGCGCATTCTCAATTTTCTTTTCCGTTCTTCTGTATATTATTCTTGTAAGCAGCTTCGATGCATGAGCTGTTAAGCTGATTGTGCGATAATTCTCGCACTTGTCAGCTCTTGCCGTCTTCGGAATTGTGTGGATGATGCTTTTCCGAAAGTCAGACGGTATATCGACAGACTCATATATTTTACACACAAACGTGAATAGTCGTTTTGTTGCCACTTCCCCCAATGATTTTAGAAATTCTGATGGAATGTTATCTATCCCTTCTGCCTTATTTGACCGTAAGTCCTCCAAAGCTTTTTTAAATTCCGATTCTAATACTGGATCCCCCATCTCTTCTAAATCGACTTCTGTTTCTTCTTCTATCACATCAGACAAATCTTCACCCTCATAGAGGCTTTCAATGTATTCTTTCCACCTATCCGCTCTCTCCTCTACATTTAACAGTGGAATTCCCGTTGCACTCTTAATGTTACCACCGTTGCTTTTAATGTCACCAAAGGTTGTTTTGACTTTCCTGTATGCTGAGTCTGTCCTTCCGACAATCATTTCTTTTTCGATGTCTTCAGATTTTTCCTGCAGCCATTTCGTCTTAGCTTCCCTGCACTTCCTATTTATTTCATTCCTGAGCGACTTGTATTTCTGTATTCCTGATTTTCCCGGAACATGTTTGTACTTCCTTCTTTCATCAATCAACTGAAGTATTTCTTCTGTTACCCATTGATCTCCAACGGCGCTTAATATGGGACAGGCAACTAAATTTTCTAAAAGCAAAATAAACTTTCAGATAAAAAAAATAAACCGAATAGTTTTGTGCTATCTGTTTGACAAACATAATTGAAGTACCAACTGAGGATGAATAACAGCAACTATTAAAACATTATTAATTTTAAATTTTAATTTTTCAATATTTTCACTCTTCATAATTATTTCTCGTATAAAATTTTCACTGCACCTTCTCATATCCCATCAAAAACATTCCCAAATAGTTAAATTCAGTTCCTCTCACAGACATTTCCGCATTTCCGCATAATTTAGTTCATTCCAAGACAATATGTTGCTGCCGTCATTTGTTTGGCAATGTCGCTAGTTCTTTTAAGAACTGCCTTCTTTCATTTCAGTTTGTCTTCTTTTGTTTTGTTATGAGAAAATAAAGCTTAATATAATCTACTTCTCAGCCGTAAAATTTAATTGAGAGAAACAAAGTAGCTTCGTGTCTGTGAAAATTAAAGAAGAAAGGGAGCTGAATACGTGCAGCTATACAATTGGAATGGTGCATTTATTATTTTCCTGTTCAGCTTAATTCCTCGTAACCTCTTCTTAATAATGCAATGGGAATTCCGCTGTTGAATGCGGAGGAGAAGGGGGACGGTGGGAAAGAGTACATTGAAGGCCTCTTTGTGAGGGAGCAGTTGTGTAGTGTCGTGATGGAAGAAGATACTCGATTCGACAAGGAAGAGATAGAGGATCAAGTATTAGACACAGAAAGTAAATGAGCTTTGGACGGTGTAAGACCAAAGAAGGCAGAAGGGATGGATAACAAGCACGCGACATTTCCAGATTCACTGGGGAAGGGACAACAAAGTGACTATTTACGTTGGTCTCTAGAATGTATGGGGCTGGTGATATACCATCAAACTTTCATATTAATACTATCCACACTATTCCGAAGTTAACAAGAGCCGACAAGCGCGAGAACCATCATGCAATCAGCTTAACAGCTCATGCGCGCAAGTTAATGACAAGAAACACAAGAATGGAAAAGAAAATTAAGGGTCTGTTAGAGGGCGATCAGTTTGGCTTTAGGAAAGGTAAAGGCAAGAGAGACGAAGTTCTGACGTCGTGGTTGATGGTGAAAGCAATCATGATACTCTCACAGGATCTGCTGACCTGCAAAAGTCGATAGACAATGTCAAAAGCCACGAGAGGTTCGAAATTCTTAGGAAATTAGTGGTAAGCTGTAGGGAAAGGCGGGTAGCAAAGAATATACACAAGATCCGAGAAGTAACACTAACAAGGGGAAGGCCTCAGAGACGGCCAACCGATTCAACTCAGATTTGGCAGGTCGCTTGTGTACAACCTTAAACGAAGGTATCTAAGACATTTTGGGTCAACACCCCCACGTTTTTGAGAAAATCACCCCTAAAGGTTATGACGAGCGATCGACTCAAAATTGGCGGGATCGATAGATAATTGTAAATAGAACATTTTTCATCATGAGGTATGGGGTCCAAAAACGCATACTTTTCCAGAAATCGAGGTAAGAAACTTTTACAACTGCCGCGTCTGTACCCACATGGTTAACGCCTGTCGCCCACAGTGCCGATAGCGCAACGGCCAAGGTAACTGGTTGGGAATCGGAAAAAAAAGAAAGAAAAAAAAAAGAAACCTAGCGGATGTTATTCTTTTCGTTAGTATTTTTCCATATAATTGATAGGGATAGGAAGGTTAACAAGGTAAGTAAATCAATAAGGAATGGCAATAGTAATAAGGTAGGCAAACTAATTTCCCAAACGCCGTGAGTTAGTAATTAAACTTTTAAGCCTTGTCACATGAAAACCACTCCTAGTAAAAGTGCTGCGACTACCTCACGAGGGATCACAGATAGCCAACCGTGCGATGCTTGTTTACAGCGAGGCACGGGATAGAATGCACGCGGGGAGAGTTATATTGTCCTGGTTGCCTCTTCGTCATATCATAGGGAAGGAACAGTGTAGCGGTCGAAAGATTGCACTCATTAGATGCTCTTGGTGCCGTGAGTATATTTGTTTCGAATGTTTATATGACAAGTACCATCCATCTAGTTGTTCGAAGAAAAGTGAGGACTGGTAACAGTGACTGTAAGAACCATTGTAAAGTGACGTGGAGTAACATTTTAGTTGTTTATAATCACAAGAGGTTTGAGAAATTTATTTGCCTACCTTATTATCATTCCTTGTCGATTTACTTACCTTGTTAACCCTCCTATCCAAAATATCTTAGATTCCTTCGTTTTAGGTTGTACACAAGCGGCCTACCAAATCTAAGCCGATTCGGTTGGCCGTGTCTGAGGCCTTCCCCTTGTAAGACTGGAAGATCAAAAAAACCGCAGTGCACTGATTGAAAAGGGTGTAACACAGTGATGTAGCCCTTACCCCTACTTTTCAGTCTATGTATCAAAGGAACAATGACATAAGTCAATGAAAGATTCAGTAGCGAAATTAAAATTCAAGGCAAAAGGACATGAATTAAAAGGTTCGCCGATGAGATTGCTATCCTCAGTGAAAGAGAAAAACAATTACAGGATGTGTTTTTTAAGAAATAAGCAGTCTAATGAGTACAGGATATGGATTTTGAGTAAACCGAAGAAAGACGAGAGCAATGAGAAGTAGCAGAAAAGAGAACAGCTAGAAACTTACCGTCAAATCTGAGGATCAAGAAGTTAACTAAATTAATTCCCCTACCTAAGTAGTAAAATAGCCCATGCTGGACGGTGCAATGAGGACATAAAAAGCGGTCTAGTACTGGCAAAAAGGACATTCCTCGTCAAGAGAAATACAATAGTATCAAACCTAGGCTTTAATTTGAAGAGGAAATTTCTGAAAATGAGGGTTTGTATCACAGCATAGTATGGCAGTGAAACATGGACTGTGGGAAAACCGGAATATAAGAGGATTTAAGCATTTGAGATGAGGTGTTACAGTCGAAACTTGGGTGACTGATAAGGTAAGGAATGAGGTGGTTCTCAGCAGGTTTGCGAGGAATGCAATGCATGGAAAACCCTGATAAGATGAGGTGACAGGATGATAAGACATTTGTGACATCAGGGAGAAACTACCATGGTACTAATGGGAAATGTAAAGGGTAAAAACGGTAGAGGAAGGCAGAGACTGGAATACACCCAGCGAATAATTGAGGACGTAGCTTGCAAGTGGTGCTCTGAGCTGAAAAATTTGGCACAGGAGAGGATTTCATTGCGGGTCACATCAAAACAATCAGAAGACTGATAATAATAATAATAAAGTCTGTCCTGCAGCGCATCGTCTCTGCGAGGACGGCGCTTAAACGAAGCTAGTAATGTAGCAGGCTCATCTGACTCTTCAGAATCGAGGTAGATATCGAGTGATAGCAGCATTCATGTTGTATGCCTTTCTGGAGATCCTTTATGTGATCCTTACAACTCAATGCATCAGTTTCTAGTTACCGTATGAATAGCATGTTTCTGTTTCACTTTCACTAAATTACAGCCGTTTTACATGAGGGGCCTTGTTGTGTACATAGTTCTGCGTAGTCAGCGCGTACACAACTTTCCCACTAGAGCGCGCCCCGCTAAGCACAACAGCGCAGGCACAGCGCTCGTCCGTCTCCGCACTACGAGATGGTGCTGCCATAGAGACGGACCAAATTCTGCTTCCGGCGATCCGCGTATTAATATGTAACGCAGCCAATGAGATTGCTGCTAACGTAGAACCCTTTCTCCTCGCGGATCACACTCGCGCAGTGATACCTGAACGCTCGAGGTATTATAACGAGTGTACAGACCTCTGATTAGTCAGTCTGCATTAGTCTATAGTCAAGTTTCAGTCTGCGCCTAATAAGATTATCATATTCCTGTACATAGCCATGAAGAGAAATGTATAGACAGTTTGTCAAGTATCAGAGATATGGGAGAATAAGATTAACGTACCAAGACCAAAGGAACTTCAGATTGTCAATTGTAAATAGCATCCAGAACCAAGTTAAGTTATTTTCATGCTTGTTATTATTTTAATAAATGTGTGTGAAAATTAATCAAGTTCTGTTTAAAGTTGGTCACTGTCAATCTGCTACTCTAAGCGTGCAAGTGGCATTTCTATCATCTGACCTCACGGCAGAAGATAAACACGCCACGATAAGACCACGAGACATATTGCTGACACTCGCCTACTTCGTTAGAGCGACGAGTCAAATAATCTGATGGTGTGTGTACCGAAGGTCTTACAGTACACACACCACAAGTCTACCAGATTACGAATGTTATTCATACCCCCTACATTTTCGTTGAACTCCTGTAGTGGCTACTCACATATCTCATTTTCTTACCCACATGGGAGAGTCCTGTAGGTACTTGGGGAGAACAAACGAGTGATAGATATCTGACACATGCATATTGGATTCCAGTATGGAACACTCTACTTTCATGTTCACTTGAGAAACACGGACTGCGTTTTTTGTTCGTCGCGTCGAATGGATTTATTCGTAACTCTGAAAGAAATAATTATATTATAGCGATGTTTTTTTGTCGTTTTAGATCACTATGGACCTTGTGGAGATGGTGTCCAGCCCGTTTGGGCTCCTGTACAACTGGCACTTCTGTATGGACGCTTGCCGCACCGTCTACGAACACCCAGAGGTGGAGAAGCTGGTCCACTCTCAAGACCACTACGACCTGGTGATCGCTGAGATCTTCTACGTCGACTGCATGGCCGTGTTCGCGCACAAGTTCCGAGCTCCTCTCGTTGGCATCGTTACCAGCATGGCCTTTCCAACCGCCTACGACAGGGTACAGTACTGCATAAACTGATAAAATTCTGAGACATTTTCCTGTATTATAGAATTACGCGTGCTACTTTCCAACAAGTCGCCTTACATCTGTCTCTAGCTTACTTATAATGAGAGACATAATTAACCAGAAAATGATCAAAACCAGTATCAATACACATGAGTTGCTTCCCTCTATCTCTGAGGCACGTCAGATCGATATTTTTCTTTATTTTATATGTGAATCAGGCTGTGACGATGTGTTATCTGATTCTGAAGGTTTGTTAAAATTCACGCTGGAAATAGCAGCATAGAAATACCACTTACCACTCCCAAATTTCTATGTATGAGTAGCTTAAATGGTTTATACAGTGTGTAACAGTGTAAATGCAGATGTTTTTATTGGTGACTGGGGACAGTGTACTGAACAACATTAAATCAGTATTATATCTGTTAGGAGCAGTATGTTTTTAGGTTGGTTAGTACCTCCAAGTGTACGTGGCAAGAGCAAGCCATTAATGTTTATTTTCCCCTGGGTAGCAGGTCAGGTGTTGAAGTGTGGAAGCACAGACGTGAAACGGTTAACCGATACTGACAGGTGTATTTCACTTTGTGGTACATTTACGACTGTGCAGAAAATATCACGTCATAAAGTTTGTGTTGTATTTGTGGGAAGACAGCTTGATACAGCGAAAAAACTTTCAACACACTAACATGTATACGTATTAAGGTACCACATATAAAAATATCTGCATATGTGCCCATTACACCGTGTACGTATGTCTAAGGTATAAAATAAGAATGTATTAGATATTACTTGTGGCATGCATAACTGGCGTAAGGTTGTCTAGTAATGGCTGGGAAAAATAAGGACTGAACATCATTTGTATCACGATCTTTATTAAAACTCCTCAGGAAAAACAACTTTACCAATTTTGGTCTACAGGACCTTGACACATTAAGATAAACTACGCAGTTAGATAGAATCATTGAGGACCAATTATTGACAATCGATCAACAATGTTATCAAATATTCAAGTGAGACCAAATAACAAAAATATTATAGTATTATAATTCAAATACTTACTCTCAACTCTCCAAAATTGATTCATAGGACCATAAAGCATGAATGTTTAAATTTACAACAAATGTTATTCTCTTTCCAAAAATATAAGTGCTTAGTATGCCACTTTTTCTGTTGCTGAAATGTTTACAGCAAACTTCAATAAGAGAATCAAGATATTTCACTAATTGTCACTTCAAAGGTTCTAAGGAAACAGTCCTCAAAAGAGGCAGGCCACAGACATCAAAGAATGTGTTTGAGTAAAACACAACAAATAATTGAGGCTTACCTTAAATGGAATTCGTCACAAGGATTCAAAAACAATTAAAACTGCTTGGTATGACACCACCTTGCGTCGGGCAGTGTGGTCCAGTCGAATGGATCAAAAATTACTTATATCCGGCCCGATACGCTACACACAATATACTCCTTCCTTTCTAAGCAACCACTGAGAACAAGCCCAGGACACAAACAAACAGTGATAGCCTGAAGAACAGAGAAGTAATTTTTAAGTAAAATCCGAGATGTGGAGGAGGCCCTGCCGGCGGCGATAGGGAGCACTGGGTACACCTGACTGCAAATTGTTGCTCATGTCGGCACCAATGACTTCTGCCGTCTGGGTTTAGAGGTCATCCTCAGTTCATACAGGCTGTTTGCGGAGTTGGCGAAGGCGGAAAGCCTCGCTCGCGGGGTGGAATCTGAGCTTACTATTTGTAGTGTCGTTCCCAGAACCGATCGCGGTCCTCTGGTTTGGAACCGAGTGGAAGGCTTAAACCAGAGGTTCATACGATTCTGCGGAGATGTGGGGTGCAAATATCTCGACCTCCGCTTTCGGGTGGAGAAATGTAGGGTCCCCCTGAATAGGTCAGGCGTGCACTACGCGCAGGAAGCGGCTACAAGGGTAGCGGAGTACGTGTGCAGTGCACGTGTGGGTCTTTTAGGTTAGAGAATTCCCTCCCTAGGCACGACAAGACGCCTCCTGAGACGCGACAAGGTAGTAGTAGGCAAAACGCAACATGGAATGACAATATTAATGTGCTAATAGTAAACTGCAGGAGCGTCTATACAAAGCTCCCAGAAATGTTCTCATTAATAAACAGTCACAATGCACACATAGTACTAGGGACGGAAAGTTGGCTGAAACCAGATGTAAACAGAAATGAAATTCTAAACTCAGATTGCAATGTATACCGCAGAGTCAGGCTAGACAGTAAAGGGGGAGGCGTGATTATAGCTATAAAAAGTGCAGTAGTATCGAAGGAATTTGACGGAGATCCGAAATGTGAAATAATTTGGGTGAAGGTCACGGTTAAAGCAGGCTCAAACAAGGTAATTGGATGTCTCTATAGGCCCCCTGGCTCAGCAGCTGTTGTGGCAGAACACCTGAAGGAAAATTTGGAAAATATTTCGAGTAGATTTCCCGACCATGTTATAGTTTTGGGTGGAGATTTTAATTTACCAGATACAGACTGGGAGACTCAAACGTTTATAACGGGTGGCAGGGACCAAGAATCCAGTGAAATTTTTTAAGTGCATTATCTGAAAACTACCTTCAGCAGTTAAACAGAGAACCGACTCGTGGCGATAACATATTAGACCTTCTGGGGACAAACAGACCCGAACTATTTGAAACAGTTAACGCAGAACAGGGAATCAGAAATCATAAAGCGGTTACAGCATCGGTGATTTCAGCGGTAAATACAAATATTAAAAAAGGTAGAAAGATTTTTCTGTTAAGCAAAAGTGACAAAAAGCAGATTTCAGAGTACTTGACGGCTCAACACAAAAGCCTTATCTCAAGTACAGATAGTGCTGAGGATCGGTGGACAAAGTTCAAAACCATCGTACAATATGCGTTAGATGCGTATGTGCCAAGCAAGATAGTAGGAGATGGAAAGGAGCCACCGTGGTACAACAACCGAGTTAGAAAACTGCTGCGGAAACAAAAGGAACTTCACAGCAAACATAAACATAGCCAAATCCTCGCAGACAAACAAAAATTGCGCGAAGGGAAATGTGGTGTGAGGAGGGCTACGCGAGAGGCGTTCAATGAATTCGAAAGTAAAGTTCTATGTACTGACTTGGCAGAAAATCCTAAGAAATTTTGGTCTTATGTCAAAGCGGTAGGTGGATCAAAAGAAAATGTCCAGACACTCTGTGACCAAAATGGTACTGAAACAGAGGATGGCAGACTAAAATCCGAAATATAAAATGTCTTTTTCCAAAGCTGTTTCACAGAGGAAGACTGCACTGTAGTTCCTTCTCTAGATTGTCGCACAGATGACAAAATGGTAGATATCGAAATAGATGCCAGAGGGATAGAAAAACATTTAAAGTAGCTCAGAAGAGGAAAAGCCGGTGGAGCTGAAGGGATACCAGTTCGATTTTACACAGAGTAAGCGAAGGAACTTGCCCCCTTTCTTGCAGCGGTGTACCGTAGGTGTCTAGAAGAGCGTAGCGTTCCAAAAGATTGGAAAAGGGCACAGCTCATCCCCGTTTTCAAGAAGGAACGTCGAACAGATGGGTAGAACTATAGACCTATATCTCTAACGTAGATCAGTTGTAGAATTTTGGAACACGTATTATGTTCGAGTATAATGTATTTTCTGGAGACTAGAAATCTACTCTGCAGAAATCAGCATGGGTTTCGAAAAAGACGATAGTGTGAAACCCAGCTCGCGCTATTTGTCCACGAGACTCAGAGGGCCATAGACACGGGTTCCCAGGTAGATTCCGTGTTTCTTGACTTCCGCAAGGCGTTCGATACAGTTCCTCAGAGTCGTTTAATGAACAAAGTAAGAACATATGGACTATCAGACCAATTGTGTGATTGGATTAAAGAGTTCCTAGATAACAGAACGCAGCATGTCATTCTCAATGGAGAGAAGTCTTCCGAAGTAAGAGTGATTTCAGGTGTGCCGCAGGGGAATGTCGTGGGGCCGTTGCTATTCACAATATATATAGATGACACTATGGATAACATCGGAAGTTCACTGAGGCTTTTTGCGGATGATGCTGTAGTATATCGAGAGGGGGTCGTAACAATGCAAAATTGTGCTGAAATGCAGGAGGATCTGCAATGAATTGACTCATAGTGCAAGGAATGGAAATTGAAACTCAATGTAGACAAGTGTAATGTGCTGAGAATACACAGAAAGAAAGATCCTTTCTCATTTAGCTAGAATGTAGCAGGTCAGCAACTGGAAGCAGTTAATTCCATAAATTATCAGGGAGTAGGCATTAGGAGTGATTTAAAATGGAATGAGCATATAAAATTAATCGTCGGTAAAGCAGATGCCAGACTTAGATGCATTGGAAGAACCCTAAGGAAATGAAGTCCGAAAACAAAGGAAGTAGGTTACAGTACACTTGTTCACCCACTGCTTGAATGCTGCTCATCGGTGTGGGATCCGTACCAGATAGGGTGGATGGAGGAGATAGAGAGGATACAACGGAGAGCAGCGCGCTTCGTTACAGGATCATTTAGTAATCGCAGAAAGCGTTACGGAGAGTGGAAGACTCTGCAAGAGGGGTGCTCAGTAGCTCGGTGTGGGCTTTTGATGAAGTTTCGAGAACATACCTTCACCGAGGAGTCAAGTAGTATATTGCTCTCTCCTACGTATATCTTGCAAACGGACCATGAGGATAAAATCAGAGAGATTAGAGCCCACACAGAGGAATACCGACAATCTTTCTTTCCACGAACAATCCGGGACCGGTGGTGGCTTGCGGCGTATGGATGTAGATATAGAGTAGATGTACAGCAGCCGAGATTCAGCTACAAGTCACCACCCGAGGCGGAAACGGCAAGTACGTAAGCGTTGCGCGGGACGGAAAACGTAGGTGGAAGGAACAGTTGGCTAATGAACCTGGCCTACGTAAACACAAGTTTGGCATGGAAGTATAACCCGGCAAAATGCATGCAACAGTATTTTCCCCCGTAAGGCACGTAAGCTTGGGGGCTCTAAAAAACTAAAGAAAGAGACTTGGCAATTTAATGCAAATGTACCACGCAAAAAAGAACAATTTGGATGTCATGAATAATGACACTTTGAACATAAAAGAAATTTACAAAATCCAGGTAATCTGAAACACTTAATGGATGAGAACTCTATGGCAGTTACCACGGTGTTTTGATACGAGCAATATAATCCTCAAATCGCCTGGTCAGACATAGTAATGGGGAACAGCAATAACAACAACAGGGAGCTGAACCGAGACTGATAGAGACTACTAGCCATTAAAATTGCTACACCACGGAGATGACGTGCTACAGACGCGTAATTTTACCGATAGGAAGAAGATGCTGTGTTATGCTAATGATTAGCTATTCAGAGCATTCACACAAGGTTGGCGCCGGTGGCGACACCTACAACGTGCTGACATGAGGAAAATTTCCAAACGATTTCTCATACATAAACAGCAGTTGACCGGCGTTGCCTGGTGAAACGTTGTTGCGATGCCTCGTGTATGGAGGAGAAATGCGTACCATCACGCTTCCGACTTTGATAAAGGTCGGATTGTAGCCTATCGCGATTGTGGTTTATCGTATCGCGACATTGCTGCTCGCGTTGGTCGAGATCCAATGACTGTTAGCAGAATATGGAATCGGTGGGTTCAGGAGGGTAATACGGAACGCCGTGCTGGATCCCAACGGTCTCATATCACTAGCAGTCGAAATGACAGCCATCTTATCCGCATGGCTGTAATGGATCGTACAGCCACACCTCGGTCCCTGAGTCAACAGATAGGGACGTTTGCAAGACAACCATCTGCACGAACAGTTCGACTACGGAGACCATGGCTGCGGTTACCCTTGACGATGCATCACAGTGGGGAGCGCCTGCAATGGTGTACTGAACGACGAACCTGGGTGCACGAATGGCAAAACGTCATTTTTTCGGATGAATCCAGGTTCTGTTTACAGCATCGTGATGGTCGCATCCGTGTTTGGTGACATGGCGGTGAACGCACAATGGAAGCGTGTATTCGTCATCGCCATACTGGCGTATCACCCTGCGTGATGGTATGGGGTGCCATTGGTTAAACATCTCGATCACCTCTTGTTCGCATTGACAGCGATTTGAACAGATGACGTTACATTTCAGATGTGTTACGACCCGTGGCTCTACCCTTTATTCGATACCTGCGAAACCTTACATTTCAGCAGGATAATGCACGACCGCATGTTGCAGGTTCTGTACGGGCTTTTCTGGATACAGAAAATGTTCGACTGCTGCCCTGGCCAGCACATTCTCCAGATCTCTCACCAATTGAAAACTTCTGGTCAACGGTGGCCGAGCAATTGGCTCGTCACAATACGTCAGTCACTACTCTTGATAAACTGTGGTATCGTGTTGAAGCTGCATGAGGAGCTGTACCTGTACATGACATCCAAGCTCTGTTTGACTCAATGCTCAGGCGTATCAAGTGGCAGTTGTTCTGGGTACTGATGTCTCAGGATGTATGCACCCAAATTGCGTGAAAATGTAATCACATGTCAGTTCTAGTATAATATATTTGTCCAATGAATACCCACTTTATTATCAGCATTTCTTCTTGGTGTAGCAATTTTAATGGCCGGTAGTGTAGAAGCATCAGGGCACAAACACGCGCAGCATGTGAACCAGTCATAAATTATCACGCTCACAGTAGGGGGCAAGATGAGTCTCTATGAATGCGACGTGATCTCAGCACCGAAGCAACCAAAGTAGATCACCGATCACACAAAGCCGCTGTGCGGTGAAAAACAGTGGAAAAACTTGGAGCTACCAGGAGATGTGGGGATGACGGCGACCGACCTCTTGCCTCCAGACGTGGTCGTTCAAAGGAATAGTGTGTCCACTCTCGTTTCCGGTGCACGTCCCTCATGTCCGGAAAATGCTCAGCCAGACCAGCTTGGAACTGACACGTGCGGCACAACAAACAGCCGGCCGGTTGCCCCGCAGACCTGCGCTGTCTGCGCTGCTTCACTGACTGTCTGTCAAGGAAAGCAGCCTCAGCGGCATACGCAGCAAACCTGCCACGCCCCCTTCACGCAAAAGACAGTGTTCCAGGAGACGTGGCGCGAACTATCGATCGCGCATCGTTTCAGCTTGTAGCGACTTGGTAGCTGCACTACCGAGTCAAGAAAAGTATGTCGGGGATACGACAAAGAGATATAAAGCAGCAGTAGCAGGTTAGAGTTTTTCAAGTAATCAGAGATATCGAAGAAGAAAAGGAAATTGTAAGGCCGATTATTCCATGTACGTGTAGGGCTGTGTACGACGAGGAGACAGCGAAGGTCAGGAGGAGTCGGATCCTGCTTGTTACCTCAAAAGGAGCATTGCAATGGGATAGCAGCAATACGATATTTGAAAAGGTAATGTGGTGCACAAATAAGCTTAGACTATCCGAGATGCTACTCCAGGCAGGCGTAAAATGTATGTGCACGACGGCAATACAGAACGCAAAAATGAAGATTAGGCCCAGTTTGACTACCTCCTGAAGCAGATCTTAGGATCTCTTAATGCTGATTATCTCCGTCTTGCTCTTTAACGTATCAATTACAACATAAACATAAATGAATGATTAAGGGCACTAGTAACTAGCAAATGATAAATGCTGTTTCCGCTTATACATTTATTGTAGATTAAAATGAAACGAAATGATCGTATGGCATTATTGGCCAGGAGGCCCCATTCGGTGGAGTCCGGCCGCCGTATTGCAGGTCCTTTTCAGGCGACGCCACCTCGGCGACTTGCGAGTCAATGATGATGAAGGACACACAACACTCAGTCCCCTGCCGGGAATCGAACCCGGGTCTCCTACGTGGTAGGCGGTAACGCTACCGCTACGCTACGGAGGCGGACTATTGTAGATTAAAACCCCTTTATTACAAATGTTTATATATCAATGTCCAATGGACATAAAGAGAGATGCAAATGAATTTAGTAACTAATACGATTGATCAATTGCCCAAATCTGCCCCTTTTTATGGCTACGCGATCTAATATAACTAGCGTGAGACGACTGACATCATCTACGTACCAAACGCTAGAAGACACTACTTTCAAAGATAATCTACAGTGGCGCACAACCCCAGTCGAAATATAATTTACGTGATCATAGCTGTTTAGGTTTATAGCCTTATAAGCCGAAGCAATTAACAATATGCGTTCGGTGCATTGGAGTGGTGGTTCTCGTACACGTCTGCGACAACAGAAGAACTCCAGCCACAAAATACCAAGAAGCTCATTCAAACACTACGACTGCAGAAGACGATCCTCTGATTAGTATAATCTAATAATGTCTTCTCGTCTCGGTGTTCGACAAACGAGAAACGCGAACTCCCAGCCACAAGGATGGAGTTCAGATACCGTCTCCACGTGAATGTAGCCAGAAGAAGTGCTCTCAATCACTGAACGCTGCATACTCCACGACAACCCCCTGTCCGGAGGCGAAATTCAGAAACGTGTGAGTTCGCAACAGTACAGTGCCTAACCATCCTAACTATAAAATCTCCTGAGAGCATAGACAGCATCTCCCTTTGTAGCAACAAAAGCTGATACTGAGCGACCGTCAAACCCGGGTGCTCCAAACGGAAGACCGCTTCTCTCCACTGCTGGCTTCCCATCAAACCTCGGCTCCCCTCTCTCGTAACTCAGAAGGCGAATCATATTCTTGAAACCAAGGAATATTCTCCCTCCACAGATTCTTCCGAACGCCAATCAACCATATTTTAGTCTTTCCTCATCGAGCGTGGAAAGTTTGCGAGGAAATACGTATACTCTTACAATGGTACGCTTCTCAGAGAAAAAAATCTTCGTAAATAACCCAGTGTGGTGGGTAACGTTTCCTCGTTCCTCTCTGCTGCGTCCAAGACTTTCAGCGTTTCTGAAGTATTATCCAGTTATCCTTCCGGCCTAGCTACAAAACCATCCGGCCGCCGCTGTATTGTGCTTCCGCGTCCAGGTGCCCAGACCGTCCGTCTTGGAACTTCCTGTGTCAAGCAGGACCAACACACCTGTGCGGGCCTTTCCACCCAGGGCTTGAGTTACGCCTGCTGTTTCATTTCTACTCGCGTTCCAACCTCTACAATCATTCACGACGCCGTTTTGGTAATAAAGACACTCCATCAGCTATCTTGTAATAAGCGTTAAGAACTATTTACATGGTGTACGTGACAATGTCTGTCTTCTTTAAATATTCATATACAGGGTGGTCTATGGATAGTGACCGGGACAAATATCTCACGAAATAAGCATCAAACGAAAAAACTACAAAGAACGAAACTCTAGCTTGAAGGGGGAAACCAGATGGCGCTATGGTTGGCCCGCTAGACGGCGCTGCCATAGGTCAAACGGATATCAACTGCCTATTTTTAAATAGGAACCCCCATTTTTATCACATATTCGTGTAGTACGTAAAGAAATATGAATGTTTTAGTTGGACCACTTTTTTCGTTTTGTGATAGATGGTGGTGTAATAGTCACAAACGTATAAGTACGTGGTATGACGTAACTTTCCGTCAGTGTGGACGGTATTTGCGTCGTGATACGTTACCTGTGTTAAAACGGACCGTTTACCAATTACGCAAAAGGTCGATATCGTGTTGATGTGTGGCTACTGTGATCAAAATGCCCAACGGGCGTGTGCTATGTATGCTCCTCGGTATCCTGGACGACATCATCTAAGTGTCCGGACCGTTCGCCGGATAGTTACGTTATTTAAGGAAACAGGAAGTGTTCAGCCACATGTGAAACGTCAGCCACGACCTGCATCAAATGATGATGCCCAAGTAGGTGTTTTAGCTGCTGTCGCGGCTAATCCGCACATCAGTAGCAGACAAATTGGGCGAGAATCGGGAATCTCAAAAACGTCGGTGTTGAGAATGCTACATCAACATCGATTGCACCATGAATTTCTATGCACTAGGAATTGCATGGCGACGACTTTGAACGTAGTGTACAGTTCCGCCACTGGGCACAAGAGAAATTACGGGACGATGACACATTTTTTGCACGCGTTCTATTTAGCGACGAAGCGTCATTCACCAACAGCGGTAACGTAAACCGGTAAATATGCACTATTGGGCAACGGATAATCCACGATGGCTGCGACAAGTGGAACATCAGCGACCATGGCGGGTTAATGTACGGTGCGGCATTGTGGGAGGAAGGATAATTGGCCCCCATTTTAACGATGGCAATCTAAATGGTGCAATGTATGCTGATTTCCTACGTAATGTTCTACCGATGTTACTACAAGATTTTCACTGCATTACAGAATGGCGATGTACTTCCAGCATGATGGATGTGCGGCACATAGCTCCTGTGCGGTTGAAGCGGTATTGAATAGCATATTTCATGACAGGTGGATTGGTCGTCGAAGCACCATACCATGGCCCGCACGTTCACCGGATCTGTCGTCCCCGGATTTCTTTCTGTGGGGAGAGCTGAATGGTATTTGCTATCGTGATCCACCAGCAACGCCTGAGAACATGCGTCAGCGCATTGTCAATGCATATGCAAACATTACGGAAGGAGAACTACTGGCTGTTGAGAGGAATGTCGTTAGACGTATTGCCAAATGCATTGAGGTTGAGCATTTATTGCATTAATGTGGTATTTACAGGTAATCACGCTGTAACAGCATGCGTTCTCAGAAATGATAGGTTCACAAAGGTAAATGTATCACATTGGAACAACCGAAAAAAATGTTCAAATGTATATACGTTCTGTATTTTAATTTGAAAAACCTACCTGTTACCAACTGTTCGTCTAAAATTGTGAGCCATATGTTTGTGACTATTACAGCGTCACCTATCACAAAGCGAAAAAAGTGGTCCAACTAAAACATTCATATTTCTTTATGTAACACGCGAATATGTAATAAAAAATGGGGGTTCCTATTTAAAAAAACGCAGTTGGTATCCGTTTGACCTATGGCAGCGCCATATAGCCGTCCAACCATAGCGCCATCTGGTTTGCCCCCTTCAAACTAGACAAGTTTCGTTCTTTGTAGTTTTTTTCGTTTGACGCATATTTCGTGAGATATTTGGCCCGGTCACGGTCAGTGGACCACCCTGTATACAATATACAACCTATCAAATGATGCCTAATTGCGGTTGTAAATCACGGCAAAGTATGTATATGAGTGAAACTTCCTGGCAGATCAAAACTGTGTGCCGGACCGAGACTTGAAGTCGGGACCTTTGCCTTTCGTGGGGCGTGAGTCGTGCTTGGGTAGCTCAGCTGGCAGAGAACTTGCCGCGAAAGACGAAGGTCCGGGGTTCGATCGAGTCTCGGTCCGGGACACGGTTTTGATCTGCCAGGAAGTTTCATATCAGTGCACACTCCGCTGTAGAGTGAAAATCTCGTTATGTAGATGACTGGTTGTTAGGTGCGAAATTATAGCCACCTTACAACTACATACCCTATTGTCCAACTCAATGGTCAGCACTGCCGTTATGTGGCACACCCGGGTTCGAATCCTAGTATTGCCATGGACTTTTCCTCCTGAGAGGACAGGAACGGCATGGAATGAGCATCGTGTCGACGACTAAGGAGCTACCTGAGTGAGAAGCAGCAGCACCAGGGCCAAGAAAGCCGACAGCGGCCGGTAGGGCGGTGTGCTGAATCATCGCCCTTCCATGCCGCATTTGTCAGAGGATGACACGGCAGTCGGTAGATCGGTACCGAATGGCCCAACAGGGCTAGCACGCGGAGCTCTGCTTCACATATCGTTAACCGTGGTTTATTTGTGTAACCAGTTACAGGGAAGATCTTTCATCTAACGTGGAAGTGCAGCAGATATGCCAGTGAGAAAGCCGTGAACAGGAGGGAGATGAAACTGAATGACCTGCTCTTAAATACGGAGGTCTCTGTAGACATTCTGCTAGGGCCTATTATTATCTGTGATGCTCTGGTTTTCCGCCAAAAGAGACTCAGTGACAGCTCTTTGCTTGGAATGCACCTTCGTTACAGACGCCATTTTGAAGGCTACATACAGTGCTGCCACGTACGGGGACCTCATGAATCTAAAGCGGCTGAAGTGGTTGTATTTCACGATGGATGTCCCACGGCAAATTCCGCCTTTTTTTTCAACAGAAATTGGCCCAGAAAGAAAGTGCTGCATTATTTATTGGAATTATTGACACATGATGCATACCATAGTGAGCTTAAAGTCTGCCATATGATGTAATAGTTGAAGCTAGTTGCACGAGAACCATGTTTCAAAGCAGCTCTTTGGCTGTACGTCGAGAAATAACTATTTCTTTGGCTTAATGATCACCTTACGACCTCTGTTCAAATAAAACATGTAAAATAAAGCACCAAAACGGTGCAGACTCTGTGATGCAGATGTCCCAACATGAGCCGCGCGGGATTAGCCGAGCGGTCTGGGGCGCTGCAGTCATTGACTGCACGGCTGATTCCGGCAGAAGTTCGCGTCCTCCCTCGGGCATGGGTGTGTGTGTTTGTCCGTAGGATAATTTAGGTTAAGTAGTGTGTGAGCTTAGGGACTGATGACCTTAGCAGTTAAGTCCCATAAGATTTCTCACACATTTGAACATTTTGTCCCAACATGATTTGTGTTGTTGCATCATGCAACGAACAGTATTGTGAGTCTGGACTAGATTAGATGCCAGTAGATTATCGGGTGTAGTCAGTCCCTTTCTTGTATTGTAAACGTTAATTTAAATAATGAAAAGAAATACATTTTGCAACTTTTTTTTAACTCCGTTGCAGATGGGAAACCCAGACCATCCTGCCTACATGGACTCGTACTTCTCTCCCCACTCGGCGCCCTTCACCTTCTGGCAGAGGGTGAAAAACTCGTTCCTGCACGTCGCGGCCCGCTTCTGCGACTGGTGGTTCGCAGAGCGAGGGATGGACCAGCTGCTGGCCGAGGTGTTCGGCGATGCAGTGCCCCCGATCAGGGAGATAGTACGCAACACGAGCCTGCTGCTGGTCAACAGCCACTGGAGCGCCGGCCACCCTGTGCCCACGGTGCCGGGACTCGTCGAGGTGGGCGGCCTGCACGTCAAGGAGCCGAAGCCGCTGCCACAGGTATGGGGCGCGCAAAGTATCTTGGCGCGTACAGGCACAGGCAGTGCAGTAGGGGAGGGGACGGCGGTATGGTGGGGGCTCCGCTGTGGACGGCCACTGTGCCGCAGGCGAATGGCAGCTCGACAGCTGAGATCAACACTCAAATGCACACTCATATCTTGCGTAACATGTAAGCTACTGCTAACATGCCAACAAACATATTGCACTGTGATCTACAATTCTACTGTTATCGACCTCCAACGTCAATAGTTTCTCACTAGAGTACCGAAGAAAAGACAATCATAGAAACGAAGTATGGGGTGATCAAAAAGTCAGTATAAATTTGAAAACTGAATAAATCACGGAATAATCTAGATAGAGAGGTAAAAATTGACACACATGCTTGGAATGTCATGGGGTTTTATTAGAACAAAAAAAAGTCCACAAAATGTCCGACAGATGGCGCTGGACAGCAAAACGTCAGTGACTGCGCATGACAATCGTGTATAAAACGAGCTGTAATGAGAGAGAGAATCAGATGCGCCAGCAGTCGCAGCATGTTGACGTTACCTGAAAAGGCGCCTTTAGTGGCTCTGAGCACTATGGGACTTAACATCTATGGTCATCAGTCCCCTAGAACTTAGAACTACTTAAACCTACCTAACGTAAGGACAGCACACAACACCCAGCCATCACGAGGCAGAGAAAATCCCTGACCCCGCAGGGAATCGAACCCGGTAACCCGGGTGTTGGAAGCGAGAACGCTACCGCACGACCACGAGATGCGGCGCTTTTAGTGATGCTGTATTATTAGAATGGGGAATGTGCTAGTTCTGCGTTACGATCGTATCGCCATAGGAAGGGGATTCGAACGGGTAAAGGTCCGTTGACAAATGCAGCTGTGCAGCTGTGGCGAGAATGATTTCGAAGTTCGAAGCCACAGGCTGTAGCGGGTTCGCCTATGCACGGGGAAGTCAGCGCTCGTGCAGTCGCACGTCGTACCGACATTCCATAAACTACTGTTTGATTGGTACTTAGGGGTACCCTCCGATGCTATCCGTACAAAATCCATCGACATCATGAACTGTTACCTGGCAATTTAGTGAAGCGGAGGGCATTTGCGGTGGGGGCGTTGCAAAAGATGGCGGAACATGACGATTGGTAGAGTAACGTGTTGTGGACCGACGAAGTTCATTTCACGCTCCGAGGGTCTGTCAACGCCCACAACTGCAGAATTTGGGCTACCGAAAATCCTAGAACTGTCGTGGAAACTCCATTGCACGACGAGAAAGTCACGGTATGGGTTGGATTTACCACATCTACCGTTATCGTACCTTTTTTTCTTCGAGGAAATGCGTGATTCTGGTTTTGTAACTGCTACCGTGACGGGTGAGAGGTACGCCGATATGTTACAAAATCGCATCATCCCCAGACTGGCTGATAAACACCTGCTGGAACGTACGATGTTTATGCAGGATGGCGCTCCACCCCATATTGTTAGATGCGTGAAAGATCTCTTGCGTGCGTCGTTTGGTGATGATCGTGTGCTCAGCCGCCACTTTCGTCATGCTTGGCCTCCCAGGTCCCCAGACCTCAGTCCGTGCGATTATTGGATTTGGGGTTACCTGAAGTCGCAAGTGTATCGTGATCGACCGACATCTCTAGGGATGCTGAAAGACAACATCCGACGCCAATGCCTCTCTATAACTCCGGACATGCTTTACAGTGCTGTTCACAATATTATTCCTCGACTACCGCTATTGTTGAGGAATGATGGGGGACATATTGAGCATTTCCTGTAAAGAACATCATCATTGCTTTGTCTTCCTTTGTTATGCTAATTATTGCCATTCTGATCAGATGAAGAGCCACCTGTTGGACATTTTTTGAACTTTTGTATTTTTTGGGTTCTAATAAAACCCCATGTCATTCCAAGCATGTGTGTCAATTTTTACCTCTCTATCTACATTATTCCGTGATTTATTCAGTTTCCAAATTTATACTGACTTGTTGATCACCCGGTATTTTCCATGGCAACGCAAATCGAACCACACACCATCACAAGGAAATCTACTAAAACGAAAACTACTCATATGTTAAAAATATAGCTTAGTGGGCAAAGTCACTGACACAATACTGTAAATGGACGATAAAGAACGCATCTCTTGTGGAAATTGTCAGCCCCAGACAACATTTTCGCCAATATCACCTATATATTAAACTTTATTCTCCTTGTTCCACATATTACCTGAAGTAGTGATATGATGGGAACTACTTGCACCTATGTTCCTCCCTCCTTCCTCATACTCCTAATTGTATAATTGAATGAACACAGTTTTTAGTGTGTGCTCCAATACATGAGGGTAGTTTCTTCTTTTTGTAACCTCTGATATATCTTAAATAAATGACAATTGTAAATAAAAATTATTATGTGAGAAAATTTACCGGGTGATCAAAAAGTCAGTATAAATTTGAAAACTGAATAAATCACGGAATAATGTAGATAGAGAGGTACAAATTGATACACGTGCTTGGAATGATATGGTGTTTTATTAGAAGCAAAAAAATACAAAATTTCAAAAAATGTCCGACAGATGGCGCTTCATCTAATCAGAATAGCAATAATTACCATAACAAAGTAAGACAAAGCAAAGATGATGTTCTTTACAGGAAATGCTCAATATGTCCACCATCATTCCTCAACAATAGCGGTAGTCGAGGAATAATGTTGTGAACAGCACTGTAAAGAACTGTTATGGTGAGGCATTGGCGTCGAATGTTGTCTTTCAGCATCCCTAGAGATGTCGGTTGATCACGATACACTTGCGACTTCAGGTAACCCCAAAGCCAATAATCGCACGGACTAAGGTCTGGGGACCTGGGAGGCCAAGCATGACGAAAGTGGCGGCTGAGCACACGATCATCACCAAACGACGCGCGCAAGAGATCTTTCACGCGTCTACATTATTCCTTGGTTTATTAAGTTTTCAAACTTATACTGACTTCTTGATCACCCGGTATATCACAGCTGGCTACTACTATTACAGCAATCCACAAATAATGTTACTCCCATTACCATGTACCTGTGCTGATGGTTAAGGTATCGGACTATGCTTCGTTATACAAAAGGTTATGTTTCGACAGCGAGACATATTTGAAGTAATGGGAATGGGACCAAGGATCTGGTGCTCATAAAGTAAACTGTAGCTAAGGGAAAGAAAAATGGCTCCCAGCTTAATTAGACAAAATGGTACAATGAGATTATAATGTTCATTAAGAAAACTGACCATTGTGCATGCCTTTACTTGGCACTAGAGTCTGTTTTGCAAGTAGGAGGCGAAACAGTACCACAATCTAGCAATTCTTGTAACACTAATTTTTCTATGAGCAGCACAGACTGAAACTGAAAAGGTTCTGGCAATACACTGGCTCTCATTAACGTCTGCTTTCTATATTCAACTCAAACAAGCTGAGGCTCGTTACGCAAAATCATTCAACAAGGGAGCAGCATAACTAATATGGACATGAAGTGCTTTTGTCTGCGTAAACACTGACAAGTAACAGACCCTTAAACTGGTATGTTAACTGATACGATCAGTATATTTTATGTTTGGTACAATATACTTCTTTGCGTTAAAGATTAAAGAGATTAAGTGAAACACTATAAGAAATCATAGTAACATTGGCTCTTAGTATGGGGACCCAGAAACTATATCAGTTGACTGAGATCGGAACTTAACACTTCTGAAAAGACAGAATAAGGGTTCAAATGGCTCTCAGCACTATGGGACTTTACGTCTGAGGTCATCAGTCCCCTAGAACTTAGAACTACTTAAACCTAACTAACATAAGGACATCACACACATCCATGCCCGAGGCAGGATTCGAACCTGCGACTGTATCAGCAGCGCGGTTCCAGGCTGTCGCGCGTAGAACCTCTCGGCCACTCCGGCCGGCTAGACAGAATATGGAAACACTTTTTAAACACAAATATATGAAAATAAACACTTTTATGTACATGTGATACAGGTCATTAATCATATGGGCCTTTAAACTTAATGTCGTACAACCACTTTTTATGATTACTGTTTTATTCAGTTACTTTTAATACTGAATAGCGATTTTAGTATGGATGACTTTTAACTGAAGTAATTAGTTCTTGTATTTGCTTGTAGACTAATACAAAATTTTAACTGTTCACTTGTCAAATTTTACGTGGAATATTTCGAAAACAAAGCTAACTGAGAACTTACGAAAATTACTTCTCCCAAAAAGCTAGCGATAAAATAAATGTAAAATATTACGCATACATAGGAAAACAAATCCACAACTGTACAGCTACATTATTAATCACAAACAGCTCTAGACAACGTCTGCCGTAAAATATGTAGACGTAACTATCGAGAGTGACCTTAAGTGGAATCACCATACAAAACAAATAGTGGGAAAAGCAGAGGCCAGACTAAGATTCATAGAATTAATCTTAAGGAAATGTAACTCCTCCACGAAAGAAGTGTCTTATAAGGCGCTTGCTCACCAGAATCTTGAGTATTGTTCATCGATCTGCGATCCCCATCAGGTAGGGCTGATAGAGGAGATAGAGAAGATCCAACGAAGAGCGGCGCGTTTCGTCACGGGATCGTTTAGCTAGCGAGAGAGCGTTACGGAGACGCAAAACAAACTCCACTGGCAGACGTTACAAGAGAGGCGTTGTGCATCACGAAGAGATTTACTATTGAAATATCTTGACAACACTTTTCAGGAGGAGTCAGACAACATATTACTTCCCCCACATACATCTCGCGTATTGACCACGAGGAGAAAATTTGAGAAGTTACAGCCAATGCAGAGGCTTACCGACAATCATACTGCCCAGGCACTATCCGCGAGTGGAACAGGTGTGGAGGGATCAGATAGTGGTACCGAAAGTTCTCTCCGCCACACACCATTAGGTGCCTTGGCGGAGTGTGGTGTAGGTGTAGAACATGCAGTATGGTGCCATATCCTAAGTCATACAGACATAAAAGGGGATTAAACTTACTTGTAATTGCATGCATTACATCAAGTAGATAAAAAACCTACTCAAATGCCACGCGGGGTTAGCCGAGCGGTCTAGGGCGCTGCAGTCATGGACTGTGCGGCTGGTCCCAGCGGAGATTCGAGTCCTCCCTCCGGCATGGGTGTGTCGTTGTCCTTAGGATAATTTAGGTTAGGTGGTGTATAAGCTTGGGGACTGATGGCCTTAGCAGTTGAGTCCCATAAGACATCACACACATTTGAACATTTTTTTGAACCTACTCAAATTCACAATAGTGAGAGAGAGCGAGAGAGAGAGAGAGAGAGAGAGAGAGAGAGAGATTCTCGAAGTATGTGGAGACTGTTTGAAAACAGAATTTCTTGTAAATCGTCTTTACTGCAGACAAGCTCGGGATAAATATGTATCTTAGAATTTTAGTTGTATCGGAGAGAGAAATGAGAAATTACGATTTTTATTTAGTCAAACTGAAGCAATGTGACATGCTAATGTGACACAGATGGTATCATCGTGAAGCTAATATTTCAGTTCGACTCAAATGCAAAGCTGGTTAAATGACACTATGTTTGGCACTGTAATATGTTTTTTGTACAGGGTGCTCAAAATAAAAATGTCCCGGAACATATTTCACGCAGCTTAAGACAGGCGACCCAGCCGACATCATCCGAACCCAGAGCAGATTATGTACGTTGGGTTGCCTCTCCTAAGGTGCATGAAATTCTTTCCGGGACCTTTTTAGCTCGCCCACTCTGTTCGTTAGTAATTTATATGAAGTCACCACTGATCCACTAAAGTGTCAACACCCACTGTACTCTGGCGAGAGCACGGCGCCTTCCCCACTCACCTTCGTGGCTGGTACTCGTTTACAGGAGCTGCAGCAGTTCCTGGACGGCAGCCCGCAGGGCGTGGTGTACTTCAGCCTGGGCACCATGGTGCGGCCAGACACGTTCGCGCCGGAGAAGCTCCAGGCGCTGCTGGACGTCTTCTCCGAGCTGCCGCAGAGGGTGCTCTGGAAGGTGGACCCAACCAAGGTGCCGCGCCTGCCGCCCAACGTGATGGCCAGGAAGTGGATGCCGCAGAACGACGTCCTCAGTACGTTCCTGCTTGTCTCAACTCCGAGCCCATAGGCGGTGAAAACTGCTACGCTGCTATACACTTCACCTTTTTCAGTCATGAGAAACGCTGGAATGCAGTTTTAGTCCACTTCCTTGAAAATTTGGTTGTGGTTTTTAGACCGAGGACTAGTTTGATGCAGTTCCTTGTGCTGCTCTATCTTACGGGAGCCCCTCCACCTCTGCGTAACTGTCGCTACCTACATCCATTTGAATCTGCTTTCTGTTCTCATGCCTTGGATCCACTCTGCTTTATTCTCCACACTGTTTTCTGGTATATCTCACGTAGTTAGATGCCTGAGAAACCACACGTTCCAAGTCAACTAGAGGAATGTTTATTACAACACAATAGGATATCAGCTAAACAAAAAACATTTGCTTACAATACTTAACACCGAACTCTCACAGACTTTTATCAGGCGTTCGCCTGGAAAACTAAAAAGTTACTTAAATATATTTAGTGGCTGTTATTTCAGATAGACGACACATGTATATAATTAAGACGAAACGGACAATGATCTCTTCGGTTCGAATGCGCACCGGGCTCCAACTATTACGAGAATCAGGGAAATGCCATGAGTAATAAGGATGATGGGCAATGGGCACTGTATTCGTAGTGTGTGGATAAGTTGAAAATTTGGGTCTGACGGGAGGAGTACCAGGGTAGGCCGTGCAGATGCACTAACCACTGTGACCGGATGGCTTATTGGTCAGAGCAACTGTCTGGTAAGCACGAGACCCGGTCTCGAATACTGGTCTGGCACAAATTTTCATCTTTCCCCCATTGATTTACATCAACACCCACTCGCAATCAATGTCAGTCATTCATGTATGACTTAAAGTTAGTTAAGATTAAGAAAGTAAAGACTAATTCAACGAAGTTCTCCACTGGAAGGAAGGAAAGTGTACTCGGCAGCAACTGGCCGATGATACTTCTCGGAGGTGACGTTGGATAGGTGCAAAGTCCTGTGTCGGTGGCTCCTACCGGTCCCTGATGGAAGGGTTACGATTAGCCGGCACATTAGTTGGCCCATAGCATAGGCGGAAATCTGCCAATGGGTGTAGCTGCGCCGCTATAAATAGCCCGTGCTTGGAGCTATACTGCTGGAGCTGTTTCCACGGCGGAGGGAAGTTATTTATTTATTCGTGTCAAAAGCGTTGCATACCAAATAGACAGAAAGAGAAAAAGAGACTAAATATATAAAATTAATACATAAAGAGAATATATATATATATATATACTATGAGACAATTAGAGCCATATAATAATAGTTGTAAATAAATACATTACAAGCTCTAAATGTAGTCAGACCAAAAATTAGCGACTTCGACGGCATTGTCTCTGGCCCACAGTAAATCCTCCAACCGAGAGGAAAGTTGCCACAGCTGCAGAGGGGCTAGGTGGTTTGACAGGTCCCCAAGACAGTTCCATTTGGCCATATTATCCTGTGTTCTATGCACCCCCACTTCGTTCCATTTGGCCATATTATCCTTTGTTCTACACACCTCTCTTCTCAGTCTGTTGAGGGACTTCCACGTTTTACATTGCAGATTTTCTACTGAGGGTAGGGCCTCCGAAGCTGGGATCCATGATGCGATATCTGCGTTTCTGGTTGACCACAGGTTTTGTCGTGCCATTGACGGTGATGCTCTCTCGTGGACGGAAGTTTCTGGTAAGCTCTTCCTAGATTTCAGCCTGCTTAGCGGAAATTGGTGTCCACGCAATGGGTGAGCAGCTTTCAGTTCCATTTTGCATCTCTCTGTGTTAGCGGTAACCTACCGTCTTTATATCTGGCGAGGCTATCCCCACCAGACTGCAGAGTTTGTAGGTAGCAGCGGCCCTCAAGCATTCTGATGTCATTCCTTGACGGCAACATCCACATGGTACAACTGTACCAAAGTCGGCACGGGTATTCAGCGGCAAAGTAACGTAATGCAAGTGCCGATGTTCTGAGTACTGTCGGTTGGCCACTTCATCCATTGCTTGTGAACTTATTGATTATGTTATTGCGGGCGCATAGTTTTTGATTAAAGTTTGGACACTGGTGCCTGAACGTCAGCGCACGGTCCAGAGCCACCTCCAGGTATTTTGGATTATGACAGTGCTCCAGCTCCATGCCATCCCATACATCTTTTAATTTTCTATTTTCGTCTTTTTTTCGTAGATGAAAAGCGCATACTTTAGTTTTAGCAGGTTTCGGTTTCGCGTATTTATTTTAGTACTCCCCCTGCGAGGGTGTGAAGTCGGAATATTTGACTGGAGCCATTAGCGCCAGATCGGCAGCATAATTGAAGATTTTTGTGTTAAAAAGTTGTGGCTAATCGTTACTCTTACATCTCAGACAAGGATGGTACTATGACGCTACTTTAGTGTACAACGCGTTTTTGTATTCTCCATCTACTTTCCCCGCCATCTAGTTCGACGTAGAATCTACGGTCCTAAAGGACAGTTCCCATGAATTCGGTTAGGTCAAAATCTCTCGTTAATTCTTTGAAAGATTTAACCGTCGTTTGACTATACAACAGGTTTTATTCCACAATCTAGATTTCGGCCTTAGAGGATTTTCAAGTGTTACAGGTACCAAAAATCGTTATTAATTGATATAGTTCTTGGAACACGGTATTGTGTTGCACAGTACCGCAAGCTGCGGACGGAGTCACAAACACTGCTCTTGTGACCAAACCGCGCTCTAAATCATTTTGTGCAATTTTTATTGCACCAAACTCAGATTATTGTGGGATCAGTTGCGGTTCGGTGACACGGCAGAGACGATTAAGTAACATTCTTCCGAACATTATAGGGCGAAAGTTCTTGGCATAGCAGCTACTTGCCGGGTTTCAGTGTGGCGATGATCGTTCTCCTCTTCCAGATTTTAGGAAGACAGTTGTTATAAAACTGCAGCAGCCATTCCGTAGGCGCAGGCCCAGAAAGCTTATTCTGCTCCACTAAGAAATCGTCAACTGGATCCGCTGAGAGCAGGACCTCTGGTTGCGATGAGACCCTCGCTAGCAGCCCAAGTGCACTCCGTGTGCATACCGGGGGGAGTCATTCCAGATGTGGAAAGGGTCCTTCCGGATGCCATGAAGGGTACAGGGTGCACCCATCTGCAGGTGGTCGCTCATGTCGGCACCAATGATGTGTGTCGCTATGGATCGGAGGAAATCCTCTCTGGCTTCCGGCGGCTATCTGATTTGGTGAAGACTGCCAGTCTCGCTAGCGGGATGAAAACAGAGCTCACCATCTGCAGCATCGTCGACAGGACTGACTGCGGACCTTTGGTACAGAGGCGAGTGGAGGGTCTGAATCAGAGGCTGAGACGGTTCTGCGACCGTGTGGGCTGCTGATTCCTCGACTTGCGCCATAGGGTGGTGGGGTTTCGGATTCCGCTGGATAGGTCAGGAGTCCACTACATACAGCAGGTGGCTACACGGTTTGCAGGGCTTGTGTGGCGTGGACTGGGCGGTTTTTTAGGTTAGATGGCCTCGGGCAAGTACAGAAAGGGCAACAGCCTCAAAGGGTGCAGGGGAAAGTCAGGACATGCAGGGAACAAGCAGCAATCGGTATTGTAAATGTAAATTGTCGAAGCTGCGTTGGTAAAGTATCGGAACTTCAAGCGCTGATAGAAAGCACCGAAGCTGAAATCGTTATAGGTACGGAAAGCTGGCTGAAGCCAGAGATAAATTCTGCCGAAATTTTTACAAAGGCACAGACGGTGTTTAGAAAGGATGCATGCAACCGGTGGTGGCGTGTTTGTCGCTGTTAGTAGTAGTTTATCCTGTAGTGAAGTAGAAGTGTATAGTTCCTGTGAATTATTATGGGTGGGGGTTACAGTCAACAACCGAGCTAAGTTAATAATTGGCTCCTTTTACCGACCTCCCGACTCAGCAGCATTAGTGGCAGAACAACTCAGAGAAAATCTGGAATACATTTCACATAAATTTTCTCAGCATGTTATAGTCTTAGGTGGAGATTTCAATTTACCAGATATAGACTGGGACACTCAGATGTTTAGGACGGGTAGTTGGGACAGAGCATCGAGTGACATTATACTGAGTGCACTATCCGAAAATTACCTCAAGCAATTAAACAGAGAACCGACTCGTGGAGATAACATCTTGGACCTACTGATAACAAACAGACCCGAACTTTTCGATTCTGGGAGCGCAGGACAGGGAATCAGTGATCGTAAGGCCGTTGTAGCATCCCTGATATGGAAGTACATAGGAATATAAAAAAAGGGAGGAAGGTTTATCTGTTTAGCAAGAGTAATAGACACTGACAATGTTGAGTGTTTATGTAAAAAGTTCAGGGCAATCGTAAAATGTGTTTTAGACAGGTACGTGGCGATAAAACTGTGAGGGACGGGAAAAACCCTCCGTGGTTCAACAACAAGGTTAGTAAACTACTGCAACTTCAAACGCAGCCAAAACCTGTCAGACAAACAGAAACTGAACGATGTCAAAGTTAGCGTAAGGAGGGCTATGCGTGAAGCGTTCAGTGAATTCGAAAGTAAAATTCTATGTACCGACTTGACATAAAATCCTAGGAAGTTCTGGTCTTACGTTAAATCAGTAAGTGGCGCGAAACGGCATATCCAGACACTCTGGGGTGATGATGGCATTGAAACAGAGGATGACACGCGTAAAGCTGAAATACTAAACACCTTTTTCCAAAGCTGTTTCACAGAGGAAGACTGCACTGCAGTTCCTTCTCTAAATTCTCGCACAAACGAAAAAAATGGCTAACATCGAAATAAGTGTCCAAGGAATAGAAATGCAACTGAGCTCACTCAACAGAGGAAAGTCCACTGGACCTGACGGGATACCATTTCGATTCTACACAGAGTACGCGAAAGAACTTGACCCCCTTCTAACAGCCGTGTACCTCAAGTCTCTAGAGGAACGGAAGGTTCCAAATGATTGGAAAAGAGCACAGGTAGTCCGAGTCTTCAAGAAGGGTCGTCGAGCAGATGCGAAAAACTATAGACCTATATCTCTGACATCGATCTGTTGTAGAATTTTAGAACATGTTTTCTGCTCGCGTATCATTCATTTCTGGAAACCCAGAATCTACTCTGTAGGAATCAACATGGATTCCGGAAACAGCGATCGTGTGAGACCCAACTCGCTTTATTTGTTCATGAGACCCAAAAGATATTAGATCAGCCTCCCAGGTAGACGACATTTTCCTTGACTTCCGGAAGGCGTTCGATACAGTTCCGCACTGTCGCCTGATAGCCGGCCGGAGTGGCCGTGCGGTTCTAAGCGCTTCAGTGTGGAACCGCGTGACCGCTACGGTCGCAGGTTAGAATCCTGCCTCGGGCATGGATGTGTGTGATGTCCTTAGGTTAGTTCGGTTTAAGTAGTTCTAAGTTCTAGGGGACTGATGACCTCAGATGTTGAGTCCCATAGTGCTCAGAGCCATTTGAACCATTTTGTCGCCTGATAAACAAAGTAAGAGCCTATGGAATATCAGACAAGCTGTGTGGCTGGACTGAAGAGTTTTCAGCAAACAGAACACAGCATGTTGTTCTCAATGGAGAGACGTCTACAGACGTTAAAGTAACCTCTGGCGTGCCACAGAGGGGTGTTATGGGACCATTGCTTTTCACAATATATATAAATGACCTAGTAGATAGTGTCGGAAGTTCCATGCGGCTTTTCGCGGATGATGGTGTCAAATACAGAGAAGTTGCAGCATTAGAAAATTGCAACGAAATGCAGGGAGATCTGCAGCGGATAGGCACTTGGCACAGGGAGTAACAACTGACCCATAACATACACAAATGTAATGTATTGCGAATACATAGAAAGAAGGATCCTTTATTGTATGATTATCTGATAGCGGCACAAACACTGGTAGCAGATACTTGTGTAAAATATCTGGGAGTATGCATGCGGAACGATTTGAAGTGGAATGATCATATAAAATTAATTGTTGGTGAGGCGGGTACCAGGTTGAGATTCATTGGGAGAGTCCTTAGAAAATGTAGTCCATCAACAAAGGAGCTGGCTTGCAAAACATTCGTTCGACCTATACTTGAGAATTGCTCATCAGTGTCGGATCCGTACCAGGTCAGGTTGACAGAGGAGATAGAGAAGATCCAAAGAAGAGCGGCGCGTTTCGTCGCAGGGTTATTTGGTAACCGTGATAGCGTTACGGAGATGTTTAGCAAACTCAAGTGGCAGACTCTGCAAGAGAGGCGCTCTGCATCGCGATGTAGCTTGCTCGCCAGGTTTCGAGAGGGTGCGTTTCTGGATGAGGTATCGAATATATTGCTTCCCCCTACTTATACCTCCCAAGGAGATCACGAATGTAAAATTAGAGAGATTCGAGCGCGCACGGAGGCTTTCCGGCAGTCGTTCTTCCCGCGAACTATACTCGACTGGAACAGGAAAGGGCACTTAAAGTACCCTCCGCAACACACCGTTGAGTGGTTTGCGGAGTATAAATGTAGATGTAGATGTAGATGTAGAAGTGCTTGGATTCGACGCCTTGGAGGTATGCACGTTTGCAATGCTTCCCGTCCGCAAGGTCACAGTCCTTCAGGCGTGCAGCTAGCATTTGATATCCTCCATTACCAAACTGACAATTCATTGATGTCTCAGGGTGTGTCCTGTCACCAAATCCGTTCTTATAGTCAATGTGTGCCATAAATTGACTTTTTTCGCATTTAATTCGGTATATCCATTTAACCTTCATCATTCTTCTGTAGCCCCACATTTCAAAACCTTCTGTTCTCTGTTGACTGAACTGCTTATTGTTCGCGTTTCACTGCCATAGAACGCTACACTCCAGAGAAATATCTTTCCTGATAACGACGTCCTGAGAACCAAATACATTTAGCCATATAGTAGAGCTGCATGCTCTTGGGAAGTTTCCCGTTGGTTTTACGCCGTTCGCAGTATCGGCACAGCCAAACCTTCTCGGCCAATCTTTCAAGGCCAGATCAGTCTATCATCGAGGCCGTTGCCTCTGTAGTTGCTAAAAAGGTTGCTTCCCCTGTTCAGGAAACACGTCAATGTCTGCCTCTCGACAGATATGTCGTCGTTGTACGCGTGGGATTCTGTGGTTGTTCTGTGGGATTCATGTCAGGCGTTTTGGGTGGCCAAATCATCCACTCGAACTATCCAGAATGTTCCCCAAACCAATCGCGAACAGTAGTGGCCCGGTAACATGGCGCACTGTCATCCGTAAGAATTCCATAGTTGTTTGGGAATATGAACCCCATGAATGGCTGCAAATGGTCTCCTATTAACCACACATAACCGTTTCCAATCAGGGAGATGATTTGGACCGGAGGATCCAGTCCATTCCATGCAAACACAGCTCACAGCATTCTGGACCCACCACCAGCTCCCTCAGTGCCTTGTCGACAACTTGGCTCCGTCGGTTCTTCGCCACCATCAGTTCTCTTCGTACGAAGTCGGGATTCATCTGACCAGGCCACGGTTTTCCAGTCGTCTAGGGTCCAACCGATATGGTCACGAACACAGGAGAGGCGCTGCAGGTGACATCGTGCTGTTAGCAAAGGCGTCGGTCGTCTGCTGCCATAGGCCATATTTCGGCGCACATTCCTGACGGATACGTTGGTTGTACGTTCCACATTGATATGTGCAGTAATTACAGGCAGTGTTGTTTGTTTGTTAGCACTGACAATTCTACACAAACGTCGCTGCCGCGGCCACTGTGTTGTCCGTGGTGAGAGGTAATGACTGAAATTTGGTGTTCTTGGCACACTCTTGAAACTGTGGATCCCGGAATATTCAATTTCCTACCGATTTCCAAAATGGAATGTCCCAGGCATCTAGCTCGACCTACCACTCCACATTCAACGTCTGTTAATTTCCATAGTACGACCATAATCACGCCGGAAATGTTTTCAAATGAACCACCTGAGTAGAAATGGCAGCTCCGCAAATGCACTACTCTTCTACACCTTGTGTACGCGATGCTACTGCAGTCTGTACACGTGCGTATCGCTATCCCATGACTTTCGTCATCTCAGTGTACTTGCTTATGGTTGAAGTGGGCAGGTCACCTCAACTTGGTACGCCCCTTGGCTCGTGGGGTCTTTCAAAATAGTTAATGACAAATATCTTGTAAAGTTATCTATGTCCACGAACGTATCTCTCAATGAGTATGCCATTTTCATGGTCTAGTACCAATATTTTTCAGTGGTTGCTGTAGACGGTAAACGGGAAACTTACCGATTTTGTGTGTGAATTTAGAGGTTGATCAGAGTTTCGGCACTATTAGAACCTTTTTTTTTTTGTCTTTAATCTGCGAAGCGAGGGTAGTTTTTCTCTGTTACAGGTAAATCTGCAACGTGTATGACGTACTTGGTAAAAACAGAAGAAGTTTAACGTTAAACATGACGTCAACGATGATGTCATTATAGACGGAACACTAGCTCGGGCTCGGGATACGTGTGACGGAAACTCTGTCTAGGGGCTACCCTTAAGCGATTTACAGAAATCGCAGAGAATATAAATCTGGATAGCCGGGAGTGAATTTGAACCCCCGCCCACACGACTGCAACTCCAGTGTCTCACACACGTGCCATGTCTTTCCGGCGAAGTGGATGGTAATCTACAGATTTGTTGCTTGATCAGAATGAAAAGTCCAAGAGTAAATCGTTACCGTGATAGTGCTGGCTTAGCCCATTGTCCGACAAATTCGTTTGTTAACAGCGCCAAATATCAACAGTACAAGGACTGAAATTTCTTTTAAGAACAAAGGCTTTTTCCTCTTGTGCAGGGCAGGTATGAGGCCAGTGTCGCTCTTTGTAAAATCGTACTGGGATTCCATCCGGACCCGCTGATTTATTTATTTTCAAATCTTTAAGTTGCTTCTCTACGCCAGTTATGCTTATTGCTATGTCGTTCATACGGGAGCGTACCTGACGGTCAAATGACGATATGTTTGTACGGTTCTCCTGCTTGAACATTTCTTGAACATGAAATTTAAAAATTCCTCCTTCGGGTAACTTAAATTGAGAGTTGTCGGTTTTAAATTTATGCACGGTTCCAGGACCTCATGCGTAATACGAATTCTCAATTTACTCATGATTAGGTTTATGGTTGAAAATGATTCTTCAGATGAACGTGCAGTTTGGAATGAGGAAAGAACAGCAAACACTAGTTTTTCCAGCTGATTGTAATTATGTGCCAGGAATAGTACTACAAAGATGAAAAATGAACACGTCTTCTTTCTCCAGGTCTTTGAAAACAGACCATTTGTAAACTAAATTCACATTTGAGCTTCGCTACTACTTCTATATTAGCACAGACGTCCAAATTTGGAGCTTCACAATTACTTGTTTTTTTTTTCTTTTTTTTTTTTTTTTAACTCCAGCAACTGCATTTCAAAGTTCCAGTGTCAACTTCACAGAAATAAAAATTTAATAGTGGTACAGTACTATCAATCGGTTTTTAAACAAAGACTAACGTCACTTTGCTGATTTTGAATTTTTGAAAGTTAATGAGAAAAGTTTCACTCATAGTTAAAAGTGTTGTTTCAAGTAGCAAATCTCAGTATCAAAATTATTTTCTAGGAGACCTTCTGAAATAATTAGAAAGTGAATCAAAGTTTCTCTTCCTAAACCATAAACAAAAAGATATAATTTATTTTCAAATGAAATAATTTCTAACATCAACAAAATTACAATTCGTGGCCACCTGTTAACGAACTGCCAGTTGGCTTTTGTCACGGGTTCTTCGGCAGACGTTTGTCTGATGAGATTTTCCTGACGTTTCGCCAGCACTAATGGCTGCCATTGTCAAAGTTTCACCCTCCATTGCTGGTGGTGGACTGAAGTCGAGGTCGCGGCCGCAGACTGTATGTACCTGGCACGCCAAAGTGCAAGGGCTATTCCATAGTCATTACTACTGCGGGTTTCCCCTTGCTACGTTTGCTATAGCGTGGGAATCCATGATCCGTTCACCCTGAGGCTTTCTCCCTTCTTGTTGAAGCTGCTGTCATGCTTGTGTATCTGCATTGCTTCCCTGTTTAATTCTGTGAGTACCACTCGTTACACCAAAAACGTCATAAAATCAAGAACTGGGCTACGTGACACATCGGAAAAAGACATGTCGGGTACAGCCTTTCTGTCGTACATTCCCAGGGTGACCGACAGAATCGGATATGTATTGTGGAAACACAGCGTAAAGGCTATTTATAAACAAATTCAAAGAGTGTCTCAGATTGGAAAGAGAGAAGACCCCACTTGCGATGTCGGGAATATCCCATGTACATGTCGAAAAATCTGTGTTGGTATGACTGGACGGTCAGTCATCACCTCAGGTAAGCGGCATTGCAGGTGGTGGCCAAATCGTCCGCAGCGGGGCACGCGCTGTGTGAGGCTGGCCACATAGTAAAATTCGCCTACAAGGAATTTCCTCGTGTAGAAAAGAGCTGTCACACCTGCTTGTTCAGGGAAGCTATGCAAAAACACAAACACGACAATACCTCAAACAAGAAAGAAGAAATCTTCAGGGTAAACAGAACCTGAATTCCAGTGCTGCAACGAACGAACTTTGAAGGTAGGAGGGGGAGAACCGCAGCAGTAATGACCACGGAAAAGTCCTTGGGCGTTGGCATCATCTGCGGCCGCGACCTCGACACTAGCCCACCACCAGCAATGGAGGTGAAGTTTTACCAACGCCAGCCACTCTTCGCCAGCAATGGCGGGTGGAATTTAAAAATGCGAGCCACTCTTGCAGACGAAGTGTAGGAAAAATCGTCAAACAAACGTCGGCCGAAGAGCCCGAGACAGAAGCCAACAGAATTGTGTTTACTTTCTACTGTGGGTTACTATTAAGATGATTTAGATTAGACGTAACGTCTACAACGAAGTAAATGGACTCGCTCAGGCCGAAAAATCTACTTTTGGACAGGGGCCACCAAGTTTCAGCCGCACGCCCTCACGTGGTACTTTGTGGAAGAACCACTCTCCGTGGACCAGAGAGCTACACGTGGCTAGCCAGCCGCAGTTTGGCGACCACTGCCCTAGTAAAATCGACAGAATGAAGATATTAAGTTCAACACACCCTTTTCACTGTTGAAAGCTCAGTTCCATTCTATTGCTGTGTCATTTTCGCGTTAACTGGTACATTAGGAGGTCAGTACAAACATGTGTTTAATATTCATCATCATATAGTATTCTTTCAGAACTTCTATCCCTCCCTCTCTTCCCCCCTCTCTCCCGCCTAACTCTCTCTCTCTCTCTCTCCCTCCCTCCCTCCCTCCATCTCTCCCTCTCCCCTCCTTCCCTACCTCTGTATGCACAGCTAGCAAAGACAGTTGCTACAGCACAAAAGAGTCATGTAAGAAGAGTCGAACTGGCACCACCTTGTGTACTATATGTTTTGATATGCAAATGATTAGTAACTGCACGCAGTTGGTGGGAGTGCCACTGTCTACATTTTGCATATAAGGGAACATTACGCAGCGGTTTTCGTGTTCAGAAAGGCCCTTTGACTGTCGTTTGCTTGCTAGAAGCTCGTGTTACGTCTCGTGTATGAAGGACATGCGTAAAGCAGCACGTGTCCGAATTTCGCAGTGGCAGCAAGTGGTCCTGTTGAGATAACGATCTATCGTTCCGCGATATTGCTGCTCTCGCTGATAGGGATCCGATAACTTCATTCAAATTATCAGTCAATAAAACGGATAGAGGCACAAAATATTACGAAACAATCAGAGATTACGCAAGACCACCAACGCACAGACATACATTACTATACAGGCCTTACCCTACACAGTACCACTGGTGTCACCGAAGAATTGCCGTGTGAAGGCCAATACAAAGGACGTGTAAACGGCTGTTTATTTACTGATAAAACAGTCGTCAAAATGGGGACAAACTGATATAACTACGTTACGTTTCGAGTTTCGTCGCCGGCCGCTGTGACAGAGCGGTTCTAGGCGCTTCAGTCCGGAACCGCGCTGCTGCTACTGTCGCAGGTTCGAATCCTGCCTCGGGCATGGATGTGTGTAATGTCCTTAGGTTAGTTAGGTTTAAGTAGCTCTAAGTCTAGGGGACTGATGGCGTCAGATGTTAAGTCCCATAGTGCTGAGAGCCATTTGCAACATTTTTCGAGTTTCGTAACATCTAGAAAAATGCGTCGCGTTTGGCTGTAATTTTTCGTACAGCAGACGGGTGATACAAGAGAAGGAACATGTCTCAATGTAAGCATAACTAGAAACAAGTTCCACATTTTTGTTTTTGTGTTGTATGTAACCATAAATAATTGTAATACAGAACGAGCTTTTCACTCTGCAGCGGAGTGTGCGCTGATACGAAACTTCCTGGCAGATTAAAACTGTGTGCCGGACTGAGACTCAAACTCGGAACCTTTGCCTTTCAGGAGTGCTAGTTCTGGAAGGTTCGCAGGAGAGCTTCTGTAAAGTTTGGAAGGTAGGAGACGAGGTACTGGCAGAAGTAACACAATTATAATACAGTTTGTTTTATCCGAAATACCGGCAATGTTGAAGTAATTTATACATTTTTAATGAATTTCAAGAAACGTAGCTCAGTGATGTTCTTAACCAGTTCTGATCAACTTCGGCTGTTCTTCGAATAGTATGCTCATTATGAAAGTTTCCTATAAGCAGAGCGTGCTATTTGTCGTTGATAACAAGTGTGTTAATTCAATTGAGTGTTCTTACGAGAACTACTGTTTGATTTAAAAGTGTGAACGTGTAACTTAAACACATACATTGTTTTAAGGAAATAAACTGTTACGCAGATATTTACTCAACTACAGAACTTATTTAGACCACCTCGTAAAGTTCACATCGTAATTTCGTTTCAGAAAATAGTAGTAACACCACAAACAAACTTCCTGATGGCGCGCTCTTACTTAAAAAAAAACGTGAGGTTTCAGTAAAAGATGCTGCACTGGCAGCATACTAGTGTATGTCTGTGCACCAACGATACCACTCGCAAACACAACCGAAATTACAGCTTGATAAGCTAAACTGATGGCAACCATACAACTGTCAAATAAACTATTACATAATAGTTGCTTTAAAGAAAAGAAAGGCAATTTGAAAATTCTATCTGATGATAAGTCAGATTTAGTGCAACCAACCGTTATTACTCCAATAGACTGTAATTAAAATAAAGACACAGTGACGGAACCACGATAACGTATGAATGTCAAACCAAACTGAACTATGTAACAAATTGTATAGTAATATTTTCTAGTTATTATTTACGTGTAATATTAGAAATATTGTACCTGGATTCCTTACAGATAACCTGACGATGACTACCTGTCGAGAGTCCTGTTGTAATGATTAAAATGGTCTGACGTGGCAGCGTTTTTGGAATCCTAATTACAAAATGTTAAATCGATGATAAGGAGGACCATACTCAACGCCAAGTAGGAACTTAATGGCCCCACGAGACTTGCGTACTGTGCCGTGGAACTTGAGCTATTCAAACTGAACTCGGAAAAAAGCCTGCAGAGTCACATCTATTAAAACATTAACATTACAACTATGTTGTACGTTACCAAAATCGCCATAACAAAATCTTCATAGAAAAAAATTACATGATTAGGTTACGGAGCATGATCAATTTATGAACAATAAGCTGTGACAGAAAGTTCGTGATGATTGAGCCCCACTTCAGTTCGAAAGTAATACTACACGGGTTTCCTAACATTAATTGCAGATATATAACATATCCCACGTTTCACAGCGATAATACACACATCAATAAAACTTTTGCATCACCCCAGTTTCCAGAACTCCTGAAGATACACGTTGACTGTGGATATTATATCACAGACACTATTCCTTTGACTGTTCAGAGATGTCAGTAAACCCGCCCAAAGGTGTAAACAACCACGCATGAGCAGCACCTATTAGACGTAGGGGGTCCGATAGCCGATCAGTTGCAGTCATTCCACCAGGAAGGAGGTACAAGAGTCGTGTTGTCTATAGTTCAACCATGCCTAGACGGTCAATACCACGGTTCGATCGCGTCCGCATTGTTACTTTGTGCCAGGAAGGGCTCTCAGCGAGGGAAGTGTCCAGGCGTCAGGCGTCTCGGAGTGAGCCAAACCGATGTGGTTCGCACGTGGCGGAGATACAGAGGGACAGGAATTGTCGATGACATGCCTCGCCCAGGCCGCCCAAGGGCTACTACTGCATTGGATGACCGCTACCTACAGATTATGGGTCGAAGGAACCCTGACAGCAACTGTACCATGCTGAATAATGCTTTCCGTTCAGCCACAGGACGTCGTGTTACGACTCAAACTGTGCGCAATAAGCTGCATGATGTGCAGCTTCACTCTCGACGTCGATGGCGAGGTCCATCTTTGCAACCACGACACCGTGCAGCGCGGTACAGATGGGCCCAGCAACATGCCGAACGGACCGCTCAGAATTGGCATCACGTTCTCTTCACCGATGAGTGTCGCATATACCTCCACACCAAACAATCGTCGGAGTCGTGTTTGGAGTCAACCCGTTAAGGCTGAACGCCTTAGACACACTGTCCAGCGAGTGCAGCAAGGTTGGATTCCATGCTGTTTTGGGGTGGCATTATGTGGGGCTGACGTACGCCGCTGGTGGTTATGGAAGGCGCCGTAACGGCTGTACGATACGTGAATGCTATCCTCCGTCCAATAGTGCAACCATATCGGTAGCATATTGGCAAGGCATTCGTCTTCGTCGACGACAATTCGCGCCCCCATTGTATACATCTTGTGAATGACTTCCTTCAGGATAACGACATCGCTCGACTAGAGTGGCCAGCATGTTCTCCAGACATGAACCCTATCGAACATGTCTGAGATAGATTGACAAAGGCTGTTATGGACGACGTGACCCGCCAACCACTCTGAGCAACCTACACCGAATCGCTGTTCAGTTATAGGACAATCTGGACCAACAGTGCCTTGATGAAGTTGTGGACAGTATGACACGACGAATACAGGCATGCATCAATGCAACAGGACTTGTTACTGGGTATCAGACATACGGGTGTGCACACCTATCTGGACCACCACCTCTGAAAGTTTCACTGTATGGTGGTACAACATGCAATGTGTGGTTTTCATGAGCAATAAGAAGAGTGGGAATGATGTTTATGTAGGTCTGTATTCCAATTTTCTGTACAGGTTCCGAAACTCTCGGAACCGAGGTGATGCAAAACTTTTTTTGACGTGTGTAAAAAAAAAAAAAAAAAAAAAAAAACCCTAATACTGACAGAACAAATATGGCTGCAAGTCGAACCCAGGTCAGAATTATTCTAACATATATTTTAATGTGAACCTTTCAGGTACTCGCAGTTGTTCTATGTCCACACATCACCATGTTATAATTTTCTACATGGAGCCCCTTACACTCTTATTTGAAAATTTTCACGTAAGACCAGCAATTGCGTTACTAAAATCTGAAACCACCGGTAGCATTATTAAAATTCAAAACTACATCTTCATAGCATAATAAATTTAAAAGCACATTAATATAGAATGTAAAGATCATCTTACATCACGTATGTTACAGTTCCACTTTTGTAGCTGCCGTGACTTGTTCGGACCCTTCTGTTTATTGTCCACTCGGATAACAGGTAGATACTCTACAATAGAGCTCCTGCTCCCTAGCAGGATACAGCAAAATCAGCGACAGATCCCACGACACAGTTAAAATTCCACAGTTAGGTGAAAATGATTTGATATCAGAAATACACTTTAACCTAGTTTTCACATCACTGTTTAGTGGACTTCATACGCGCACAACAGCACATGCAGTAACCCAGTAGGCAAACAATCACCAATAACGCCTCTCCCATTATGTGAGTTATACGTAGGGGGCGACAAGGAAAGACCAACTATACCGCCCATGACTTTTGGTGTAAAGCACAGTGAAAACAAGCAATGAATAATGTCAGTTCCTGCCTCGTTCCATAAAAAGCAGCTTCCACCACATCCATGGTATACAAGCCTAGTTCCACTCTGAAGGCTGGGACTCAAAATCTCCATAGACTGACATGGTAACCACTGCAAATTTCCACGTCAGTCACAGGTCGACTGCCATAGTCCCACTTGTTACACACACGTTCTTTTACATCCTGCCACAGATGAGCCTTCACTTGTTATCACTCTGCAATTCCCCATGCAACAACAATCCTAGCTGCCGCCTCCATGCTCCCTGTGTTACACGACAAGCAGCCCATTGAAGCCACAAACCTATGGATAGGTGAAGATATACCAACCAGCAAATTACTAGAGGGCAGATGGGTTGTTCACTAGGCCATTTAGGGTCGTACAGTCATGTCGTGTACGTAGATTTAGGAAATGGACTTGTCTGCAGAAAAGTGAACATTGCTGCTGCACCCCTGCACGTTTATATGCTGTAGAGCGCTGGTGCATGTTACCCACAGTCGTCAGACTTGTGCTGTATGGCATTGTGGTGACGATCTGTCAGACACTAGAAATCATTAAGAATGCTATTGCGTCACAGGTGGACTACAATCCCAGTAGTGCCACCAACTCAGGCAGGGTGGCGGCCTGAAACTCTGCTAATTGCTCTACAGAACATTCTTATTGAATTCAAAGATCAATGCCCAAGAGTGTCACTCTCTAGTCCTGCTTGGAGTGTGTGTATCTGTGCAGGGGAAGGCTACAGCTTCCCTTTAGGACAGAGATGCTGGCAGAATTGATGCCTGCTGCAGACACCATGTAGAGTAGAGGCAGTGGCTTACACTCAACATGACAGATGACGATCTGCTACTGGGCCCTAGCGGTCAGGCCTCCAGAAGGCCAGCTGGGTGGTGACAGTCACAGCATCCCGTCAGTCGCAGCTCAGTAGTCGTCACTGCAGCTTTGCAACTCACAGCTGAAAACGTCCCTCTAACATGCCATGGTGCTCCACGGTAATTTGAAGGTGACTACTCATGTAGATTGGACCTTGGTCTTGATTGGACCATGAAAGCTGAATAGAAATCCACCAAGACAGCAGTAGTCTATCGTGGGTGCGCTTGTGTGCTCTGGTACAGTGAGGCAACAATGACATCATGCATCCTGGTTTTCCCATTTGGTTAGCTCTATTGGTTGATAGATGATTTCTCAACACATCCCCTTTGAACAATTATGCACGACTGTACTTAAACTGACACACAATATTTTGTTAGCGCCACGCAATCTGACTTTCAAAATTCCCTGCAAAAGAATGGCCCTGACTAACATTAAACTATACCTTTCACAAATCACTTACCTCACAAAAATCTTCGCTGCTCAAGCTACTGCAATACAGCGAGTGCCACTACTGCCAGCTAAATGAAAGATTCAAACTACTGAAGGCACTAACTACTGATAGGGATAGTTAGCAAATGAAAGACATTAATAGAGAACAAACAATGTAATTACCTTGATATCATCATATATAAATATAGCAGTTCATGACAAATTTCAAAACTCCGCCATCTCTCTCCTCACTTCCACCACTGCTGGCAGCTCACCTCCAACTGCGCAACGCTACGCGCTGTTCACAGCCAGCTGCCTAACACTACAATGGCGAGTATTACAACAATGCAAAGCAGCCACAGACTGCACACAGCATAGCCAGTGATTTTCATACAGAGGTGGCGTTACCAATAAAAAAAACCTAAACAGCCTACTTACATAGAGAAAACATAAACAGCCTACTTACATAGAGAAAACATAAACAGCCTACTTACATAGCCCCCATGCTCCCCACAAAAAATTTTACAAAATATTTTTGGGCAGTGGCCAATAATGATTTGATAAAATTTTTCATAATTACAATAACAAACATATCAAATGCACACACTTATTGATACAATGTTGGTCAAAAGCTAAAATTTTCTCACAGTCCATAAAGACAGTCCACATTGTTCATCACAGTAAAAATGCAGAGTTTTTCTCAAAGTCTGAGCAGTTAAAGAAAATGCACATAGAAGTAGTGGATTTCCATGCAGTCTTGAAGAAGTAGTGTTGTCCTTCCAACGGAAAGACAGTGCTGACTCTTGACATACATACAGGTAATGGGCCACAACAGAGCAAACCCACAGCAGAGTCAGTCGAAATTTTGAAGAGTATTGGTAGGTAGGTCATCACAGAGCAGACCCACTGTAGTCCTGGTAGAGATTACGATATTGGTGGGCCACCAGAGGTGCAGACCCACTGCAGTCCTTGTAGAAATAATGGTATTGATGGATCATCAAAGATGTAGACCCACTGTAGTCCTTGTAGAGATAATGGTATTGGTGGGCCACCAGAGGTGCAGACCCACTGTAGTCCTTGTAGAGATGGCCAGCAGCCATCTGTTGCGATTGTGCAGGTGCACATTCACCATCGAAGAGTCTTGCGGAGAATATAGCAAGTCCATAAACCACCACTTGTGCACTCACAAAGTTTTTGGAATTGTCCTTAGAACCAGCAATGCTGTTATCCAGTCCCTTGCTGAATTAGTAACACACGTGCAAACACTAACAGTCCCAACTTCTCACATACTGTCCATATACTATGACCAACAGAAACGTGTGCAGTGAAATGTAACTAACAAGTTAATAATATCATGAACTGGTGACAATTACAATTTAATAACATAAGAATACAATTACAAAGGTACAAATACATCATTAAAAACATAATAATACAGATAACATTTGTAGTACAGGCTTTACAAAAGAATCGAAATAACATATACGTCAATGTTCCAGGAATTATGACATGAGTACATACATAAAAGATCAGAATAACTTTCGAAACACCAACTTCACATGTGAGCATTAAAACAAAACAGAATAAATAATGTCTAAGCATATTTACAAGGTAAATAACATATTATTAATGCCAATTATATTTGAGGATAACAGTATTCCTCATCATAGTGAATGTAGCTTAGTATTAGAACAGAAAAAAATTTCTATGAAACAGTACACAGAGACAGGAAGAAAAGAAATACACAAGGGTACACAAACACATAGTGGGATAACACAAAAGGAAAGGACAGGGTTTGTTTTCAGTGTAACATTTGGTACTGCAGTCCAACCCAAAACTTCATATATCTTTCCTCTTATTTCATCCTTTGTTTCCACCAAAAAAAATTCTATCTAAGCATGCTTTCTGTATTTATATGTTCACACATTTCTTACCTCAACATTTATTTCCAAGAAAATCCTACCTAAACCTGTTTTCTCAGTGCATTTCTTGCAATTCATCGCAACTCATTCTCTTAGAGGCTACCCCCTCTTAAGCTAACTTAAATCTACTGAGCTCAGATGCTAAACTAAGGGACGAGGCAATGCAGCAGCACAAAACAATTAACACAAACAATAATGATAAAAAAATACAAATGCCAAAGCAAGCAGCATAAATTAGCAAAAGTCAAATTCAATAACACTATGCCTGGCAAACAGCAGCAACTTATACCTAAACATGACATAGCGCAAGCAGAAAAAATATTACACTAAAATGGCCATGTCTAATACCTATGTCACATCTTAACATTAGAGTGATGCATCACAAAAACTTACGCTAGTAGATAAGTTACCAAATCGTAAAAAAATTATTTATGCAATTCCTGTGAAGGGAAATGTCTTTTTGTGCTCCCTCATTTGTTTTGGATAGATCATAAAATTATTTACTGGATCTGTAGGCATAAAATATTTATATTAGTACATATATTAAATTTTATTTTAACCAATGCTGCAGTGCAGCTAGAAACTTGATATTAAACAAAATGTGTAAATAAATACATAAAGCAAGCCATATGGCATTTTTCTTAACTAGCAAGGCAATAGCTGTGAAATGTTTCTCATCGTTTCATTAGGCATTTCAGTAAATATCATAAATTACGGGCTCCACAGTATGCTTTCAACAAGGAGATGTCAGTAGCGCGGACAATGGCCTTCCCTTTCTTTTTTTTCTACCTGTGCTTCTGACGAGGCACTCACACTAATGGCTTGTTCTCCAGGCGTCTGACACACCTGGGTGCCCACGACACGTTATGTGCAGGTGGTCACTTAACTTTCTTACGGAAATATTTACGACAGCAGTTTCCGCTACAGTGACAGTCTCATATAAAATATTTCACAGGTCAAGAATTAGCGTTGCAAATCTGTAGAAAGAAAATCCTATAAATATAAGTGTCCAAATAAAATATTCGTCAGCATTGTGATACAGTCACGCATTTACGCACATTTCATAACTCTTAAAGTACGAATCTTAGTTTCCAACAACCTTTTTCACAAACCAGAGTCCCTAAACACTACTCATTATTCCTTACCTTCTTCGTCGACACTTCTTCAATATTGCATCATAACAGATAAGTAGCATAATCAAATAACTCATATAGCATCAGCCTATTAATCATAAACATACCTCAGCAGCATAATACACATCGTCATCGTAATAATAACATCATAACACCTCAGTCAAATCTCAAAAACGTCGTAGCTTTCTGCAATAATTTCAAAACCTAAAAAAAATTCTCTGCTCATGTCAAAAGTGTCATCTGCCTCAAACGTACTTTAAAAATCATGATCCCTTACCAAATACATCATTCAAAGCTCTCATAGTATCACAATGGTTCCGAAAAAATATGAACAGATCACACAGTACAGACAAAATACAATTTCGTAAGTGTGAAGTAATCCAACTCTGTAATTGCGTAAACATATGTCACTGATGTAATAAAAAAAATGTTTATCTCTCAGTTACATGATCAGATAGCTGTGTAATTTGTGTGTTAGAGAAATATGGTACCGATGTGTAAAGTTGTATAAGCAAATACCATATTAGCTAGGGTTCCTTGTGGTTGCCACACACATGGTACACAAAGTAAGTGTGTACCCCCCTGAGGATTAATGTAATTATACCCTCAGGTGCTACAGATTATTGCAATGGAATGAAATGTATCACGGAAAACTTTCTTTGTAATTCAAAAATCTTTAAAAATAAATGTCTTAAGTACAAAATTAATCACTCAAATACGTGTACTGTAGCGCTAAATGTGCGACTTGTTGCAACATAATCTGTGTGGAAGTGTTGTAGTTATCGTCCTCCGAAAGCTAAGTTCTGCAGAAGTCAATGTACTTACCTCATAATACACAAAAGTGAAATGCTTTGCGTATAAATGTCTTAGTTATTACGCTTATTGTCGTGATGAAGAAAGTACTGTACTGTAACGTATTGTTGTGCTACAGAAAAGGCTGTCTCCTTGTAGCTATACCATAAAAGTTACTACTAAAACATGTTTTACTTTCCAGAATAATACAGAAAAACTGTGCAGATATAAAACAGAAACAGTGCAAAAGCAACATTGTAAATTGTCATTCATTAGTAGCGTCGTGATAAAATCGTGTAGCTGTCACATAAACTAACCTCTGTGTCATCTGGTATCTCTCAGAAAGCACTTTAAATTCAGAATGTATTTTCAAATAAACCAAAATGTTGCATTAAAATCTCATTAGCAGTACTGGTAAATGTTCTAAGTATGTGAGCCTTATAGTCGTTCCATAATCGTGCAACAAACAAGCAAGAATGTACACACACAATAACACTGTGACGTCTGTTCACTATAACAATGCATTCGTCATTTCTGTTTAAATAAGTTCTCTTGGTTCTTGATTGGATATTTAACTTCAAACATTGTTGTATGTTAACAGATTCTAAGTCTGACAAAGCGTATTAGTAATGTGAAGCGAAAAATTTTATGACAAAGACAAAGTTAAAAAGCAGATTATCTCTCTATAAGCGGTTTTACATGTGAAGTGTGGTGCAATCCTTTACTCTTCATAGTACTCAGAGTTTGAACTTGAATGCAATTGTCAGGCGGTATACGTCGGTAAAGAATACTGGAATTTTTTCTCAAGGTTAGCGTCTATGTTATTTTTCTCTGAGCCAGCCGGCGCAAGCGGCTGCCTGCGGTGCGAGTCATTGTCTGTCCCTTTGTTGGCGCGCGTCGTTATTGGGATTAGGAGAACTAGCTTCTACAAATTCACGTTGTCGAAAGTGCCCTGCTCTGTTTGAATCCCGCCAGTTCTGATTCAATTCAGGTCTGTCGTTACGATCACATCGTCTGTCGTCATGTTGGTAGTTCCTGTAGTTTCTTTCTTGTCGGTTAAGTGGTGGAGAATTTCTCCCTGAATCGTAACTGCGCGCTGGACCGTTGCGTCTCAAGTTATTCTGTCTCCCGTAATAATAATTGTTTTGGTTCCCATATTGTCTGTTTCTCTGATTGTCTCTGTGATAGTCATTACCGCGGAGAGGTGATCTTTCCCTGTAATTATTACTACTCTGCCAACGGTTGTCATACGGGTGGTGTCTGTTTTGGTCACGATTTGTGTTGTGAGAATAGCCTTGTCGCGTCCAGTTATTATCGAGGAATTGTGACGGATGTGACCTGTAATTGTTGTGTTCCTGTTTCCGCATTCCGCGATTGTCAGTGTCAATTTCCAATTCTTGTAACAGTCCCTGAAATGCTTCAATGTCGTCTTTGCAACGTCCTGCCAAAATAATGTGTCGTAAATGTTCAGGCAATTTGATTAAGCAAATGCGGATAAGTTCTGAGGGGCTGTATGGGTTTGACAGGTACTGATTCTTGTGCAACATGTCTTCAAAATATTTCACAAGACTGGAAAATTCAGATTGTTCGAAGTGTTTCATCATTATGATGTTATGTTTTACGCGGTCTTGTGTAGCTTGAGACCAATACGCTGAGAGGAAGGCATGATAAAAATCTCCTTCACTGTGACAATCGTGAATGACCGATCGCATTCTTACACCTGGTTCATTCTCTAAGTAGCCACACATAAATTCTAACCTGTGCTCCAATGACCAGTTGGGAGGGAAACAATGAGAGACTTGATGGAGCCACGCTTGTGGATGAATGTCGTTGGCAGAATTCTTAAACGTTTTGAATTTACGTGTAGTAATGAACAGCTTATAGTCAAAATCATCGTGTCGGCGAGCAGCATCTCGGTCATTGTTACGTCGTGTCGGCGGTTCCATCTCAAAATTCGGTGTACCTTACCAATTTCTTTCATAATTACCGAAATGCCCTGTGTTATTATTTTGTGGCTTTTGCGTATTTCTAAGTTCCTCTTCCCGTGTTGGAGCGCGAGTGTCTTCTGAAATACGTAATTCTTGTATTACCTGTGTCAGCTGATCTTGTACTTCCCGGATTTCTCTTTGGTGTTGCGTATCAATTTGATTCAGATTTTGTTTCAGTTTCCTAATTTGTTCGCTCTGTTCTGTGTCATTAAAGACTACCGGTTTTGCGTCATTCAGATTATCATCTACCTTCGTAGATAAATTATTTAGCTGATCCGAAAGTTCAACTACTTTCTCTGATAATGAACACATTTCCTCAGTGTGTTTTTCTGAACCAAGCTTCAGAGTGTCCATTTGTGTTGAAATCGAATCTACTGTGTCCTTTAAGTTTTCCTGAGTTTTTGCAAGTTGCGTAACCGAATCGGTAGATGCAACTGAGTCAATTTTAGCCCACAAGGTCTCATGATTTTCATGAACAATGGTTTGCAGTTCTTTTATGGCTGCTTCGTGATTCTGTAATGCATTTTCATGCCGCGAAAAAATAGGTTGAAAATGCTCACAAATTTGTGTTTTTACGTCATTACACACTTTCTGACATTTCGATTCAATGTTATGTAACTCAGCAGTTAAATCCTCACGTGTTTGTTCGAGAGTTTGTTCCAATGAGTCTAACTTTTGAAGCTTTTGCTGTGTTTGTCTCTGATTTTGTTCCATTGTGTGTAACTGTTGCTGTGTTTGTTTCTGATTTTGTTCAAGCGTTGTGTCTAACTTTTGTAGCCTTTGTCCCATTTGTTGCATTAACTGTAATAACAATGCACTGGTGTCTGAAACATGTTCCTCAGTGCTTTTCGGCAGTGAATTTGCACCGGCAACATTCACATTTTGACAAGCGGAAAACGTGTCTTGACTCATTTGAGAAAACGGTGAGGACGCAAAACCTGAATCTACAGTGTTTGCAAAATTGTGTCCTATCATTTCGGATTCCTGAGGCGAGCTGTTGCCGACCGATCGATCGATAATGCTTCCCTGTTCACTACCTGTTTCACCGCCTACGCCATTGTTTGACGCCCGCTCTATTTCCCTATGCACAGTTACCAAATTACTACTTTGAATATTAGTTAATTCATTACATGGTGGGGCCAACACACTGCCTTCGTCTTCACTGTCATTTCTCAGTTTACTTTGGAGCCGAGTGTTACGTTTTTCACACGCCATTATTGTCACAATATTTCACACGATAACACAGAAAAGCACAATTTGAAGAGCAAAGATAGGGGAATACATTAACATAGCACTGAAAATAATATCTAGTTAATTGCAAGCGTAGCTGCGAAATACTTGGTGCAAATCTACATGCATGCCACAACTGTTTTACTGTACAACAATGAAAGGCTACAACTACAAAGGAGATTCTCTCTACAATTACGCGCTAGCAATAAACAAAAGCTACACTAAATACACAAACTACAAGAAAAAATCAGAAGATTCCAGTGAGGTATCCTAGGCTAAGGGTCGACATATGAAACGTCCCCTTTGAACAATTATGCACGACTGTACTTAAACTGACACACAATATTTTGTTAGCGCAACGCAATCTGACTTTCAAAATTCCCTGCAAAAGAATGGCCCTGACTAACATTAAACTATACCTTTCACAAATCACTTACCTCACAAAAATCTTCGCTGCTCAAGCTACTGCAATACAGCGAGTGCCACTACTGCCAGCTAAATGAAAGATTCAAACTACTGAAGGCACTAACTACTGATAGGGATAGTTAGCAAATGAAAGATATTAATAGAGAACAAACAATGTAATTACCTTGATATCATCATATATAAATATAGCAGTTCATGACAAATTTCAAAACTCCGCCATCTCTCTCCTCCCTTCCACCACTGCTGGCGGCTCACCTCCAACTGCGCAACGCTACGCGCTGTTCACAGCCAGCTGCCTAACACTACAATGGCGAGTATTACAACAATGCAAAGCAGCCACAGACTGCACACAGCATAGCCAGTGATTTTCATACAGAGGTGGCGTTACCAATAAAAAAAACCTAAACAGCCTACTTACATAGAGAAAACATAAACAGCCTACTTACATAGAGAAAACATAAACAGCCTACTTACACTTTACTTTCAGACATTTCTTTCTGTTGCACCAGTAAATGAATAGTTGCTCTTACAATTGATCTATGCTTTCTGTGACACTATGTGAAGTCACCATTATGACGTTACCCTTCCGTTACCATGGTGTCATTATGCTACATTCACAAGTAAGTCACTTTTATCAAAAGATATCTCTCATTGTTGACCTTTGTTATTACGAATCGAAGCTCTCCCGCTATACAAAGAAAGAGTGAAGAGTGTCATAGAAATATGTATGGTATTAGAGACATGTACCTTCGTAAGTTGCAATTATTCTTCTTAATTGTTTCTCTCACACTGTAGTAGGATATGCCCCCCTAGTTCTCAGTTTCCACATGGTGCCATTTTATGCTTCTTAGGGCTGGAAACCTGCCCTCCTGAAGTCAATATGAAGGGTATCTACAGAACGTTGCTTCCGTCTCCCGATACGTCGTTTACAGTCGTATTTCAGCGAAAATCCTATAGTTGCTATTGTTTCTTGATCTGCCCTAAGTGCGTCTCGATAGCAATGAAGATAATTTCCCTTTGGTTTCAATGATAGGTACAACTCCATACCGGGGATTTCATCATTACTGATATGATAATGATGTTCTAGGGCAGAAATCCACCGAAGCTCCTTGGTTTCCATAACAGCAATGCTTTACTCTGCTCCTTCCATTGCGGGCTGACATTGTGTTCTGTACAAGTCAACTTGGCAGGCTGCAAACTTGAGTCTGTCGACATCTTTATATAGCAAGGCACATCATGCATCGTCAGATCTTTTAAGTATATTTTAGTTAGTTATTTAATTACATGTTTCATAGATGACTTGAACGACTCTTTCGTTGAAACAATGTGTAAAGACAGAATTTACAGGACGTGTGTGCATGGTTTGTTTTAACATAATGAACACATTATGTTTTGTTCCTACTCAAAACAATTACACTTAAAAAGGATACAAATTTTTATTTATAATGGATCCAATGTGAAATACTGTTAATGCATGTGAATTTGGTAGTAATGTAATTTAATTAATTTAATTGATATTGACTCTGAGGTGTTTACACATCACCCGTCACTCTCATTATTGATTATTCTATAGGAATTTTCAACTTGGATGAGATAAACTCTAATGTAGTAGATCTATTGGAAACTGTATCTAGGAAGAGGTACAAGACATAATATATTAGTGAAGTATTTTAGTTACACTGAAAATTTTTCTCTGCAGATCAAAACATTTTGGTTAGAGACTGTATTGTATTGAGTTTTTGTTTATTCAGTTACTAACAGAAATAAATTCCTTGTGTTACATTGTCATATTATTCATTTATCTCATAGTTTATTTGTGATGTAAGTGATTTATGAAATATTAAATTAAATGTGTTAAAGTAGACTTAATTTGTTGTGACTTTGGTAAAAGGGTTTATACAAATTTTAGCTATTGTTTTGCTTCTCTCGATTAAGGTTGATTTACAAATAACTTATAGTTAATATGTCATAATTATTGTTAAGTTATTTTTAGAAATAATATGTTGATTGGTTCCTAAGATATCTAGTTATTTAAGAAAAAATATAACTTTTTAAAGTTAATATATTTTACTTAATTTTTAAATTCAAATAGTAACTTATTTATTCTTTAATGGATAAGTTTTAAAGTTATTAACCTATAATGTACTTATTTTAGAATATAATAGTAAGCTTTAAACTAGCTATCTTTAAGATTATGTTTCAGTTCATTATTTTAGAATTTGATTCGATTATAATTTTGGGTGTTTAATTAAGATTTTAGATTTAATTTAACAATGTTTGTAACAATGATGATTTTAGTATATTTACTTGTATTTAATATTTGCTACTGTTAACTTGTTGTAAGGAACCACGCAAAATAGATTTCTGCCTGTTTGTCAAAATCATGTCCTCTTGATAATATTTTGAGTTCTGGGCTGCTCACTTAGTCATTTTTAAACATCCACTGTATTTTGACCATGTCAAAGGTAGCATAATGATTAGTCTCTTGATCAGTGGCTTGATGAGAAATCAAATGTCTCTTAATAAATTTTTGAGTTTAACTTTTAAGTCAAAATTTATCGTTAGGACGAGAAGATCGTATGGAGCTTAACATTTTACTTTTATAGACTTTTTGCTTGGTCTTTCTATATTTAATGATAATGTTTTGTTGAGTTGAGGTGAAGAATAAATAAACTCTTCTTCTTCTTTCGCTTAGACAGTCTTAGGGCCACGTTAATTCGCTTCAGCTTCGTTTCTTCTGGTCTTTCTTCTTTCCCAATATTCTTTCAATCTCATACTTTTCAACCTCCTTCGTTCTTCTGTCCAAGATGATTTTGTTCTGGGTCTCGTTCTGTCCTTGAAAGCTTAGAAGCCCTGAATTTTTAATTTAAAAATTACCCTGTTGTATATCTCTGGTTCCTGTATTCTGATTTCTTCCTGATCTCTTTATATCTTTTGAATCCATCGTACTTTGGTTTTCTTGTTCATCAGAAATTGTGTGATTCGTCGTGTTAACCTCCCCTGGTCCATTCTGAGGATATGTTCGAAGAACGTGCTCCTTCTTTTCCTGATGATGTCAGAAATTTTTTCTATCTTAGTATTCAGTTCCTGGTTGGCTCGGTTTCTAAAATGACCATCTTCTGTTCTTCAAGGTCCTAATATTCTCCTGAGAATCTTTCGTCCTATCAGTTCTAGCCTCTTGATCACTCTGGTTCTTGAGATGTTGACAGTTTCTGCTGTGTACAGAACTTCAGAGTGGATCACTGTTTGGTAATGTTTCAGTTTTGCGTTTGTCGAAATATTCTTCATATTGTAGGTTTTGATAGTTTATATGCTATGTTCATTTTGTTTATTCGTTCTCTCATTGTTTCTTTTTCGGTCAGTCCAATGTCTATCCATTCTCGAAGGTATCTGAATCCCTCCACCTTCTTAATTTTCCTTCCTTCTGTTGTCATCCGTCCAGGAGCTGTTGTGATGTTTGTCATATATTAGGTCTTCTCGATAGAGATCTGTAGGCCTGCTTTAGCTGCCTGTCTCTGCAGTTTTGTGATTTGGTTAACTGCCTCTTCTAGTGATCCGGACAAGATCACAGTGTCATCTGCGAATGCTAGACAATCTACCTTTACTCCCTTATTCTTACACCCCAGTCGTGTTTTACCCAGTCCTTTCATTCCATGTCGCCACTCTCTGATCATCTTATCCAGGACACAATTAAAGAGCAAAAGGCAGCGTCCGTCTCCCTGTCTCACCCTGGTTTTAATCTTAAAGGCCTCTGACAGCTTTCCTCTGAACTTGTCCTTGGATGTTGTGTTGCTGAGGGTCTGCTTAACCAGTTCACTGGATTTTCTATCCAAACTCATCTCCCCTAAAATTTGGAACAGTGTGTGTCTGTCTACAGAATCATAGACTTTCTTGAAGTCTATGAATGTATGCACTAACTTTTTGCTCTTCTGTTTCTGATAAGCGATTATCAAATGGTTCAAATGGCTCTGAGCACTATGGGACTTAACATCTATGGTCATCAGTCCCCTAGAACTTAGAACTACTTAAACCTAACTAACCTAAGGACATCACACAACACCCAGTCATCACGAGGCAGAGAAAATCCCTGACCCCGCCGGGAATCGAACCCGGGAACCCGGGCGCGGGAAGCAAGAACGCTACCGCACGACCACGAGCTGCGAACAAGCGATTATCAGTTTTAGATTCAGGATCTGTTCTGCGCGTGATCTCTCCTTTCTAATGCCTCCTTGGTGCTGATTAATTGGTGGGTTTCATTGTTCTTCCACTCTGTTTAGCAATGCTTTTGAGAATACCTTATAGGTCACAGGTATTTAAGAAATTCCCCTGTAGTTCCCAAGTTCGTCTTACCGCCTTTCTTATGTTTAGGATGTATTAGTGCCGATATCCAACGTTATACAAGCTGCTCTACCTCCCAGATTTTTCGTATAATTTGTGTTAGTTCTATGATCACATTCTGGTTTGCATACTTTAAGAGGTGTTTTGTTATTTTTCGAGATTCTTATAATATTCTTAACCTACTCTATAGTTCATGGTTCCGAGTCATGGTTTGGTTCTTTCTCATTGTAACTGAATGTATCGGATGGCGCTTCACAATTCAGGAGGTGTTCATAGTATTCGGCCAAGATCTGACTCTTTTCCATGTCTCCATACACTGTCTTTTCTTCTTTATTCTTAAAGCTGAGGTTTGGAGGATCACAGCTACTGAAGTTGGTCTTCAATATTCTATAGAAGTCTCACGTGCTGTTCTTCCAACAGTCTTCTTCTATTTTAGTTAAACGTTCTTGCAAATATTTCTTCCTGAGACTTCTGATAGTTTTAGCAATGGTTTTCCTTACTTCTTGGAAGTTCTTTAGATTTTGTAGTGTTTTGTGAGAGTACCAACCGACACACGCTTTCCAACACTTTTCGATTGCTTTATCTCCTACCGAGCACCATGCATGTTTCTTCCTCTTCTCCAGGCAAACTGTTTCCTTTGTGCTGTCGATCAGTGCATCTTTCAACTGTTCCCAACCTTGATGGTTCTTCTAATTCAAGCTCGCCTTAAAATCTGTGCTAATTGTAAGTTTCTCTGTATCATACTTCACAATATGGGTAGTGTTTTTAGTCTGATGGGCTCTTGTTAGAATTTTGATTTTTATTTTGGATAGGAAGTGATCTGTGTCTAAATTTGTACCCCTGAGGACTTTGACATTTTGAATTTCCTACTCTGCGTGTCTTGATATCGCTACGTGGTCAAGCTGAAACTCTCCTAGCAATGGATTGGGAGATACTCATGTTTTCTGTTTTCTTGAAAGGCGTTTAAACGCCGTTGATTTCATTATCATGTCGAATGTACACTCCTGGAAATGGAAAAAAGAACACATTGACACCGGTGTGTCAGACCCACCATACTTGCTCCGGACACTGCGAGAGGGCTGTACAAGCAATGATCACACGCACGGCACAGCGGACACACCAGGAACCGCGGTGTTGGCCGTCGAATGGCGCTAGCTGCGCAGCATTTGTGCACCGCCGCCGTCAGTGTCAGCCAGTTTGCCGTGGCATACGGAGCTCCATCGCAGTCTTTAACACTGGTAGCATGCCGCGACAGCGTGGACGTGAACCGTATGTGCAGTTGACGGACTTTGAGCGAGGGCGCATAGTGGGCATGCGGGAGGCCGGGTGGACGTACCGCCGAATTGCTCAACACGTGGGGCGTGAGGTCTCCACAGTACATCGATGTTGTCGCCAGTGGTCGGCGGAAGGTGCACGTGCCCGTCGACCTGGAACCGGACCGCAGCGACGCACGGATGCACGCCAAGACCGTAGGATCCTACGAAGTGCCGTAGGGGACCGCACCGCCACTTCCCAGCAAATTAGGGACACTGTTGCTCCTGGGGTATCGGCGAGGACCATTCGCAACCGTCTCCATGAAGCTGGGCTACGGTCCCGCACACCGTTAGGCCGTCTTCCGCTCACGCCCCAACATCGTGCAGCCCGCCTCCAGTGGTGTCGCGACAGGCGTGAATGGAGGGACGAATGGAGATGTGTCGTCTTCAGCGATGAGAGTCGCTTCTGCCTTGGTGCCAATGATGGTCGTATGCGTGTTTGGCGCCGTGCAGGTGAGCGCCACAATCAGGACTGCATACTACCGAGGCACACAGGGCCAACACCCGGCATCATGGTGTGGGGAGCGATCTCCTACACTGGCCGTACACCACTGGTGATCGTCGAGGGGACACTGAATAGTGCACGGTACATCCAAACCATCATCGAACCCATCGTTCTACCATTCCTAGACCGGCAAGGGAACTTGCTGTTCCAACAGGACAATGCACGTCCGCATGTATCCCGTGCCACCCAACGTGCTCTAGAAGGTGTAAGTCAACTACCCTGGCCAGCAAGATCTCCGGATCTGTCCCCCATTGAGCATGTTTGGGACTGGATGAAGCGTCGTCTCACGCGGTCTGCACGTCCAGCACGAACGCTGGTCCAACTGAGGCGCCAGGTGGAAATGGCATGGCAAGCCGTTCCACAGGACTACATCCAGCATCTCTACGATCGTCTCCATGGGAGAATAGCAGCCTGCATTGCTGCGAAAGGTGGATATACACTGTACTAGTGCCGACATTGTGCATGCTCTGTTGCCTGTGTCTATGTGCCTGTGGTTCTGTCAGTGTGATCATGTGATGTATCTGACCCCAGGAATGTGTCAATAAAGTTTCCCCTTCCTGGGACAATGAATTCACGGTGTTCTTATTTCAATTTCCAGGAGTGTATTACAAATTTCCACTAGTCGTTCGCCATTCCGGTTAGTCCTGTTGTGGGCTGGATAGTTCTCCATTATATTTCTGAACTTTCTCTCTTTCCCTAGCTGAGCATTGAAATCTCCAAGTAGTATGATAGCATTCTTAGTTCGAATCTTGGATAGTGTTTCCTCCAGGTCTTCCCAAAATTCTTCTACTTTCTCTGGGTCGCTTCTAATAGTGTCGTTTATGGGAGCATGTACATTGACCATGGTATATATTGTATTTGCTCCCCTAAAGGTAATTTGGAAAGTCTGCTGTTTCTAGAGCTGAAGTCAGTGATGGCTCCCAGGATTTGGTTATTGATTATAAAACCTGTGACCAGTTGAGGTACATTCTTCATTACTCGCTTGCCAGATTTTCCCTTCAGAATGTGATATCCTTCCGATTCAAATGTTGCTTTGTAATGCAGTTTCAATAATTCTTTGCTTGTCCAAAGTATCAGTAAGATGTTTCAGTTTTCCAGTTTTGAAGAGTGAGTTGACATTGAAGGTAGCAAAGTATGACACTTTCTTACTTTTCTGTCTCTCACATGCTGGTGCTAGCTCCACAGATTCAGTTAGCTCACTAACGTTGTCGTTGACAACGGTGGATTGGTTACCACCTGGGATAGTGCTTTCTATAAGCGAAATTGCCGTCATGCTGAATCGAATGATTTGTGTTGGGGTCAACACCTAAGCGTTGACAGGGTTACAACTGGGGTACTTAGCCCCAGACGTGCCCCGAGATGTGACCTGGCTTGTTTTTTACGACTTATTTGGGTGTCAATCCTCCTCTTTATGCAGGCTTGGGACTGGCAGCAGCACTTTTGGATTACTCAATCCAAATGTTAGTACTGCAAGCATATAAATAAACTCTTCATTATGAAATAATTGATTTATATTTGTTAACATTATCAATAAGTTACTATCGTAAGATTAAGTTACTTTAGATTAACAGTCTAATTCTTTTCAAGAGCTGATACTGACAAAACAGATTACGGCCTCGAATTTGGATTAAGAATAATTTTTAGTGCAAGAGCCCAGTGATTGTTTCTGATCGACCTTTAAATTCTTACATGATGTTAGTTGAGACCGGCTTGAGCCAGATCGATTTCTATCCTAAAGTTATTTATCCACATAAGCTACCAGTTTTTAAACAGCAGTGTATCCACAGAATATGCGTTTTCCTGGTTTAAGGTTAGATTTGTAAATTTTATGTTAGTGGGCAAAGATGTTCGTTGCTGGACATTGAGCTACTTTCTGAACCACTGACATCTTTAGTAACAGATAATAAAGGTCGTTTTTCATCAAGTGTTGTAGGTATGTACCTCACTGGTGTTCTTAAATTGTGGTGGATTATTTATGATGAATATGTTTGGGGAATATATGTGCTGTGAAGCCAAAATTAAAATGTTTAGATCCTGGAAAAGATAGCTACATAATGTCTATGGGTGAACACCACATATTATTCCTATTGCTCGCTTTTGTGCAGTCAGTACCTTGCAAGATATGTCACGAGATTAATTCGTTTGTTTCCGAGATTAGGTTTTGTACAATCTATAAAAGTAGCTAACTGAACTATTTCACAAGCTTAGTAACATAGTTCTTCCAGTTCAAGTTAGAATCAACATATACACCCAAAATTTTGGAGCGTCCTACCATATTTACTGACTTCTGCTCATATGCGTCATCAGTTTTTGTAGGACTGTATTTCCTGTACAGATCTGAATATAGTGTTTCTTTTTTTCAATTTGGAGAGAGTATCTTTTCTGAGAACCAGTTAATAATTCCACTGTCGCTGTCCCTCCAGTGGGGTTTATCGTAGCACGAGCATTGTCTGGAAAAAAATACATATTTAATGTTAGGTAGAAGACCATTAACATATACAGGGTGATTTTCTCCACGGTGTACAAACCCTAGGGATTGATGGATAAGACGATACGGAACAAAAAAGGTCTAATGAACATATGTCCGGAAATGCACGGCTTCGATGTTAGAGACCATTTACTAAACCATACTTTGTCTCAAAAGTATCGTGTATGCAGAGCCAATGTGAGATGTAGAGGCACTGGAGCAGCGTATTCATGCTGCCTTTTACACTGTTCAGATGCAGCCTGGCCAATATGAATGTATGAGACAAAACACGCCATGGCGTGTACATGACTGCATTGAGGCACGTGGAAACCATTTTCAACACATGTAATAACTGTGGTTGCATGGTACAGTGCATATTAGACTGCAGTCTCTGTGACAATATCTAGGAAGACCACAAAAGATAGCAACTGACGATATTTTATTATTTAAGGCTTGTACTATTTGATGAGTGAATGTATAAATAGCTTTCTCAGTCGAGCAACGTCCCTGGAATCTAAACTATGATATGCTAAGTAAGTTGTTTCTAATTAACTGTTAGCCTACTCTTGAATAAATAACTTTTTTCAAATTTTTGGAAAAGACCTCAGTAAGAAAACTGGACGATAACTGTCTTTCTTGCCACGTTTCTTATGAGGTGGTTTAAAAATTGAATACTTAAGGTATCTGGAAAAATTCCTTTTGCCAGTGATGCATTTCGTATATTACGAAGGACATTATTTATTGTTCAAAGAAGTTTTCATAATTCTGTTTGAAATTCTGTCAACATCACACGAGCTTTCGGTTTTTTAGAGATTTATTAATTTCGGTGAAGGATACTGGTGTTAGTTCTAGTTGCTTAAAGCTTTATGGAATGACATTTTTAACATATTCTCTTGCTTCTCCAACTGCACCCCATAATTCCTATAATACAAAACCATATTGTGTTATTACATACAGGGCGTTACAAAAAGGTACCGCCAAACTTTCAGGAAACATTCCTCACACACATATAAGGAAAAGATGTTATGTGGACATGTTTCCGGAAACGCTTAATTTCCACGTTAGAGCTCATTTTAGTTTCGTCAGTATGTACTGTACTTCCTCGATTCACCGCCAGTTGGCCCAATTGAAGGAAGGTAATGTTGACTTCGGTGCTTGTGTTGACATGCGACTCATTGCTCTACAGTACTAGCATCAAGCACATCAGTACGTAGCATCAATAGGTTAGTGTTCATCACGAACGTGGTTTTGCAGTCAGTGCAATGTTTACAAATGCGGAGTTGGCAGATGCACATTTGATGTATGGATTAGCACGAGGCAATAGCCATGGCGCGGTACGATTGTATCGAGACAGACTTCCATAACGAAGGTGTCCCGACAGGAAGACGTTCGAAGCAATTGATCGGCGTCTTAGGGAGCACGGAACATTCCAGCCTATGACTCGCGACCGGGGAAGACCTAGAACTACGAGGACACCTGCAATGGACGAGGCAATTCTTCGTGCAGTTGACGACAACCCTAATGTCAGCGTCAGAGAAGATGCTGCTGTACAAGGTAACGTTGACCACGTCACTGTATGGAGAGTGCTACGGGAGAACCAGTTGTTTCCGTACAGCGTGTGCAGGCACTATCACCAGCTGATTGGCCTCCACGGGTACGCTTCTGCGAATGGTTCATCCAACAATGTGTCAATACTCATTGCAGTGCAAATGTTCTCTTTACGGATGAGGCTTCATTCCAACGTGATCAAACTGTAAATTTTCACAATCAACATGTGTGGGCTGGCGAGAATCCGCACGCAGTTGTGAAATCACGTCATCAACACAGATTTTCTGTGAACGTTTGGGCAGGCATTGTTGGTGATGTCTTGATTGGTCCCCATGTTCTTCCACCCACGCTCGATGGAGTACGTTATCATGATTTCATACGGGATACTCTACCTGTGCTGCTAGAACATGTGCCTTTACAAGTACGACACAATATGTGGTTCATGCACGATAGAGCTCCTGCACATTTCAGTCAAAGTGTTCGTACGCTTCTCAACAACAGATTTGGTGACCGATGGATTGGTAGAGGTGGACCAATTCCATGGCCTCCACGCTCTCCTGACTCCCAACCCTCTTGACATTCATTTATGGGGGCATTTGAAAGTTCTTGTCTACGCAACCCCGGTACCAAATGTAGAGACTCTTCGTGCTCGTATTGTGGACGGCTGTGATACAATACGCCATTCTCCAGGGCTGCATCAGCGTATCAGGGATTCCATGCGACGGAGGGTGGATACATGTATCCTCGCTAACGGGGGACATTTTGAACATTTCCTGTAACAAAGTGTTTGAAGTCACGCTGGTACGTTCTGTTGCTGTGTGGTTCCAATCCATGATTGATATGATTTGAGGAGAAGTAATAAAATGAGCTCTAACATGGAAAGTAAGCGTTTCCGGACACATGTCCATATAACACATTTTCTTTCTTTGTGTGTGAGGAATGTTTCCTGAAAGTTTGGCCGTACCTTTTTGTAACACCCTGTATAGGGCGTCTCTGTTAAAAGTACTCGTAACTCGCTCCAGTTGGTCAGTGAACGTGTTCCCGCTTGCAGACCACCCGAACGTGCTCGTGTTCATCACGCACTCCGGCCTGATGGGCACCCAGGAGGCGGTGGCGGCGGGCGTGCCCATGCTCGCCATGCCCATGTTCGGCGACCAGTTCCTCAACGCGGACCGCGTCGTGGCCGGCGGCAGCGGCCTCAAGCTGCTCTACCGAGACCTCAGCCGAGGCACGCTGGCCGCCGCCCTCAACCAGCTGCTCAACGACCCGAGGTGAGCCGCCTCCAATCTGGCACGCCTTCACACTTCTCTGTAACGAAATGTTTTCTTATTGTGTACGAGTTTCCTGTTGCGAAAGTCGAAATGAGTGACACCGAGGGAACACAGAAACAGGTAGTGACGGAATTGGGGCTTAACGACGACCATCCTCCCTGGTGCGGTAACATTATGAGATCTGGATATCTACATAGTCGTCCACACGCCACAAGCCACCATACAGTGTGTGGCGGAGGACACTCCTGCTACTGCTCGCTTTTCATCTCTTTCCTGTTCACAAGTCGGCAATATTGCTTGTGAAGGATGACTGTTGGCACAGTCCTATATGACATCTAATTTGGCTGATTTTTCACGTCGTGATCATTTCACGAGACGTATGTGGGAGTAAGTAGTAGTCTTTCGGAATTTCAATAATAAAACTCTCCGAACTAGACAATCCCTCTCTTGTAGCATCTGCCACCGGAGTTCTTTAAGCATTTAAATAATGCTCTCGCTCTATTAATCCTACATGGTAAGCCTCCAAGACTGAGGAACAGTACTCAAGAATCGGTAGGAACAGAATTTTGTAAGCGAATTCTTCATTGGTAAAACTGCTTTTTCTTCAGTATCCTTCCAATGAACCTTAGCCTGTCACCCGACTTTACAAAGCCGGCCGGGGTGGAGGGGCGGTTCTAGGCGCTACAGTCTGGAATCGGGCGACCGCTACGGTCGCAGGTTCGAATCCTGCCTCGGGCATGGATATGTGTTATGTCCTTAGGTTAGTTAGGTTTAAGTAGTCCTAAGTTCTAGGGGACTGATGACCTCAGAGCCATTTGAACCATTTTTTGTCTTTAGAAAACATTGTTTTATGTAGGCATTTCACTTCAGATCGCTCCGAAACCTTACTCCTCAGTATTTCTATTATAGTTACTGTTCCCAGTGATTCGTCGCTGGTGGAGTAATCGGACGGCAGAAGATCTCTTCGTCTTTTTATGGGCAATAAGGTACATTTATTTACCGTCAGAGTCAGTTGGCAGTCCTTGCACCTTCTGTCAACGCTATGCAGGCCTTCCTGTATCCCGCCACAGTCGTCTGGAGGGGCAAAGTTGATACAGACAACTCTCTGTCTCTCACCTTTTGCTTTCCTCTCCTTGGGGAAGTGTATGGAGGAGTTTATAGCCTGTTGGCTGTACTCTACAATGTGTGTTGTGTGTGTGTGATTATCTTTGATTGTTTTGGCTGTCTGTATATTGTGGTGGTGTTCTGGTGGTGTCTTCTACTTGCCTGGGGTTGGCGAGATGTTAGGTATTTTAAGGATTAAGGATTGTTATTAGGACTTGGAATTTTGGGATTTTTCTCTTCGAAGACCGTCATAGGGCGTTTGTGCTTATCACGGGACATGTCATACCGACCTAGGGAGTGGATGACGTTATTTCCAGATCTGGTAGAGCTCTCGTAGGAAGCCCTTACCAGATATTGGAGGGGGATTTCGGATGCGGCGTACAGATAGTCGGTGGGGAATCCCGTGGGTAGATGCAGTGCCCTCCTGAGGGCGTGGTTCTCCAGCTTCTGGAGTTTGTCCAGGTGCTCCTTCGCCACGTATCCCCAGACAGGGCACGCATATTCCATTAGGGGGAGTATAAGGGCCTGATAGACATTTACTCCTACAGAGCAGGGAAGGGAGCTGGTTGTGTTGAGGACTGGGTATAGGATGGACATTCTGTCACAGACCTTCCTGTGGACGTCGTCTGTGGGGTTTCTACGTTAGTCTCGAGTCTAAGGTTTCGCCTAGATACTTGGCAGATTTGCGCCAAGGGAGTCGGGATCCACCTAGGTGCAGGTGAAGGGGGAGACATTGAGGGGGTCCACGTCTCCCGAGTCTCCAGGTGATCAGCATAGCCTGTATCTTTTCAGGCTTGATGGTGATGCGCCAGCGATGGGCCCAAGTTTCTGTGTTACCTAAAGCCCTTTGTAGCCTACGTTATTAGCATTACGAGTGTAAAAGGCTGTGTCGTCAGCTTACTGTGTGGTGTGCACCAGGGGGGCTGTGGGAGTGTCCACAGTGTACAGACCGTATTAAATGAGCCCCAGGACCAATCCCCGTGGCACCCCCTGCACGAATACGCCTTTTGGTGGAGGTAGCTGTTTCTACCTCGACAGAGAAAGTTCTGTTCGTGAGATAGCTTTAGATTAACCTGACTATGGTCCGTCGGAACCCCTGTGTATATAACTTGTGTAACAGCCCTTATGGCATACTGAGTCGAAGGCTTTGGCTACATCAGGTAGCACTATCCCGCAGTAGCGTCTGTGATTGAAGCCCTCTGTGGCTGCTTCCACCAGTCTCATGATCTGTTGTGGGGCGCTCCTGTCGGAATCCGAATTGGAAATCCGGCAGAAGTTGCTCGTTGGTGATGTGGTCTAAGGAGGAGGCGCTCTTAGATCTTACTGGGAGTTGGCAAGAGGCTAATCTGCATGTAGTGCTGCGGGAATAAAGGGTCTTTCCCTGGTTTGTGTATCGCGACCATTTCCGCATGTTTCTAGTAAGCTGGGAACTCGCAGGTACGAACAATCTCGTTGAAGATATTCGCGAGGTGTTCGATAACCGAGGACGGAAGTTTTTTAACTAGATGGTTGGTGGCATTGTCGCGTCCTGGCGCCTTTTTTTATAGGGAGGGACCTCATTACTTTCTCCAAGTCTTCGGGGGTGAAAAGTGGGGTTTCGTCCTCTGGGTCCTCCTCAGCACTGAGGAAGACAGCCAGTCGACGACGGACTAGCTCTTCGTGTTCGTTATCCTGGGGTTCTGCCGCCTGAAACTGCTTCTCAAAGGTGTCGACGAGGGCGTTGGCCTTTTCAGTATGGCTGTAGGCCAGAACCCGCTCGCCGTGCAGTGGCGGCATCCTAATGTGTCTTTTGGTGAATTGCTTGGTTGCTTGCCATAGCGTGTCATCGAGGGCTGCGCGGAGCTTTTGCCACTGCTGGTTTCTGTTCTCATTGAGCGCTATCTTCAGCTCTCTCTGTAGACGATTGAGCAGCCTCCTGGTGGCCTGATTTCTGGCGATCTTCAACTCTTTTGCCACTCTGTTCTTCTGTGGGATTTGAGCTAGCAAATGTTCCGGGAATTGTACACGCGGGGGCGGCCGTCCTGTTATGGGGGAGTGGCATCTTCCGCTACCTGTAAGATGGTACCTGTTAGGTCTTCTAGCACTTGTTCTACTGTTTCGGTAGTAGGTGGCTGAGCGCGAGCGATATCAGAGGCGATAGTTTCTCGGTATAGCTCCCAGTTTCTACGTTTGTAAGACATCTGGTACTGTGGGGGTGATACCCATTCTTCCACATCGGCCTCTAGAATCCCGTGATCCTCCTAGTGAGGGCACTGTCCAACACGTCGGACCTACCTCCATTTTTTGGAAAATGCGTGGGCTTGACTGGGCCCCGTGTTTCGAAGTGGTAATAGCACGCTATTTGCTGCAGTTTGGCGCCTACTCTGGAGATTACTCTAGAGTTCCAATCGGGGCGTTTGACACTGAAATCGCCTTCGATTTGCACTAGAGCAGCTATGTCTCCCTCGTCTATCTCGTCTTGTGGGGCTCGGTAGATTGCAACAATTGTTAGGGGTCCAGTGGCAGTGGTTACTTCCACCGCCACTGCTTCGATTTTATTGGTAGCTGGTAAGAATACCTGGTGGTGGCAATCCCTCTTTTTATGTATATGGCCACTCCCCTGCCTTGGGTTGGCCCGTCCTTATGGTACCTAACGTAATTGGGAACTGTCGCTTTTATTCCCGGTTTTAGGTGGGTTTCCCCGTCATGCATATGTCGATGGAGAGCCCCTTCATGAGTTCTCTGAACTCGACCTCTTGATTAACAATGCTGACTGCGTTAAAGACGCACATTGTCGGGCCTTGGATATTTGGTCGTCTATCCATGATGGGGTTTTGAAACTACTGAGGAAGTTGCAGAGGGGAGCGACTGCTGGACTGCTGCCTGAAGGGCAACGAGGATGTGAGTGTTCTGCTTCTGGACCTCCCTGAATTCCTTCATCATTTCCATGACGACGTTCGTGGTCTGGACCATAATGCGTAACAATTGATCCGAAGGGGTGGACTGCTGCCTGAAGGGCAACGAGGATGTGAGTGTTCTGCTTCTGGACCTCCCTGAATTCCTTCATCATTTCCATGACGACGTTCGTGGTCTGGACCATAATGCGTAACAATTGATCCGAAGGGGTGGACTGAGTGCTTCCTCTGTCTTGGTGGATCTGGTCATTGTTGTGTTTTTCCCGGCGTTGTTGTTGCGTGCGTGTCTGGTGTTGTGGTGACTGGACTTGCTTCGATTTCTCCACGTTCTCCACATATGTTGACCTTGGTGTGTCAGGCCTTGGTTTACCAAAGCTTTTTCTGTGTGTGTTGTCCTGTTTGGTCTCTCTGTGTGGTTTGATGGGGTGCTGGTGTCTTGATTTCGTGTGTGGGGGGAGGGGGGGGGGGGCGGGCTAAGCAACCTTTCCCTTCTGCGTGTGTTTTATGTGGAGCCTTGGTACCCTGCCGTGTCGTGTTTTCCACACAGCACGCAACTTATCTGCGGGTCCGCGGAATCAGACCGCCGCGTCCCCATGGCACCATCCAAGCTCGACATCCCCCCTCGACGAGAAGACACGACAATTCTCCAATCGGATGACGCCATGCTAAACTCTCCAAGTGCCATTTTGTTATGCTGCGAGACCTCAATGTGAGTACTCACTAATGCTTTAATAAAAGCAAAGCCGGAAGAGACTCCTGATTTGTAGCCCGTACAAGCGGGGGCCTATGGCTGAACGAAAGTGAGTAAGCGGAACAGGTGCTCCACGCTTGACTGCCGCTCAGAGAACAGCCTTATGAGGTCTCCAACGTTATCCAGTGGATGAGGATTGGTCATTGTGTGCCCAACCACACGCGAGGCCGATGCGCGGGCTGCGTGTAAGTTGGCGGAGCGGTCTTCAGTACAGCGTGAAATATCACTTAGCACCGCGGTACGACATTTCTCTGTCGGCACCCTTACTTCAGCTCGGCATTTCGTGGTGCCAACGTTGTTTACCCTTTGGTATTTGTTCGTGGTGTAAAAGAAGTTAACAGGTCCAGTGGCTGTTTGCAGAAAATTGTCTATCGTCACAAACCTTAAAAAATGAACAGTAGTAACAGAAGAGAAGACTAAGAATTCTGTGTTTTTATTGTGAGATATACAGTTGCATAATCGACAGGCGAAAAGTTGCTATGGAATTACATTAAAACACCACGCCAAAAGAATTTTAAGATTTACGTAATGACGAAAGAGCAAAAAGTTAACAACGAATGACAGGCAGGATTCATTGCTCTGTACATCAAGAAGCACTTTGTGCTAAATTTGAAGGCATGAAGCATGTGAAGGAATTGATTGTGTAAACAGTAAGATTTCTGAAATCGCACACATTATTCCACTGCCGTCTACAACATTTTACTATGACAGCGAATGTAAAATATACAGAGTTGACATATTACTGCGAAGTGCACTGATTAAATCGAGGGGCATGCCTGGAACGATTTTTCGGTTTAGAACCCGCCTTTGTCACATTGGAAAAAGGAGACCAAAAATAAAAATTGAAAGATCCAGAATGGGTTACAAACCTCGTGTTTGAGGTGAACCTGACTGCAAACTGCCCACAGTAAGGCATTGCAAGATGAGAAACAAGTTATTTCTGATTTGGTGCGATTGTATTTACAACGAAAACCGCATTCTGGAAGGGACAAATTCGAGCAAAAAGACCATCCATTTTCCTAAACTCTCGGGAATTAAAGAATTTGAGCTTTGACGAATTCATTCTGGTTTTTTAACGTTTTGAGTACACTGCCGATCTTACAACAGGCTTCCAGCTGTTTTCGAGACCGTATGCTGCTTCAGCTAAAAGCACCCCCATACATGAGCAGATCGTACTGAGTGATGTGCAGTGTAATTCACATTTGAAAGACAATTTTTTTTTACAACCATCCTGGAGGTCTACGTTGTTTTCCTCAGGAAGAGATGGTTCAAATGGCTCTGAGCACTATGGGACTTAACTTCTGAGGTCATCAGTCCCCTAGAACCTAGAACTAGTTAAACCTAACTATCCTAAGGACATCACACACATCCATGCCCGAGGCAGGATTCGAACCTGCAACCGTAGCGGTCGTGCGGTTCCAGACTGTAGCGCCTAGAACCGCTCGGCCACACCGGGGCATTAACAGAGACTGCGTTGCAGTTCTACCTGTTTACCGATGAAGCGGGTTTCACAAACCACGAGGCAGTGAATCTACGGAACATGCATTACAGGTCCGTGGACAACCCTCGCTGGCTCAGACAGGTAGAGCGACAGCGACCGTGGACTGTAAATGTATGAATCATGAATCATTGGCGACCACCTCATTGGTCCTCACTTTATTGCAGGGGCCCAAACAGCTGCAACATACATCGCGTTTCTACAGAATGATCTGCCAACGTTGCTCAAAAATGTCCCACTGGAAACGCGTCGACGTATGTGGTATCAGCATGATGGTGCACCTGCACATTCCGCAAATAACACTAGGCTGACCCTTGACAGGATGATCGACGGGCGTTTCATAGGACGTGGAGGACGCATAAATTGGCCAGCCCGTTCTCCTGATCTTACACCTCTGGACTTCTTTCTGTGGGGTACGTTAAAGGAGAATGTGTACCGTGATGTGCCTACAACCCCAGAGGATATGAAACAACGTATTGTGGCAGCCTGCGGCGAAATTACACCAGATGTACTGCGGTGTGTACGACATTCATTACGCCAGAGATTGCAATTGTGTGCAGCAAATGATGGCCACGACATTGAACATCTATTGGCCTGACATGTCGGGACACACTCTATTTCACTCCGTAATTGAAAACGGAAACCACATGTGTACGTGTACCTCACCCCTCATGGTAATGTACATATGCGTCAGTCAAAAAGACCAATAAAAAGGTGTTAGCATGTGGACGTAATGTGCTGTTCCAGTCTCTTCTGTACCTAAGGTCCATCACCGTTCCCTTTGGATCCCTACGTAATTCGGTGCTCTCCGATACACACGATCGAACAGCGGAGGAGTGGTACTCAAGCGTCAACTTTGGTTACAATATCTCCGGATGTAATCAACATTTTATAATGAAACAAACGGAACTGATTACGTATTTGTTTATATATTCAGATGTGCTAACAAAACTAACGGGGTTCCATTTAAAAAAACGTAGGTTTGTTTTAAAAAATATACTTCCGTGCATTTTTTTATGGTTTGTATTAACCAATTACACTAGCCCCTCTCCTCCCGTTAGGTCTGTGGAATCGATAAGTCAGTATTTGATGTGGTTTACGAAATATATCCAGCGGTAATGTTAGGTGACTCACCCTGTATAAAAGTGACTGACATACTACGTTCTTTCGGACATGTTCGAAAAAACAGACAATATTTTTTGACTCTCCAGTCACTATGAGTCAAGATAAAAAAGGATTGAGAAATTAGCTGCCAGTGTACATTGACTTAAATCACTGGGGCAAGCTTAAAATTTGTGCCAGACCAGGATTCGAACCTCGAACTCCTGTTTACTTTTCTTCGTCATTTCAGAACACTCTTTTTTTCCTCCCTCGCTTTCTTGTGTATAAAGCAACTTATAAAAAGTGGGGGACTATTTGCAACAGCCACTTGGATCCTAAAAACAAAAATATCTAGACATCGCTTCACAAAGTGGGTCTTCATCAGTGGGTAGATCATGGCATCCAGGAACACGACTGATCCCTTTGTTATTCGGCCAGGAGTAGCTCGTATGAGGAATGCCAGAATTTGATAGCCCAAACACCAGATGTCTACTGCCAGGCCACAAGCGTTGATCTTCCGTGTCAGGCACCCCACATGTGGCAAAAAGTGGGGAGTTGGCGAGGTGAACTTGGTCGAGATGAGAATGATTCGATTGTTTCCAGTTGATGGTGACATACTAAGCGGAATGTGCTGCAGTGGCAAGAAAAGGGGCGCTAACTGCCCGCCACACATTCCACCACTAGTTGTGCAGGTACTTCTGTTCTATCGCAATGGCGGTGTAGGCCACATGCATCTCAGTGTAGACTGCCTTCGACGACAGCAGAAATGGTTCTAAGCACTATGGGACTTAACATCTGAGGTCATCAATTCCCTAGACTTAGAACTACTTAAACCTAACTAACCTAAGGACAGCACACACATCCGTGCCCGAGGCAGGATTCGAACCTGAGACCGTAGCAGCAGTGCGGTTCCAGACTGAAGGGCCTAGGGCCGGCCGCGGTGGTCTCGCGGTTCTAGGCGCTCAGTGCGGAACCGCGCGACTGCTACGGTCGCAGGTTCGAATCCTGCCTCGGGCATGGATGTGTGTGGTGTCCTTAGGTTAGTTAGGTTTAAGTAGTTCTAAGTTCTAGGGGACTGATGACCTCAGATGTTAAGTCCCATCGTGCTCAGAGCCATTTTGAAGCGCCTAGAACCGCTCGGCCACAACGATCGACTCGAAGACAACAAACACACCTGCGGCAGAGAGGCAGTTAGGTAGCTGTGTTCCAGAAAAATGCGTCCAATGTGATAGAAAGGCGCTAGGATGTCCGAAACATCGCTGAAACAACCAACAAGGCTGGCGCATATGCAGCAAAGAGTAATCTGGTATCGGGTATCGTCGACTGTGAACTGACAAAAGGTCCGAACTGTATCCAGAACGTGGCAAAGATCCACACACCATCAAGCCTGGAGAAGGGTAAGGAACTCATAGTACACCTTGGAGGTCATCCCCTGGTTAACAAAGGGACCCATTACAGTTAACCTGTATCTAGCCAGTGTGTGCATGGCCGGAAGAGTTTGCTCCATGTGAGGAATCTGCAATGCTATGTAGTTAGTGACATGGCACATACATTGCAGGAAGTCAAGGGAATGGAGGTGATGTTCAGTGAGTCCAAACGTGATCCGTTGCAGTGGTATCTGCAACTGAAGGCTCCAGAGCACCACATGTCAGTCATAAACCCCATGCCAAGACAGCATAAGGCACTGGTCACACTGAGTGGGTCAGCACTTCTCTCAGGCAGGAGGAGGAGGAGGAGGAGGAGATTAGTGTTTAACTTTCCATCGACAACGAAGTAATTAGAGACGGAGCACAAGCTTGGATTAGGGAAGGAATGGAATCGGCCGTGCCCTTTCAAAGGAACCATCCCAGCATTTGCCTGAAGTGATCTAGGGACATCACGGGAAACCTTAATCAGGATGGCTGGACCTGGGCTTGAACCGTCGTCCTCCCGAATGCGAGTCCAGGTTGCTAACCACTGCACCACCTCGCTCGGTTCTCAGGCAGGCCTGTACCAATAAACATAGCCCACAGTTTACGTACATTGAGGGAGCTGCCTGACACCTCACTGTAGGTCGCCACCCATGCAGGCAACACTCGGGTATCGTCAGCACTTCAAACACAGAGGACCAAATCGTCTGCATAGTCGGTGCAACAACATCGATGTCCACCTAGGGACGTTCCCATCACACGTAGTCATAGTCCACATAACAATGGTTCTGGGTGGAGGCGTGCAGCAGCGTGGACAGGGGACCCCCATCACACCAGGATTGGTTGTATCAACTAACCTTTATACAGCGCCAAGGATGTCGCACTGTGCAGGATACGTTGACCACCTCGATGGAGGACAGCTGTAAGAAAAGAATGATCGACCTGGTTAACTGCCGGGCTGAAGGCTAATCATACCAAAGCTGCAGGTGGATGCAGAGTTCCAGTGAGGGCGATCAGGTCTGTGTAGTGGCAGAGGACTGCCCGAATTTTTTATGCTCTGCAAACATGTGCTGAGACGCTTCTTCAAAAACAGCTGTGAATGGGGGTGGTTAGTGTACAGTGTACCATAATGGACATGAAGGCTGCATCCATTGCCACTGGGTGCTGCCTGCCATTGTCATCAGTGGTGGTTCGAATCAAGGCCTGGCACCATCTTCACCTGTCTGCTAGAAGGCATACAACCGCAGGCTAGCATCACCATCCATTCAAGATGGTGGCACGTGAGGGCGGCAATTTCTGCCTCGATGTAGTCCCCTATTGTACATCTTTCAGGTGAAAATGGCATCGTAGAGCAGTCCCTCAGTATTTGGTAATTTTTCGTGGATTGCCTTCTCCAAACTGCAGAGTCTCTGCTATACACCATCAAGGCCCAGTGGACGGCATGTTTGTCACCAGACAGCTACCATGACGACATAGATGGAGAAGCGCTACGGCAGTGGCGACATGAATCCCAAGTCACCTTGATAAGATGCCGACAGTCAGGAGACGCCAGTAGAACCGCATTCATTTAAAAACACCCCTTCCTTGCTACACCTCTGATGGTCAAATGTGACTGTGCAGACATAAGCTGCATGGTCGGAAAAAGTGACAGGCCAGATCGCAGCCAGTTGGGTTCCTTCCACCAACGAGCGCGAGATATGAAAGCAATCAAGGCGACTAGGAACGGTGTACAGTGTACATCTGGGGCGGTCGTCAGAAACTTGTTCTCGTGTGTCCACAAGTTGGAGATGGTCGAAGATCACGGCAAGCTCTGCCCAAGGCGAATGATGCAGCGGCTGATCTTTGGGGTGGATGGTGGAATTGAAATCACCATCCAGCACCAATGCATTTTGCCGCCCGACGAAAAGAGATAAGGTTACCTACACAAAGAAGGTGGAACGTTTCCTTCTCCTCCCTGATCCTGAAGGAACATAGATGTTAATAATTCAGACAGCAATGATCGCATGAGCCATCTCGCTCAAATCCGGAAGATATTGGACGTTGTCAATGGGTAATCCTTCACGGATGAGAATCGCCACTCTGCTACCAGTATCTGACACATAGGAGACAAAAGGAATGCACCGCGACCGGTTAGAAAACCATCGATATGCACTTCTCGTAAGAGGGCCACGTCTAAATCTGCCACTAGAAGTGTATCGTGGAGCATCGCCAATTTATGTGGGACACAGATAGCGCTGGCATTGATAATAGCTAGGCGATACGTCTGTTCTGGCACTTCTGCTGTGAAGACTTGGGATCTTCCAGTGGCAGCCAGCTGGGGCAGGCCGCAAAAGACAGTCGAGGGCTTGATGGTCACTACAATGTGGAGGGAGGGGGGGGGGGCACAACTGATGGTGGAACGTACCCACCAACAATATTCGCAGCCTGTTCCAATTGCTCCTTTATGTTGTCCATTCAAGAAACAGAAGCAGCACTAGTACGTTGTCGAGTGGTAGAATCATCAAGACGACACCACATTTGAGCGACCTCCATACACAGCATACATTGTAATTCTGTCAGAGACAGCAAAGGACTTGGAAGAGCAGTTGAACGGAATGGACAGTGTCTTGAAAAGAGGATATAACATGAACATCAACAAAAGCAAAACGAGGATAATGGAATGTAGTCAAATTAAATCGGGTGATGCTGAGGGGATTAGATTAGGAAATGAGACACTTAAAGTAGTAAAGGAGTTTTGCTATTTAGGGAGTAAAATAACTGATGATGGTCGAAGCAGAGAGGATACAAAATGTAGACTGGCAATGGCAAGGAAATCGTTTCTGAAGAAGAGAAATTTGTTAACATCGAGTATAGATTTAAGTGTCAGGAAGTCGTTTCTGAAAGTATTTGTATGGAGTGTAGCCATGTATGGAAGTGAAACATGGACGATAACCAGTTTGGACAAGAAGAGAATAGAAGCTTTCGAAATGTGGTGCTACAGAAGAATGCTGAAGATAAGGTGCGTAGATCACGTAACTAATGAGGAGGTATTGAATAGGATTGGGGAGAAGAGAAGTTTGTGGCACAACTTGACTAGAAGAAGGGATCGGTTGGTAGGACATGTTTTGAGGCATCAAGGGATCACAAATTTAGCATTGGAGGGCAGCGTGGAGGGTAAAAATCGTAGAGGGAGACCAAGAGATGAATACACTAAGCAGATTCAGAAGGATGTAGGTTGCAGTAGGTACTGGGAGATGAAGAAGCTTGTACAGGATAGAGTAGCATGGAGAGCTGCATCAAACCAGTCTCAGGACTGAAGACCACAACAACAACACCATACAGAGCTTGTCAACAGAGGTCACAGGCGGTGGAGGAGAAAGCATCACAGGCGGTGCAGCACAAACCACTGACGTCACTGACGTAGGTGGGTAAGGAGCCAAGCCCAACATAGATGCGTTTTCTGACGGCGGTTCACCACCCCATGTTGCCACGATGAGGAGAAAATAGCCAGGTGGCGTACGACTGCGTTTCTTGCGCTTCGTTGGTGATTTCTGCTTCCAAACCCATCCCATATTGTAGTGTGACTGGTCACTATCTGACGCCGTCCCAACCAGAAGGAAATCAGAGGTTGGTACGACGTCTCAATCAATATCGATCACTAGTGCAACATTGCCTCTCAGGTTCTGAAGGCGTCCAAAGGGCTCCTGAGGGGATCGAGTAGCAATCTGAGGACTCGCCGTCCCGTCAGTGCAAGGGAATGCTGGCAGATCTGAAGGAATCTGGGTCAGTGCATCTGGTACCTCTGCAATAGCAGCGAATGCGTCACGAGGAGTACGACACATCTTACAGGTGTCTGAATCAGGTGTCTGTGGAGGCAAACCGTTTGGACGCCCCCCTCGTGGCCACAGCCCTCACGAGTTCGAGGCCAATCATCAATTAACAAGGCATGTGCTTCGTCCGTTTAAGTTTGATCTGAGGCATGCCATTTAAGACGTGGTAGGTCACGATGGTTTGCCAATTTTCTGTGACGTGACTGATGATTTTTCTGTACGATCGAGAGGCAGATACGACCAAGTCTTGTGGTGCCTCAAAAGTAAGGTCGAAGACACGCAGCGATCACCCCGCGTGATCACCCGATAGAGCTCCGACGTGGTCATCAGAGTGCCTGATTGTTCGTCTCTGTTCTTTTGAACATGTCTGAAAGAAATGAGATCACGCGGAATCCACAGCTGTGGTTGTTATTATGTAATCTGAAGTGGGCGGGGGGAGAAACAAAGGGAAGGGAAGGAAATTATGGTGTCAGCTGCGTCGGGAATGTATGCGAAATCAGCGGCGCTGAGCGAAAATGCGTGCTAGACCAGGATTCGAACCCGGATCTCCTGCTTACTAGGCAGTTGATCTAACCACTGTGCCACCCGGACACGATGTTTATTGAAACAACGGGGACCCACATTCCCATACAGTGCCACCTATCCGCAATACCTGTCCACGTCCTCCATGCTCGTTACTTTGAGACTGCCGCCGCAGTTGAACGTGGCTGTGCATTCACACTGGAGGTGGTCGATTCATAACCCAAGGAGGCGACTCAGTGAAATGAATGCGTGGTCTCTGTTCTTTCGGTCATATCGTCTCTATGGAAGCCGATGGCACATTTGGGTAAAAACATAAGATCTTCTTTAACAATTTGTAGACGGTCGGCCGGCCGGCCGGTGTGGCCGAGAGGTTCTAGGTGCTTCAGTCTGGAACCGAGCGACCGCTACGGTCGCAGGTTCGAATCCTGCCTCGGGCATGGATGTGTGTGATGTCCTTAGGTTAGTTAGGTGTAAGTAGTTCTAAGTTCTAGGGGACATGACCTCAGATGTTAAGTCCCATAGTGCTCAGAAGCATTTGAACCATTCTTTTTTTTTTCTTTTTTTTTGTAGACGGCCTAAGTCTCACTCGGGCACAAATTTCTTGACTACGACGTTAGTACAGATGTTCGAGAGTGTTCGAGGATGTAACAGCTATTTGGTTCAAATAAACGAAATATACTGTACTCGGAAATGATTTGAAATCACAGCCACAGACGCTGCATCTACGTGCCACCAAATGTGGAATATACTGGAATATAGATGATGTGAAAACCAATGCGTCTTTAATTAGCCTGTCATTGGTAAAGAACAGAGTTACCTATTCATTTTATATATAAGTATTTTTAACATTGTGCAGCCCTGTCAGCAACTGTGATAATTGAACATGTAACACGTCAGCCTCACTTTACCCAGGTTTCAGCCAAAATAACTTGGCCTTCTTCAGAAGCGAGAGATACTAAACTACTGCATGCCAAAGTTTGGCCATGTCAAGTGTAAAACTGTAGCACCGTAGTAGCCAGTCATAAATCTACATTACTTAGCAGAAGAGAAACAGCAGGCCCCACTGCGCGGACGAGGTCGGTAGGCCGCGAGAGCTGCGCAAGGAACTAAACGCGGCGAGCACCTGTGTACCGAGCATTGCTGAAAGCCATGCGCGTGCGCGCATGGAAATATAGATACAGAACGGTAGCTATCTTTAGATTAGCAATTGGATTAATATAACCATTAAAACCTTTAATGGCGTCTTATGTAAAATAACTTGCTTCTCAGGAGACCGATACCCCTATAACAGATTCGGAGCCCGTGAGACAGAATAGCTATTACTCTGTAAAATTATTTCTCAATGTTGAATACATTGCTCAATCTTTATCTGGTTAATTAATGAACGTATGTGTGGCTATTTACAGGAATGATATACAGGGTGTTTCAAAAAGAATACCACAACTTTAAAAATGTGTATTTAATGAAAGAAACATAATATAACCTTCTGTTATACATCATTACAAAGAGTATTTAAAAAGGTTTTTTTTCACTCAAAACAAGTTCAGAGATGTTCAATATGGCCCCTCCAGACACACAAGCAATATCAACCCGATACTCCAACTCGTTCCACACTCTCTGTAGCATATCAGGGATAACAGTTTGGATAGCTGCTGTTATTTCTCGTTTCAAATCATCAATGGTGGCTGGGAGAGGTGGCCGAAACACCATATCCTTAACATACCCCCTTAAGAAAAAATCGCAGGGGGTAAGATCAGGGCTTCTTGGAGGCCAGTGATGAAGTACTCTGTCACGGGCTGCCTCGCGGCCGATCCATCGCCTCGGGTAGTTGACGTTCAGGTAGTTACGGACAGATAAGTGCCAATGTGGTGGCGCTCCATCCTGCTGAAATATGAATTGTTGTGCTTCTTGTTCAAGCTGAGGGAACAGCAAATTCTCTAACATCTCCAGATACTGTAGTCCAGTTACAGTAGCACCTTCGAAGAAAAAGGGGCCAAAAACTTTATTGGCTGAAATGGCACAGAAAACGTTTACCTTAGGTGAGTCACGTTCATACTGAGTTGTTTCCCGCGGATTCTCAGTGCCCCATATACAGACATCGTGACGGTTGACTTTCCCATTAGTGTGGAAAGTTGATTCATCACTAAACACAATCTTTGAAACGAAAGATTCATCTGTTTCCATTTGAGCAAGGATAAAATCACAGAAATCGATTCTTTTAATCTTATCAGCTGCAGACAGTGCTTGAACCAATTTCAGACGATAACGTTTCATAACTAACCTTTTTCGTAGGACTCTCCATACAGTTGACTGTGGAATTTGCAGCTATCTGCTAGCTCTGCGAGCCGATTTTCCTGGGCTGCGAACAAATGCTTGCTGGATGCGTGCTACATTTTCATCACTCGTTCTCGGCCGTCCAGAACTTTTCCCTTTGCACAAACACCCATTCTCTGTAAACCGTTTATACCAACGTTTAATACACCACCTATCAGGAGGTTTAACACCATACTTTGTTCGAAATGCACGCTGAACAACTGTCGTCGATTCACTTCTGCCGTACTCAATAACACAAAAAGCTTTCTGTTGAGCGGTCGCCATCTTAGCATCAACTGACGCTGACGCCTAGTCAACAGCGCCTCAAGCGAACAAATGTACAACTAAATGAAACTTTATAGCTCCCTTAATTCGCCGACAGATAGTGCTTAGCTCTGCCTTTTGTCGTTGCAGAGTTTTAAATTCCTAAAGTTGTGATATTCTTTTTGAATCACCCTGTATAGTATCGCGGAGAGTACATCAGTATGACTGAGCATCAATAAAGGCAACAGCGCCTAAAAAAAACGTAGATGAATTTGTATTAACATTGCATTAGTAGCAGTAATGAAGATAGCATAAACAAAAATTGCGTAGGGTAGTTAGAAACTGGGTAGGCCTGGCAGAATATCAGGTAGTAACATAACATGATGTAACACGTTAATCGTGGTACTACAAAAGTATCAGGCTAAGTGTTAGGTTTCCGAGGACCTTTTCTTAAATTTGGCGTATAACGCCATAAAGACAATGGAACAGTGTACATGCACGTATATTGTGTCAAATTACATATTCTTAGCAAGACATAATGGCTGAGAGAAAGAAAGGCTGCAGTGCCTAAATATTTCGTACTTAAATTAAGTTAGTGTACAGGTGCGTTAAACCGACATCGTCTAACACTGATTAATGAAAGAACAGAAGTTAACCATCAGTATCAGTAAGACTGGGCGTTCAACGCCACTGTTCTCAATTATATATATATATTTTTTTGACTGACATTAGGTAAAATGTGCATTTAGGCACTTCGTTTCTCGTATTATACCAATTTAAAGAGCATTTTTCTGAAAGAATATGCTTTCTATTTCATACTAAGCTTTCGTCACACTACGTTGCGTACCGCCAGAATGTGGTTTTTAATGTCCACTGGGCCACATTTTATTCTTATCTCAATCAACGTCTCCCCTAAATTTAGAAAGCCTACATCCTGCTCAATGGCCTAAAGTCCTTAGCACACATTTCCACACACTTGTCAGTGTTTCATAATATATATGGAGTAAGCAAACTGCTGGTTAATTTTACAAATATGTCGTAACATATTCGAGGCTCCCGAATGAGTGTTCAGTAACGTTTCACACATTTTGCATTGCGAAACACCTTCTGATTTATTTGAAGCAGACTGATATACACACAACTTTTTCCCAGCTGGACCCTTTTTCGTGACTGGTATATATTTCCCAATTAGTAATTTCTCCTCAGTCTCATTTGAGGTTGATTCATCAGTGCTGCTCCCACCATTGTGGTAATTGATCTGCAGTAAAAATACGTACGCAGACACATGCATTGGACTGGAGCAGGCTGGACGGGTCCCGTGAAGCCCGCCAGGCTTGCGGAAACACGAGCCGCCGTGCTGTAGCCACTGTGCTCCGGTACACGTGCACTCTCGTGTGTCTATTGCGGCAGGCTGAGCAGCTGTAATGGCTGCTGCGGAGATGCAGGCAGGCAAGCTGGTAGGACGATTTGTAGACCTCTGGTCCCTACATTGTGAATTTTCCGGGGTAAATTAATTTAGACTTTGACTCGACGATTTGATATTGTTGTTTTAAGATTTACCTACGTTTCATAGGCAGCTGACTTGTATTTAAAGTTAATCGTTTATCATTTATTTTTTATTCACCTTATTCCATACTTTCTGAATTTCTTATTTTAATAGTTTACTCGGTACGATTGGCGCAACACCCTAGATGCTTAGCAGTACTTTTTGGGACGAAACAGGAAATTGCGATGAGATGTTTTTTGCCTATACAATTTACGTGCTTCTTCGTTTAATAATTCACACATATATTCACTGACTATGTTTTCGTACACATATAACTAATATCCACCGACATGAACCATGGACCTTGCCGTTGGTGGGGAGACTTGCGTGCCTCAGTGATACAGATAGCCGTACCGTAGGTGCAACCACAACGGAGCGGTATCTGTTGAGAGGCCAGACAAACGTGTGGTTCCTGAAGAGGAGCGGCAGCCTTTTCAGTAGTTGCAGGGGCAACAGTCTGGATGATTGACTGATCTGGCCTTGTAACATCGACCAAAACGGCCTTGCTGTGCTGGTACTGCGAACGGCTGAAAGCAAGGGGAAACTACAGCCGTAATTTTTCCCGAGGGCATGCAGCTTTATGGTTAAATGATGATGGCGTCCTCTTGGGTAAAATATTCCGGAGGTAAAATAGTCCCCCATTCGGATCTCCGGGCGGGGACTACTCAAGAGGACGTCGGTACCAGGAGAAAGAAAACTGGCGTTCTACGCATCGGAGCATGGAATGTCAGATCCCTTAATCTGGCAGGTAGGCTAGAAAATTTAAAAAGGGAAATGGATAGGCTAAAGTCAGATATAGTCGGAATTAATGAAATTCGGTGGCAGGAGGAACAAGAATTTTGGTCAGGTGAATACAGGGTTATAAATACAAATTCAAATAGGGGTAATGTAGGAGTAGGTTTAATGATGAATAAAAAAAATAGGAGTGCGGGTAAGGTACTACGATCAGCATAGTGAACGCATTATTGTGGCCAAGATGGACACGAAGCCCACGCCTGCTACAGTAGTACAAGTTTATATGCCAACTAGCTCTGCAGATGAAGTAATTGAAGAAATGTATGATAAAATAAAAGAAATTATTCAGATAGTGAAAGGAGACAATAATTTAATAGTCATGGGTGACTGGAATTCGGTAGTAGGAAAAGGGAGAGAAGGAAACGTAGTAGGTGAATATGGATTGGGGGGAAGAAACGAAAGAGGAAGCCGCCTGGTAGAATTTTGCACAGAGCACAACTTTATCATAGCTAACATTTGGTTCAAGAATCATAAAAGAAGGTTGTATACATGGAAGAAGCCCGCAGATACTGACAGGTTTCAAATAGATTATATATTGGTAAGACAGAGATTTAGGAACCAGGTATTAAATTGTAAGACATTGCCAGGGGCAGATATGAACTCTGACCACAATCTATTGGTTATGAACTGTAGATTAAAACAAAAGAAATTGCAAAAAGGTTGGAACCTAAGGAGATGGGAGCTGGATAAACTGGCTAAACCAGAGGTTGTACAGAGTTTCAGGGAGAGCATAAGGGAACAGTTGACAGGAATGGGAGAACGAAATACAGTAGAAGAAGAATGGGTAGCTTTGAGGGATGAAGTAGTGAAGGCAGCAGATGATAAAGTAGGTAAAAAGGCGAGGGCTAGTAGAAATCCTTGAGTAACAGAAGAAATATTGAATTTAATTGATGAAAGGAAAAAAATATAAAAATGCAGTAAATGAAGCAGGCAAAAAGGAATATAAACGTCTCAAAAATGAGATCGACAGGAAGTGCAAAATGGCTAAGCAGGGATGGTTATAGGACAAATGTATGGATGTAGAGGCTTGTCTCACTAGGGGTAAGATAGATACTGCCTACAGGAAAATAAAAAGACCTTTGAAGAAAATAGAACCACTTGTATGAATATCAAGAGCTCAAATGGTAACCCAGTTCTAAGCAAAGAAGGGAAATCATTATGGTGGAAGGAGTACATAGAGAGTCTGTACAAGGGCGATTTACTTGAGGACAATATTATGTAAATGGAAGAGGATGTAGATGAAGATGAAATGGGAGATATGATACTGCGTGAAGAGTTTGACAGAGCACTGAAAGACCTGAGTCGAAACAAGGCCCCGGGAGTAGACAACATTCCATTAGAAATACTGACAACCTTGAGAGAGCTGGGCCCGACAAAACTCTACCATCTGGTGAGCAAGATGCATGAGACAGGCGAAATACCCTCAGACTTTAAGAATAACATAATAATTCCAATCCCAAAGAAAGAAGGTGTTGACAGATGTGAAAATCGCCGAACTATCAGTTTAATAAGTCACGGCTGCAAAATACAAACGCGAATTCCTTACAGACGCATGGAAAAACTGGTAGAAGCCGACGTCGGGGAAGATCAGTTTGGATTCCGTAGAAATACTGGAACACGTGAAGCAGCGCTGACCCTACGACTTACCATAGAAGCTAGATTAAGGAAAGGCAAACCTACGTTTCTAGCATTTGTAGACTTAGAGAAAGCTTTTGACAATGTTGATTGGAATATGCTTTCGAATTCTGACGGTGGCAGGGGTAAAATACAGAGAGCGAAAGGCTATTTACAATTTGTACAGAAACCAGATGGCCGTTATAAGAGTCGAGGGGCATGAAAGGGAAGCAGTGGTTGGGAAAGGAGTGAGACAGAGTTGTAGCCTCTCCCCGATGTTATTCAATCTGTATGCTGAGCAAGCAGTAAAGGAAACAAAAGAAAAGTTTGGAGTAGGTATTAAAATCCATGGAGAAGAAATAAAAAGGTTGAGGTTCGCCGATGACGTAAATCTGTCAGAGACAGCAAAGGACTTGCAAGAGCAGTTGAATGGAATGGATAGTGTCTTGAAAGGACGATATAAGATGAACAACAAAAGTAAAACGAGGATAATGAAATGTAGTCGACTTAAATCACGTGATGCTGAGGAAATGAGACAAAGTAGTAGACGAGTTTTGCTGTTTGGGCAGAAAAATAACATGAAGGTCGAGGTAGGGAGGTTATAAGATGTAGAATGGCAAGGAAAGCATTTCTGACGAAGAGAAATCCGTTAACATCGAGTACAGATTTAAGTGTCAGGAAGTCATTTTTGGAAGTATTTGTATGGAGTGTAGCCATGTATGGAAGTGAAACATGGACGATAAATAGTTTGGACAAGAAGAGAATAGAAGCTTTCGAAATGTGGTGCTACAGAAGAATGCTGAAGATTAGATGGGTAGCTCACATAACTAATGAGGAGGTATTGAATAGGATTGGGGAGAAGAGAAGTTTGTGGCACAACTTGACTAGAAGAAGGGATCGGTTGGTAGGACAAGTTCTGAGGCATCAAGGGCTCACCAATTTAGTATTGGAGGGCAGCGTGGAGGGTAAAAATCGTAGAGGGAGACCAAGAGATGAATACACTCAGCAGATTCAGAGGGATGTAGGTTGCAGTAGGTACTGGGAGTTGAAGAAGGTTGCACAGGATAGAGTAGCATGGAGAGCTGCATCAATCCAGTCTCAGGACTGAAGACCACAATAACAGCAACATAACTAATATAGGTTACATGAGCAAACGAAATGGCGATAAATTGAAATCAGGTCGGAAGTACGTGGGCTGCCATTGCGTTCTCTTGCACTAGGCTGCCTAATGTATTAGGGCAAAATTATTTGATTTGGTACTGAAATGTAGACTTCAAAAAGAACTCCAAAAGAGTGCGCGATAGCATATGTTTATCCTTAACGCTAAAGTCACAATCATCCTTTTGCTGCTTTGTAGGTTCTAAAATGGGCGACTTCTAATGTAAAAATAAACAACAATTATAACATCAGCATATGTTGTCCCGGACTTTTATTTAGATGTTTTTGAGCTCTACCATCTGGTATACCGCAAATAGATGTAGCTCTTGTGTATTACGTAGCGTATATCAACAAGGTGCGGTGAGGGAAAATATTTTTAGTTACTTTGACTGATGAAATTAAAACGGGTGAACAAACTTTCGTGGAACGAAGCTTAGAAAATACAGATCTAATCAGCTTTACATAACTAAATGAATAAAAATCTGTAATGAAAACCGACCTTTCGGCTTAGGCAGCAATTATTGCACCCTGGCGTGCAACTCTTTGTCTGAAGGAAATCGACGACCACCAGTGTCTTTCTTCACGGCTCCAAAAATATAAAAATCGCATGGAGGATGTGTAAGGGCTTTCCCGCTTTCCATCGAGACCTCTGCTGCACAGTCGAAAACAACCTTGGGGGCACGTGCCCCGCCCACACCCTCTATGTAGTCCCGATCACTCCCCATGCGATTTTTGGAGCCCTGAAGAAAAACATTCGTTTCCAACAATTTGCCTCGGACGAAGAGGAGCGCGCCTGTGTTCAACCATTTTTCACTTAGGCAACCGCAAACATTTTTCCTTGCAGCCACTGAACGTCTTGTCTCACTCTGGGATAAATGTACTGACACATACGGCGATTTCAGTTAGATATTCAGATCAAAGTAAAACAGTCAAAGTAAATCTGTAATACCTGTAAGCTTATCGCCTTATTTTCTGTCTTCTGAAAATAGCAGGCCTGTTTTATTTGCATCTCACTGTCCCTTCTGTTCGTTACATACAGGACTATAAAGAAGTCTACATCAACATCTACATTTTTACTCCGGAAGCCACCCCACGGTGTGTGGCGGATGGCAGAGGGCACTTTACGTGCCACTGTCATTATCTGCCTTTCCTGTTCCAGTCGCGTATGGTTTGGGGGAAGAACGCCTGCTGGAAAGCCTCTGTGCGCTCTCAAATGTCTCTAATTTTACATTGGTGATCTCCTTGGGAGGTATAAGTAGGGGGAAGCAATATATTCGATACCTCATCCAGAAACGCACCTCTCGAAACCTGGGCAGCAAGCTACACCGCGATGCAGAGCGCCTCTCTTGCAGAGTCTGCCACTTGAGTTTGCTAAACATCTCCGTAACGCTATCACGCTTACCAAACAACCCTGTGACGAAACGCGCCGCTCTTCTTTGGATCTTCCCTATCTCCTCCGTCAACGTGACCTGGTACGGAGCCCACACTGATGAGCAATACTCAAGTGTAGGTCGAAAGAGTGTTTTGTAAGCCACCTCGTTTGTTGATGGACTACATTTTCTAAGGACTCTCCCAATGAATATCAACCTGGCACCTGCCTTACCAACAATTAATTTTGTATGATCATTCCACTTCAAATCATTCCATAGGTATACTCCCAGATATTCTACAGAAGTAACTGCTACCAGTGTTTGTTCCGCTATCATATAATCATACAATAAAGGATCCTTCTTTCTACGTATTCGCAATACATTACATTTGTCTATGTTAAGGGTCAGTTGCCACTCCCTGCACCAAGTGCCTGTCCGCTGCAGATCTTCCTGCATTTCGCTGCAATTTTCTAATGCTTCAACTTCTCTGTATACTGCAGCATCATCCGCGAAAAGCCGCATGGAACTTCCGACACTATCTATTAGGTCATTTATATATATTGTGAAAAGCAATGGTCCCATATCACTCCCCTGTGGCACGGCAGAGGTTACTTTAACGCCTGTAGACGTCTCTCCACTGAGAACAACATGCTGTGTTCTCTCTGCTAAAAACTCTTCAATCCAGCCACACAGCTGGTCTGATATTCCGTAGGCTGTTACTTTGTTTATCAGGCGACAGTGCGGAACTGTATCGAACGCCTTCCGGAAGTCAAGGAAAATTGTATCTACCTGGGAGCCTGTATCTAATATTTTCTGGGTATCATGAACAAATAACGCGAGTTGGGTCTCACACGATCGGTGTTTCCGTAATCCATGTTGAGTCCTACAGAGTAGATTCTGGGTTTCCAGAAATGACATGATACACGAGCAAAAAACATGTTCTAAAATTCTACAACAGATCGATGTCAGCCGGCCGCGGTTGTCTAGCGGTTCTAGGCGCTCAGTCCGGAGCCGTGGGACTGCTGCGGTCGCAGGTTCGAATCCTGTCTCGGGCATGGATGCGTGTGATGTCCTTAGGTTAGTTAGGTTTAAGTAGTTCTAAATTCTAGGGGACTGATGACCACAGATGTTAAGTCCCATAGTGCTCAGAGCCATTTGAACCAAGATCGATGTCAGAGATATAGGCATATGGTTTTGCGCATCTGCTCGGCGACCCTTCTTGAAAACTGTAACTACGTGTGCTCTTTTCCAATCATTTGGAACCTTCCGTTCCTCTAGAGACTTGCGGTACACCGCTGTTAGAACGGAGGCAAGTTCTTTCGAGTACTCTGTGTAGAATCGAATTGGTATCCCGTCAGGTCCAGTGGACTTTACTCTGTTGAATGTTTTCAGTTGCTTTTCTATTCCTTGGACACTTATTTCGATGTGAGCCATTTTTTCGTTTGTGCGAGGATTTAGAGAAGGAAATGCAGTGCGGTCTTCCTGTGTGAAACAGCTTTGGAAAAAGGTGTTTAATATTTCAGGTTTACGCGTGTCATCCTCTGTTTCAATGCCATTATCATCCCAGACGGTCTGGATATGCTGTTTCGATCCACTTACTGATTTAACGTAAGACCAGAACTTCCTAGGATTTTCTGTCAAGTCGGTACACAGAATTTTACTTTCTAATTCACTGAACACTTCACGCATAGCCCTCCTTACGCTAACTTTGACATCGTTAAGCTTCTGTTTGTTTGAGAGGTTTTGGCTGCGTTTAAATTTGCAGTGAAGCTCCCTTTGCTTTCGCAGTAATTTCCTAACTCTGTTGTTGAACCACGGTGGGTTTTCCCCGTTCCTCACAGTTTTACTCGGTACGTACCCGTCTAAAAGGCATTTTACGATTGCCTTGAACTTTATCCATACACACTCAACATTGTCAGTGTCGGAACAGAAATTTCAGGAGTAGTCGTAAGCTGTCTGGTGTATCGCAAGCTTCAAATACTGAATGCGTATCGTTACCCGCTGCGTACAATTACGCAATTGTATCTTACTCAGTCAGGACACTTTGTTTTTTGGATCTTGGGAGTGGATAATTCCTTCTCCGTATTATGTTGTCTGATGTTGTTCTAACTATGCTCTGTCCTTTCCTCTTTTACAGGTACCGCGAGCGCGCCAAGCAGCTGTCCCGGCTGTTCCGGGACCGCCCCCGGCCGCCGCTGGAGGAGGCTGTCTACTGGGTGGAGTACGTCATCAGGCACCGGGGGGCGCCTCACCTGAGGTCTGCGGCGCTGGACCTGGCCTGGTACCAGTACCTGCTGCTAGACGTTGCTGCCTTCGTGGTGGCCACGATGGCAGCGGCGCTGCTCGTACTGTACCTCGTCGTTCGCAAAATATTGTCCTGCTTGGTGGGGGCCTCTCGCCCTGTGCCGAAAGGGAAGAAGAGGAACTGAGACGATCCACACCACAAGCCACGATAACAGTTACATTTGCCACCACCAGTCGCATCTTTGGCGAGGCTGCATTTGGGACTGATGTAGATAAGTTAGCAGATCTGGCAAAAAGAACTGTGTTTATTTATTTGAACCAGTTTCCGATGACATTCTGGAGCACTGCCAATAATATTATGAGATTGTCTGTAAAATACTTGATGTGAACGTGTGACAGTGGGTCTAACATCTCACAGTGTAGATGGACTGACTTACTATGCCTGCGCACTCTGTTATTAAAACAATTTCACGAGTAGAACAAATCAAGCGTACTTGCAATACGAGTCGTAAGTGTCGGTCAGATGAAGCGCCACATGCACTGAGTGATCTGTTGTATAATTCTTGACACAAAAATAATTTCCCTGCTCGGACGACTAATGGTGTGATTGTCGTAGTTCATCAGTTACCGACTGCTTTACATCAATTATCCTTACCTTGTTCTATGAGATCGTTAATGAAAGTCGACCATCTCTGAGGCAGTGTGTGAGCCGTTTGCCGGCCGGGGTGGCCGAGCGGCTCTAGGCGCTACAGTCTGGAACCACGTGATCGCTACGGTCGCACGTTCGAATCCTGCCTCGTGCATGGATGTGTGTGATGTCCTTAGGTTAGTTAGGTTTAAGTAGTTCTATGTTCTAGGGGACTGATGACCTTAGAAAAGTCCCATAGTGCTCAGAGCCATTTGAACCATTTTGTGAGCCGTTTAACACTGTAGCTCCACTCGTTCTCGAAACCTTAATATTTAGTTTACCGTACACGTCCAGTGTACTCTGGCATTTTGTGACCCTACATTATTAAGTGTTATTCAACACATCTGAAACTATAATCTGTTTTTGAATTTCGGGTAAATCGTCCAGAGACCCGTTTTCGCCCTTAACATACGGGCTTGATTAAATGTCCGAGCAGTAAGTACAGAGATATTAAAACTGAAACATCACGAATACGGCATATAGAAAACGCAAAACTGGCGCCGTGCGTACGTCATGTTTTGTTAGACGAATGATAACCATTTCAGCGCGGCAACATGAAGTTGTTGCTAGTGATACCATCTACTTTCCTTTTGTAAGGAAAGATTACTGAAGAGGTTTGTTATCCACCTGCTTGTCGTAGGAGCTCATGCTGGCACATCAACATTTGGCTGGAGTTTTCGGAAGTCACGTAACATCGCTGCCTGTGACCGTCTGGTGTGGTAACAACAGCTAGTATGAGGTTTCTGGTGTAGTAATCTGAGTTAGCCGAGACGTTCGCTCATGACTCAGCAGTGCATGAACGCTGCAGATTCCCTTCTCTGACATAACGATCTATCGATGTCGAAATGGCAACACCGAGTGCCGACATTTTTATCTTGTATTTTAGGTTACTTAGGTTTAAGTAGTTCTGACTTCTAGGGGACTGATGACCTCAGATGTTAAGTCCCATAGCACTCAGAGCCATTCGAACCATTTTGCAACGTTTAGCTTAACCACGCAATTTTGACACTACAGCTGCTGGCATTTGCAGAAATAAAAAAAAAAGCAGGGAAATCTACATGAAGTGTTCCCGACAGATCCGATATGGGACGAAACCGAACGATGGACCCATCGGACACCTTTTATTATGCACCCACCTGCAGTTACCATTCGGTAATATTTGTAACGTACATCAGCTACAAACCCCGGTTGTATAATTTGGGATAATGTGCATGGCACTGCGGGGTCTGTAGCAAATGACTGTGTTGAAGATTTGAATCACGACGCCAGATACGCTGAATGTGACTTCGAGCGAGGGATTAGCCGAGCGGTCTGAGGCGCTGCAATCATGGACTGTGCGGCTGGTCCCGGCGGAAGTTCGAGTTCTCCCTCGGGCATGGGTGTGTGTGTTTGTCCTTAGGATAATTTAGGTTTGTAAGGTTACGGACTGATGACCTTAGCAGTTAAGTCCCACAAGATTTAACACACATTTGAACATTATTTTGTGACTTCGACATTTCAAATGAACCGAGAGGATTGTAATACAGATTAAGCCATGATGATGAGTCTGTTCACACTTTGCAAAATGAGAGCAGTAGTGTGTAAAATAATATTGTAGTAAAACAAAACCAAAATCTGTCGCCAGAGAAGAAAGAGCAGATAGAAAATGTCACCTAATGTCGGGATAAAATGCATGATAAGATAAATAATCAAACTAAGATTTCTAATAAACAGTTGTAATGAGGCAATGTAGATCGGAGTAATCGGTTAGATTCCGAAATTGGCATTGTTGTTGATCTACAGAGTAATGTCAGTGAGATCTGTAACGAAGACTACACACGGCTGTAGACACAACCTGCTTCAATATCTGACAAATCTACATATAGTTGATGGTTGGAGTGCTGACACATTATCTGCGTATCCAGTAATGCTGGCAACTGATGTGTTATGCACGGGGATCATATCAACCTCTATCTCGTGAAAATGAGCCTGAAGATGACGCATGAAGAGCTGAAACTGGTAGCGACAAAATAAAATAAAATGATAAGGACGGCTGTAGGTGTTTTTATTTATTTGTCACAAGTCAGGTCAGTGAACTCTGAGTTACAAATAATAAAAGTAAGTGCAGTAGCATTGTGTTAGTCCCTGAGGAGCAATGTAAACTTTGCAATTTTGATTCAAGTCAATTTGAGAGACACTGTGGAAGAAGTAAAGAAATTTACCGGAATATTAATCGAAACTGTGACCACTCACGTCAATTTACGTACAAGTATTGTTAAATCAAATTCGTGGTGTGATCGCGAAAACAGAGACAAAAGTCTCACACAGTTTGTAGAGTCACTGCACGCAAAGATCGCGCTGTGTCACCAGAAAGAAACGTGCTACATTTGAAAAAAAAAAAAAGTTCAAATGGGTCTGAGCACTATGGGACTAAACTTCTGAGGTCATCAGTCCCCTAGAACTTAGAACTACTTAAACCTAACTAACCTAAGGACATCACACACATCCACGCCCGAGGCAGGATTCTAACCTGCGACAATAGCTGCCGCGCGGTTCCAGACTGTAGCGTCTAGAACTGCTCGGTCACAATGGCCGGCACTACCTGAGCATTCACGCGTCAGCTGTCATTATTCTGAGGCAATGGACGCAACAAAAACAACTACAGGGCGTTGCATGTAGTTTTAAAACAACTCAAATAAGAAATATGAATACCAAATTACACACAATGGTGTTGATTTGCATGAGAATGCAACAGGTGGCAAAATTATGTACAATGTTCTCGCTTTGCAGCAAATGAAGTATCAATAACAGCCTCAGTTTTGCAGTACCAGCTAACTGACGACTATGGAATAGAGTCTACACAACCTCTTTCATTATACGTTCTGATGGATCTGAATGTGGAGACTATAATGAAATAAATATTGACTGGATCTTGTACCAATTTAATTCACGTAACCAAACATTGGATCGAAACTAAGGTCCGTTATCTGATACGACCTCGTCAATATGTCCTACAACTTCTTAGTGAAAGCTTTGGACACTGATTGAGCTGTAGTCTTAGGTAATGGGGTGAGTGATTCAAATTTAGACGTTAACACCACTGTGATGCAAACACAAGAAAAGCCATTTATGGATCTAACTAGTGGTCTTAGTGAATCTATGCCTGGTAATTCCTTTAGCTTGGATGGTATGACTGGAAACAGTGGGATACAATGTGAGATGGTGAAATGTTTGGCTTTTTGACAGTGTTTACACTTCCCAAGTACTTTTCATATGCTTTTCTCCATGGTGTTAAAACTGCACGTGATCTGTAATTTGTAGAAACACTTCCATGGTACGAAATTCACGGCGCTTAAGTGGATGTACCATATCAGGTTATTGACAAATTCCTCTGGAATATATACCACCGAAAGTGTACCATTTACAGAACTACGTTTGAACAGGATACCGTTTCTGACCAAATGAAAGTATCTAATAGCTGTATTTCTCCTGTCTTTCCATTTTCCTTTAACGTCATTCCAAACTGGATCTTTTTTTTGTTCTTCTGCTATGTCCAATAATGAATCTGAGATAAAATTTTCGAAAGCTATTTTTTGTAGATAAAGCAAGCTAAAATTTGTGTACTGTAAAGTATATGTTTTGCTATCAGCTAAACCAATGGAGTATGAGATAAAGCATCAACAATAATGTAGTCCTTTTCTGGAATGTAACAGTTAATGAAATTATATTCCTGCAAAGTCAGTGCCTAAAGACGTAACCTTTGTGGTTTAACTTGTCGCTCATTAGACTCTGTAAGCTTTGTTGGCTGAATAAACTTTTGTATGCTTGCCAAATAAATAGCACATCAATTTCGTAAACACCAGAACAATGACTAAGATCTCTAGTTCTGTGATTGAGTAATTTCTTCCTGATTCACTGAACACTCAACTGGCAAACGTAATACCCTTTTGGACAATGATTCCATTCTCAATGTGCTCTTGGGAAACATGAGCTCCGACTCCCGTTTTGGAGGAATTTGAAGATAAGCAGAAATCTTTTGAGAGAGCAGGATGAGCTAAAATACACTCCTGGAAATTGAAATAAGAACACCGTGAATTCATTGTCCCAGGAAGGGGAAACTTTATTGACACATTCCTGGGGTCAGATACATCACATGATCACACTGACAGAACCACAGGCACATAGACACAGGCAACAGAGCATGCACAATGTCGGCACTAGTACAGTGTATATCCACCTTTCGCAGCAATGCAGGCTGCTATTCTCCCATGGAGACGATCGTAGAGATGCTGGATGTAGTCCTGTGGAACGGCTTGCCATGCCATTTCCACCTGGCGCCTCAGTTGGACCAGCGTTCGTGCTGGACGTGCAGACCGCGTGAGACGACGCTTCATCCAGTCCCAAACATGCTCAATGGGGGACAGATCCGGAGATCTTGCTGGCCAGGGTAGTTGACTTACACCTTCTAGAGCACGTTGGGTGGCACGGGATACATGCGGACGTGCACTGTCCTGTTGGAACAGCAAGTTCCCTTGCCGGTCTAGGAATGGTAGAACGATGGGTTCGATGACGGTTTGGATGTACCGTGCACTATTCAGTGTCCCCTTGACGATCACCAGTGGTGTACGGCCAGTGTAGGAGATCGCTCCCCACACCATGATGCCGGGTGTTGGCCCTGTGTGCCTCGGTCGTATGCAGTCCTGATTGTGGCGCTCACCTGCACGGCGCCAAACACGCATACGACCATCATTGGCACCAAGGCAGAAGCGACTCTCATCGCTGAAGACGACACGTCTCCATTCGTCCCTCCATTCACGCCTGTCGCGACACCACTGGAGGCGGGCTGCACGATGTTGGGGCGTGAGCGGAAGACGGCCTAACGGCGTGCGGGACCGTAGCCCAGCTTCATGGAGACGGTTGCGAATGGTCCTCGCCGATACCCCAGGAGCAACAGTGTCCCTAATTTGCTGGGAAGTGGCGGTGCGGTCCCCTACGGCACTGCGTAGGATCCTACGGTCTTGGCGTGCATCCGTGCGTCGCTGCGGTCCGGTTCCAGGTCGACGGGCACGTGCACCTTCCGCCGACCACTGGCGACAATATCGATGTACTGTGGAGACCTCACGCCCCACGTGTTGAGCAATTCGGCGGTACGTCCACCCGGCCTCCCGCATGCCCACTATACGCCCTCGCTCAAAGTCCGTCAACTGCACATACGGTTCACGTCCACGCTATCGCGGCATGCTACCAGTGTTAAAGACTGCGATGGAGCTCCGTATGCCACGGCAAACTGGCTGACACTGACGGCGGCGGTGCACAAATGCTGCGCAGCTAGCGCCATTCGACAGCCAACACCGCGGTTCCTGGTGTGTCCGCTGTGCCGTGCGTGTGATCATTGCTTGTACAGCCCTCTCGCAGTGTCCGGAGCAAGTATTTTGGATCTGACACACCGGTGTCAATGTGTTCTTTTTTCCATTTCCAGGAGTGTAGATGCGGTTAGCACTGCCTCTTTCAGCATATCGAACTCTAATTGTGCTTGATGATTCCAGCGCCAAACGGTGCTTTTGCCTGTAAAATGACATAATGTTGGTGTAGTCAAAATTTTCAATTTCAAAACGCTGCAGTAAAAATTTACTACTTCTAAAAGGCTTCTGGCTTGTCGTTCAGTAGTAGATTATAGGACTGCTGTGATTGCATCTAGTTTTTCAGGTTCGGGTGCAGTACCTTCTGGTGAAATTTTACACTCGTCTTACCAAAATGTGATTTTCCTATGTTTACTGTCAAGCTCGAATCTTCTAAAATATCCAAAAAATGTCTAATATTTTGTTATTTACTGGCCAGCTTGGTTCTGCTGTCGAAATACGTATCATCGCTGTAATGTGTCTCGTTAGATGGTCTGGAAGAATAGTGTGCAGCCCACGAAGAAATGTTTAAAAGAAAAGGCAAATTACAGAACACGTACCAAAACATAAAAAAGCTGTGTACTTGCTGCAGTCAGCAAAAACTGGAATTGTATGCCATAGATATTTTATAACATTCGTCAAGTGTTTGGGGCCTGTCTGTTCCCGAAGGAATGAGTGTATAGATCTGACGCGAATCCAAGACGAACCTAACTGAACCATTTATTATTTTCAACGATGCGCAATGGACTTTTGTAGGAGATGACAGCTGGCTCAATAACACAGTTTTCTGACATCGACTGTATCCCAGCTTTCATCTTTTCTCGGAAATGAACCGGTATCACTTAAGGCTGTACACAGAAATTGTTGTGCTCTCTAACCTGAAACTGGTATTGAAATCTTTGGATCGTATTAAGTCTATGTGTTAGCAGTACCTCATGTTCTTGTAAAATTCCGCTATGTTCTTTCCCGTCTTCTTCATCACAATTCTCTACATCCTCGCTCTTTTGCTGACTCAGTGTACTTAAATTGATTACCTGATCGTAAGTGTCGTTTGTAAAATGGTAAATTGTTTTACTGTTAACAGAATCGGATGGGCATTGAAAACAATCATTATACAGGAAACGTAAGCTCTTGATTTCTTCATGTCAACCTACCATCAAATTTTAAAAAGACATGTTGATCCAAAATTGTTAGATTAATTGCTGCATCATAAAAGTTCATTACTGCTTTGTAATGATCAAAGAAATCGATCCCTAAAATTATTTGAGTAGAGGGCAACGGCACAGTGAGGAAGTTAATAGCAAAACTATGTCAATGACAAGAAAACTCCAGAAAGGTTGCATGTTTAACATCAACAGGTTTTCCCGAAATTGCACCCTGTATTATAATTTTGCAATGAGGGAGTGTCGGGCAAAGTATTGTTACTATACATTTATTATATGCTGACTCGCTGATAATTGATATTGCGCAATTTGAGTCCAAAACTGCGTTAAAATTATTATTCGCACACGTTACAATTTGTTTTGGTCCAACTTCGTTTTCTTGGAGCAGAATGTCCCTAATATCTTCGAATTGCATAAAGTTAATAGTTACGGCAACAGAGTTATCTCTTCGCTGTCTTTTCCATTCAGCTGCCGGGACCTGAAGTCATCGTTTATTCATTTTACCCTATCGCTGACTGTCAGTAAGTGTCGATGATGTAACTTCGACCATGTCTACCTGTCGTTGTGGTGACGATTTACCAGAGTTTTGCCATATAGACTCGTTTTTTTGACTGTTAGTCTGATATTTGTTGTTGCCTGAATTTCCATGGTTATGCCAGGTGTTGGTTTGACCCCACTAATTACATTGCTGATTACATGAATGTCCGTGATTATTATTGTGGTTGTTGTTTTATTTATGACTGTCTCCAAAAGAATGTTTATTTCCGGAATAAGAATTCGAATCGTGGCTTCTGAAATCCTCCCTGTCTTTGTAGTTGTTTTGGTGCCAGACTTACGCGTTGCAAGGATGGTGTCTATGACAGCTTTTGTGATTGTTTTTACGATGAAATTTATTACATGATCTACCGTTGTTCCCATTGTCATGTCCTGAGAATGAGCAATCGTAATTATCAAACTTGGGATCAGCTGATTTTCCTGTTAGAGCATGATCACTGCCTAACACCAGCTCTTGTAAAAGGGTTAAAAATTCTTCTAAAACATCCTTACACCTGTTTGCAAGATTATTTGACGTAAATTGGTATGTAATTTCGTGAGGCAAATTCTACACTCCGGTGGGTTGGGCGGATGGTACAGGTATTCGTTCCTCCGTATCATGTCATCGATATACTGTACTGGACTTGAGAATTCCGATTGTTCAAAGCCGTTCAACATGATTGTACTGTGATTCACTGTATCCTGCTTTGATTGAGACCAGTGTGGAGTTACAAATACCTTGTAAAAGTCCTCTTATGACTGAGAGTCTCTTATAGTCGACCACATTCTGACTGCTGGTTTCTTTTCTAGTCATCCGCGCATGTATTCTAGCTTGTGTTCAGGCGGTCAGTTTGTTGGTAAAGCATAGATAAATTGATAAAGCCACGCCTTAGGATGAACTTTGTTAGTGAAATTTAAAAAAACTTTGAACTTTCGTACAGTGACGAAGTGTCTTTGTCTACAATCAAATGTGTCTTTGCGCCTTGGCGCAGCGTTTTGGCGATATCGCCAAGAGCTCTGTTCGCTGTCATGTCTCGACGGTTCACGTTGGTGATCTCCGAAACGCCGTAAGTTACTATTGTAGTCTAGGTTTTTATATTGTGGACCTGTGTTACTAGGTATAAACTCTTGTCGCCGGTTATTATTATTCAGTTTTTCTTAAATGCGTGGAAGTTGTGACTATACGGTTTCCATGCCATTCTTTTGTTGTTTATTGATTTTTATCCGATTGTCTCTGAAATATTTATATTCGACTATGTCTGTGAAGTCCACGGGCAGTGTGTAGTCGGAATGTCGAATATTGTTGGCAGGCAAATACGCCATTTTGTGCATAGGTCATCTATTCATTCGCAGATGTTACTTATTTGTTCTTTCCATACTTCTGGTTGTAAGTCTAAGGTTCCGAATTTTTTGATAATTACTTTGACATTCTCTTGTAATAATGCTGACTGCTCTTTTATCTCGGTAACTACTTCGTTGGAGAAGACCTCGCAAATTTTTCCCATTATTTCTGTGCGGCCGGTTTTTTGTGCGTTTTTAACTGTCTCAGTGTCGGTTTCTAAAACTTGTAATGAGTTGATAATACTGTCAAACATTAGCTGGAAATGTTTCTTTATTTCTTCCGGGAGTTTGCCCGATAAGCTTTGTACCTTTTCTTGTGTCTGTTTAAACTGCACGTTAATTTAATCTTGTGACTGCTTACCGTCTTCTCTCAGTTATTGGAACTTTGCATTATTTTTTCCTTGCGTCTGTTTCATCTGTTCGCTTGATCGCTCTTGTAGCAGTTTCGATTGCTTAAGCTGTTCGAGTAGCGTCTGAAACATCAACGTTGCGTTTCGATCTGAATTCGTATTGTTCATCATAGTGACAGGGGCCGATCTACCGGAAACAAACTATTCAAAACATGTATCTGTGTTATTGAATTGCATGTCCATATCTGTGTTAATCACTGTTTGTGGTCCGGTTTCTGTATTACAAATCGTCTAACGATTCATGTCCAGTTTAACAACTGTCGCTCTTTTCAGAATTTTATTCTATTTCAGGTGAATAAACATGAAATTATTAGTACATGAACATGAGATGTTCTGTGCGCTATAGCAAAAGAAAAAAAATTATCTGACTGCTTTTCAAAAGAGCCGGCGGACAATCAGAAGCAGCGGTTGACAAGTGAAAGCTATTTGCTCTGACTCGATCGTTTGTTCATTCATGGTCATTAAACTGTTTGCCTGCTTTCTACTAGAAACTGAATGTGCTGTCCTCTGTTATAAAAGTGTTGAACTGAATTTGATATTGCGAACAGCGCATCTCATTGCAGGCACTCACATAAAGACAAAACTAACTGGTGTTCAGTGTGCAAGAAATTAATTCAAAACTGTTGCACAAAAACCAGTAGCACAATCAAACTGTGCACTGCCCAAAAAAATTAAAACACTGAAATTACGTAGCAACACTATTAAACACACACTGTTCCCTGGCCCATTAAAAATCTGAATTACAGGGAAAATGCTTATAATGTGAGTAATGGCAATGTGTTATGAGAAATGAAAGAACCGGCAAAATACGAAAAGAATCTGACTTGAAAAATTATAGCAAAATTACCAGGAACAGTACAGCATGAAGAAATCGGGCCAGCTTAAATATGCTGAAGTAAAACTAAACTACTGGGAGAAATATTGGGCTGATTTTCTCACACTAAAAAAAAAAAAACCTTGTTACTTGCAACGAAAATATCCGTTTATTATAATGACAATGCTGTATGCTAAACTCTTATTTCACAAGAGCATAAAACTCACAGAAAACCAAAAACTTTGCTTTCTTTACAAAAGTCTTACAAGGCTATACTTTCACTATTACGCGAACTGAAATGAATTAAACTGAAATGACTTAAGCTGAGGTTGGGATGTGGACTGTTCTGTTGCAAGAATCGCTGACATTATCAGTACGCGTCAGCAAAAACTATTACCTTAAAAACATATCTATTACGCAAATCCATTCTCCCTGTTCCATAAATGTCGCGTCTGTAAGTCCTTCCATCAGATTTTTAATTTCTAACAATTATCTTCAGAAGTCTTGCTCCAATATGCACTACGCTCAAAGTTCTGCCAGCTAACTCCATGTCCGACACTCGACTACTCTCCGCCCTACAACTGAGCTAAAGATACACAAGTTCAGAGATACTATTCTTACTGCCGTAAGTCAACTATCCCAGAGATGTCACACGTGACTGCTTCGCTTTCGTAACATATAATTTCCACTCATTCTGAAACTATCGGCAAATAAATGTCCATTCCAATGTCCGCCTTTCACACTTATAAATAATGCAAACGTAACATGAAAACATAATGCTGAAGCTATAAAACCTGGACTATGGAGCAATGGAAGAAAGTAATTTTGTCCGATGTGTCTTGTTTCACTGTGATTCCAACTTCTATCTGAGTTCATATTCCTCGAGTGAAAGATGAGGGGGGGGGGGGGGGGTTCTGTAATGATTGGGCTGCGATATCGTGGTACTCCACAGGCTCCCTGGTTCCTCTGCATTACTGCCAAGGGCTATGTGACCATTTTCTCTGATCAGGTTCTTCCCGTGGTAGGATGTTTGTTCCCCAGTGGTGAGCTGTGCTGCCGCAGGTTATCCGCTTCACCCAATGCTCATGGACTTTCTACAACACATGTACCGGAATGAGAGCGCAAGCGACAAAATATCCGTTCCCTGAGATATGCCACTTTTCTGATCTTCCTCACTCGCAGACAAGGCCACTGTCGCAGGGCCACACTAGAGAAATGTGTCATGCAGTGAAATCTGTGGGGCCGGAGCAGAAGGGGTGAGGGGGGGGGGGGGGGGGGGAAGCCGTGACGGCCACTGCACCGGACGTCTATGATGTACACATCTCCAGGCAAACAGGATAGCCAGATACGCCCATTGTTAATTATTTTGCTGGTTAAACTGCCAAATAGCATAGACCATCGAACGCCGTTACTGTCTCACTTTATAATCTAGTTGTATCAGCATCATCATGTTTAATTCGACAACACTCCACCGTCATTGTTTTACTTTTATTGATCTTAAATCTTTTGTCAAATCACTCTCCTTTATGTTCGACCGATCTTTCAAGTCCCTTGCTGCCTCTGGCAAAATTATGTCGTCAGCAAACCTTCAAAGTTTCTATTACTTCTCCCAGAACATTAATTCCCACACCAAATTTCTCCACGGTCTACTTTACTGTTTGGTGAATGTGTGGATTGAATACCTTTCTAGGGTACTGATTCCCTACTATACCCTTCGGCTCCTACGAGTGCATACTGGTTTCTGCACAAAATGTTGATAACATTTCGTTTCCTCAATTTTACTCCTTCTGCTTTCAGATGCTGAGAGAGTGTTTTCCAGTAGTCAGTGTGTAAATTTTAATATCTGACTTTCCCTGTAATAATTTGCTTCTACATTTTCCTCTAGTACCACGGAAGCTATGCACCAAAGTCTTAAAAATGTACTGTTATTCTTGTTTCTTATACTAATTTTTATTTCCACATATTCTTTTACTTGACGATTCCGTTGAGAAGCTTCTCACTTCTCATCCGCTTAATTTTGATAATCCTGCCGTAACACCATATCACAAATGCTTTGATTCTCCTTTTCTCTGGTGAAGGCTTGTAGCATTTACAAAAACTGTAATTTTCAGTATGACGTGTTCAAATTATTCACAGGCTCCCTTCTCTCTTTCTCCTTTCTCTTAGAAGACATTTAGTAAGAGAAAGTGAAGGTAGAATGATGTACGTTCGTCACAGGTGGTTTTTAAATTGAGAAAAGTCATTTTCTCTGAGAAGGTAATTTTTTTATATCGTTTTAGTACCAACCGTGCCACCAAAGATAGGAAACAGTGGGCTGTTCCGTTATTTCTCCTGGGAATGGGTTCAGGGAATTATGTATCCTCTTTTCTTCACCATTATTAAACGTGTGCCTAAAGTCATTGAAGATAAACGACAACAATTAACGCGTATTGCACTGAGAAGCCAGACACGTGATAAGCGTCTGTTGACGGTGACAGTGGATGCGTGGACAGAATGAGTTGTTGGGGGCGAGGCTCAAGGGTTACGGCTATTGACAGCAGCGCCCGCTTCCGCCTCGGAGCAGCTGGAAAACAATAAATCCAGAGTTTTTAGGGGAGGCGTAAAGTTGGGCGCTGGACTTTTACCGCCGGCCGCTGTCCGGCAGAGGCGCATTTCCATAGCGATGCGGGGAGGGAGGAGGGGGAAGGGCGGCCCATTGTCCCAGCACGTGACCAGCAAGCGGCGCCCTGCCTCCCCCTGCTGCTGTCTCGGCAGGAGACGCCGTGTAAACAGGAACGCCTCCCTCAGCACAGCCTGCCGGGAGGAGGTTTGCGCAAGTGGCCGCATAACAATTCTGTTCGTAACATGCACTGTACATTAGTTGCAGTATTGGTCTGGCATGTCAGAACATGCAGACTGTTGTATACATTGATTTGTAGGTGAGCGTTTGATATCATGGAAACGGTGATATAGAAACATAATCGTAGTTAATTTAGCTAAGAAAAATTATTTTAGCCTTGTTTTAATGACACGCAAAGACAGATGTTCATGGGGATGCTGGAATGTTGAAGGAATTCTTCTGGAGTTCTCCTTCAGCAAATTAATGTTAATCCCACATCGAATAAGCAGCCTGTGAATCAAAATTAGTCCTTTTCCTGAATCTGAGTGCACTGCCTTAATGTAGGAGATAGCAGAAAATGTGGGAAGAGGTAAAAAGAAAAGCAAACTTCCGCGTTCTGACGCAGATAGGTAAATCGGTGCCGGCCGACCGCCGTGTCATCCTTTGCCAGTAGCGTCATCGGACGCGGTGTGGAGGCGCGTGGCGTGAGCACGCCACTCTCGCGCCCGTTGTGTGCTTGCTTCACCTTGGAGCCGCTACTTCTCGCTCAAGCAGCTCCCCAACTGGTCTCATGGGACTGGATGCACCACAGCCCTGTCATACCATCATGGAAATCTCCTTGACAGTACCGGCAACCGATCGTGGGTCTTCTCACAGCAGACAAAAGCGCCGACCTCTAGGCTGCGGAGGCGGACAATGGGGAAAAAGACGACAACGCAGGTTACCAGTTGCTAAATAAATGCTCCTCATAATGAAAATGAATGCTCCAAAACTAGCTGCAATAAGGTAACACACTGTATCTTTTAAATATTTTGCATGACAGGCCTGTGTCGGCTTCCTGCAATTATCAAGTGACCCGCAAAAATAGAATTGGTAACATTATCTATAACATACGTAAGTTGTGGCTGTTTCATGTTTACAGTTTCGTTGGTACTTACGTCTAGCTAGACCTGGCGACCGCATTACATCTACCGCAATTTCTTTTGTCGTGTCTTGGTAAGTATATTAGTTTTTGTATTTATGAAATGTAGATATACGATTTTGTCAATATTTTGACAGTCGAATTTCGACAGTGCTTTACCACGTTACAAAGTATATAGAGCTTACCAGAGACGATGCTACATTTCGTTCTTCCTTTAATTGTACGTTACTGCTGATTGATGGAAACAACACAGACATCAATAATATCCATCAGGCACTGAACCTCCGTAACAATATCAAATTTACCATGGAGCTGGCAAAAGACATTTCGGTAAACTACCTTCACCCGAAAATTAGCAAACCGCCACACATTACACTTATGCAGAAAACCTACCGCCACAGATAATACAACAAACGCCAACACTTGCCATCCTAAATCACAAGAACATGCCTTCTTCCACCCCATGATTAGTAGAATAGTCGATTCACCCCCAGAACAACCAGCTATACAAAAAGAACTGAAAACACTGTTGCACAGCCTACAAAACTGATTTTGATCCAGATACAGTAACGAAATTGTATAAAAGACACACAGAACTGAAACCCACTACGATACGAAGTGACATTCATTTTTCCAGAGAAACTTTGACAAAACATAGAACAACGTACGTATCTACAATTTACCTAGGGCGGGTATCAAATGAGGTAAATGCGTTATTTAAATCCCCATATGCCACTTCTGGAGTATGCAATAATCACCTGTGATGATTGCAGCAATTTCTGTAATGGTCAAACCGAACCAAGTTTTAACATTAGATTTATGGAACACACTAGAAATAGTGAGTATAATCCGTCAAGCTTCTATATACATCTGACAACTCAATACCATAGAGCGAGAAAATTGAAACGGCATTAGAAGTGAACACAAAATACCGAAAGGACCTACTATGAATATCCACACGAAATTCTAAATGAACACACAGATTTTAAACAAAAAAAGTACCTCGAAAATTTATTGACATAATACTGTACGAAAAGAAATATTCATGCAGTGAACAAAACTCACACAGGCCATAGATAAAATTTAAAGGAAAATAAGAACGATAAAATGTAACATAATCTCTGTTAAGCCGTATATACTTTGGAAACATAGCATCGTAGTTAAGAACTATCATAACTGACCTGAGAAAAAAATCAAACAAAAGCAAATTTTTACGTTTCGTAACTACAAAAAGTAATATGTTTACATGACATGACAGAAACAATTTACTATAGATACAATGTGACTGTCACTTCCAACTAAACGTAAGTACCAATGCAGTTGCCCGCATCTCGTGGTCGTGCGGTAGCGTTCTCGCTTCCCACGCCCGGGTTCCCGGGTTCGATTCCCGGCGGGGTCAGGGATTTTCTCTGCCTCGTGATGGCTGGGTGTTGTGTGCTGTCCTTAGGTTAGTTAGGTTTAAGTAGTTCTAAGTTCTAGGGGACTTATGACCACAGCAGTTGAGTCCCATAGTGCTCAGAGCCATTTTTTTGAACCAATGCAGTTGTAAATATAAAACAGCCACGATTCACTTGTAGATAACGCTACTCTGTCTTTTTTTAACTTTCCTCGAATGATTTGTCACTATTAAGTGTTTTTGAATCATTTATTAGTGCTGATTCCAGAAATGACTTCCGTTTTGTTCCATCACGTCAGGTTTTTACACAAAATAAGAAGTTGCATTTCAAAGAATTGAACTAATTTATTCAAACGAACATGTTAAAAAATGGTCAATTTTTCCCGAGAAACATTACTGAGACATTCAAAAAACACATTACTTGCAATCTGTATTTGGTCTACCAAAGTGCAAAAGGAAGATGTCCATTAATTTTCAAATTGTCTCTTTTTTGAATGACTTCCACAACCGCCGTCTTCTGCTCCTCTTTAACATCCAGCAGTAGTCATCCATCATATTTTCATTCCATATCCTCTGGTGTCCTTTCTCTGTCTCCTTAATGTCCTGGTGAAAGCGTTCATCTTGCGTATCACTGTAATGTCCTAGGTTTTCCGGAAATAGTCGATATGGGAATGCAGAAAGTGAAGCATAACACTCATGTTGCACTCCAACTTCTGGAACTCGTCTAACATGGTTTCAACAATATTCTTGTAATTATGATTTTTCTTATTCCCTAGAAAATTTTCAGTGACAGATCTGAAGGAAGTCCCTATATTCTTTTCTCTCACATTCATTGTCTTGTCAAATTCTTCATTTCTCATCAATTTACGAATTTGAGGATCAACAAAAATTCCAGCGGTTACCTTTCCTCGTGTGATGAAGGGGAATTCCATTAGAAGATACTTGAAGCAGGGCCCATCTTGTGGTAGAGCCTTTACAACTGCTTCATCGGACCTCATCTGATGTCTATTGGTGGAAGCAAAACTTTCTTGGAATCCACAGGCGGTCTGTGTAGGATATTTTTGGTTCCAGGAGTGAAATGCATTCACTCTGGCCAATCTGTCGTAATCCGATGCGTCTGTTTCGCTCGGCTGTCTCACTCACATAAAAATCAAAGCGTTTTTGTATGTCCTGCATGTTTCCTAATAGCTGTTTTATAGCTATCAAATCACCACAGATAAAGCACCCATGTTCCTCATATTTAATACCTCTTACGAGTACCTCAAGGTATAGCACTACTGCTCCACTAGTTATATCGGCATGATATTTACCTAGTGATGACAAGGTTTATTTTTGTCACAAGGCAGCCATGTATAACTCTACTGCGGTAGTAAATTTGCCAAATATAGTTTAACTTGCAATAAATGTTACCCTCTGAGAGGAATTTAGAAAAGTGACCGAGTAAAACTTAATGGTTTTGGCTTATCGAACTTAATACCAAAGTTACTTAAGGGCACAGAAAGTAACAGATATAATTTAGAAAATGTTTTAGGTAATCACATTTACTCAACTGAAATAGAATACGGTTGCCAGCCTAATTAGGCATAGAAATGTGAAACATCACTTTCAAATAAACAGTGAATAGTATCGATGGAAAAATAGAACCTATACGTCTTTCTCACAGAAGAGCAACGAACCCTTTTACAAGCAGACAAATAGTATAGCGGATATAACCAGTTTCAATAGGAAATTGGTGTGTAGAATATATGAGTCTGGCGATATACCATCTGACTTTCGGAAAAGCATCATCCACACAATTCCGAAGACGGCAAGAGTTGACAAGTGCGAGAATTATCGCACATTCAGCTTAACAGCTCATGCATCGAAGCTGCTTACAAGGATAATATACAGAAGAATGGAAAAGAAAACTGAGAATGCGCTAGCTGACGATGTTTGGCTTTAGGAAAAGTAAAGGGACGAGAGAGGCAATTCTGACGTTACAGCTAATAATGGAAGCAAGGCTAAAGAAAAATCAAGACACTTTCATAGGATTTGTCGACCTGGAAAAAGCGTTCGACAATATAAAGTGGTGCAAGCTGTTCGAGATTCTGAAAAAAGTAAGAGTAAGCTATAGGGAGAGACGGGTCATATACAATATGTACAACAACCAAGAGGGAATAATAAGAGTGGACGATCAATCTGTACATCGAGGAAGCAATGACGGAAATAAAAGAAAGGTTCAGGAGGGGAATTAAAATACAAGGTGAAAGGATATCAATGATACGATTCGCTGATGATATTGCTATCCTGAGTGAAAGTGAAGAAGAATTAAATGATCTGCTGAACGGAATGAACAGTCTAATGAGTACACAGTTTGAGAGTAAATCGGAGAAAGACGAAGGTAATGAGAAGTAGTAGAGGTGAGAACAGCGAGAAACTTAACATCAGGATTGATGGTCACGAAGTCAATCAAGTTAAGGAATTGTGCTACCTAGGCAGTAAAATAACCAATGACGGACGGAGCAAGGAGGACATCAAAGGCAGACTCGCTATGGCAAAAAAGGCATTTCTGGCGAAGAGAAGTCTACTAATATCAAATACCGGCCTTAATTTGAGGAAGAAATTTCTGAGGATGTACGTCTGGAGTACAGCATTGTATGGTAGTGAAACATGGACTGTGGGAAAACCGGAACAGAAGAGAATCGAAGCATTTGAGATGTGGTGCTAAAGACGAATGTTGAAAATTAGGTGGACTGATAAGGTAAGGAATGAGTAGGTTATACGCAGAATCGGAGAGGAAAGGAATATGTGGAAAACACTGATAAGGAGAAGGGACAGGATGATAGGACATCTGCTAAGACATGAGGGAATGACTTCCATGGTACTAGAGGGAGCTGTAGAGGGCAAAAACTGTAGAGGAAGACAGAGATTGGAATACGTCAAGCAAATAATTGAGGACGTAGGTTGCAAGTGCTACTCTGAGATGAAGAGGTTGGCACAGGAAAGGAATTCGTGGTGGGCCCCATCAAACCAGTTATTTCATCAACAATAAAAGTGGAAATCAATGTTAAATTAAAAATGGATATGGACCTAGTCCTATTGCATCAGATACTTTCCAAACAGCTCAAATTTAACTAAAATTCACTTGCAGTACGATTCACACATTCCTTAATAAGCAATGCTGTACTGTTTTCATGAATAAGGGCACTCACAGTAACTTTACCTTCAGTAAGAAAATCAGGGAATGGGGGCTCACAAGCTGATACTACACTTTTCATCACACAGTGTGCACAAAACTCAACATTAATTTCAAATCCATTTAGTATATTCATCAATCAAGTAAATTTATGCATTTTGAGCAACTTAAAATGGGCACCCTTTTTCTTGAACACTTCCATAAAACAATCTGAACACATTTTTATGAACAAAATAAAGAAATCAAACTTTGGAAATACTCTTTCACAATTTTCGTTCACCTTGTATGAATTTTATGACAGTCAATGCAGAAGATCTTTTCAGCAGAATTTTGAAATATGGTTTTAAGTTCATTTACTTCTAACTAACCTCAAAATCGTGTGGCTTATTTGTCATCAGCACAAACATTAATATTTTCAGACAGAATTAAATCAGTTAAGTCTCATAACACTGACACTTGGAACTATAGCAATTTGATTACTGGGGAGGCTTTCACAAAGCAACATTCACTTCCTCCCTCAACTTCAATGAAACCCACAGTAATTTTAGGCAACTTTTTAGCACTCAAGTATAAACAAAAGTAATTAAACACTTGGTATAATGAATGAGAAAAAATTGGTATCTTAACTATTGTGTTACAAAGGTTCTCAAACGTCACATTCATAAGAACTGAATGAGCCAAAGGAAGGGATCCATAAATATTCCCTTGAGGCTCCTCTTCGATGAATCTACAAAAAGCTCCCACTGATTAGAATCAGTTCCATATAACTGCTTTAACTTATTAACATTATTGCAGTGCACTAAAGAATTTTTATGTGAGATTAGAGGAACTAGTTCTTTTTCTCTATGTCTGTACCATTAAAACTTTGTTTCTGTTGCCAGAAGCTTCTTACTTTTTAGTCGAGAACCTAGTAATCCGACAAATTCCTTAGGCAGATTTAGATCTCTTACTAGATCGTTAGAAGCGGGAGAATTGTTGTGCCGTTACGTCGTGTGAGGTTTGTAGTCATGATCATTAGTACAAATATCGCCTTCGGCAGCATCACTTTCAGAACCATCTGGTCCTGTGTTCTCAAAACCAACAGGAGGAAGAGGGGCAGCCAGGTCCTCTCCATGTGGAACGGGCCTAATTGCAGAAGGAATATTTGGGTACACGTCTGTCTTGTTTTTCACACTACATTCCTGAACGTTGACTAAACAGAAGTAGCAGTCATGAAGGCGGTCTTCTTTAGTCTACAATCTCGAACTCTCAGCACAATAACGGAAACTTTTTCTTGTGTCTATGCGTTGCCCTGGTCTCCAAGTTTAACTTTAAAATATGGGTAATAAGCTTTCTTCAGAAAGTCTGTTATGTCCGTTCGTTGCTTCAGCACTGTGGAGTTTCCACAAATGTAACAGAAAATATCAGGACTATTCATACATTTGCGATTCAGCGTTATCACACATACAAGAGCTATTTCACAGAAGTAAAATAAAATTAAGAACACCTCTGGAAGAAGAGTTATACATAAAACTGCTTTCCCACGAGAAAAACACACCAAACACTACTCTGCAATAAATACTAGTGTATTCATTCAAATTCCAAACAATAAAACAAACACAACGGCTTTCGAGTCTGTAGAAAGAAATTTCCCTATCCAAGTCCCTTAAATTCACCCGCTTTGATGGTCAAAAAACTGTACGTGTTAGACGAAAACTAAGAACGGTTCTGGCATCAGGATAAGAAGTGGAGTTAAAAACACACATTAAATTTCAGTCATCTGATACCTTGCAGAATAGTGTAATCCTACCGATGCTCAGCTCATTTAGCAGTCACTTGGTAACGGCTATATGCCGAAACCGGTCCGTCGCGTAAAATATTTAAAAATACATTGATCTATTGTAGCTAGTTTTGGAGCACAGAATTCTTTCAGCTTATTGACACGTACTGTCATGTCAAAGTCATGATATGTCTTGTAAAACATATCATTTTTTAAAAACACGTATCGTCCTTTTCCGTTGCAGATTCCAGTGCGTTATGAATAATATGTGCAGCACACCCTACTGCCAGTATCTTCTTCTCAAATGTCTTTTCCAGTATAAAGTGTACATTGTTACCTTGACCATTATTTGCCAGAGACCGAAAACCGACAGGTGCATTATCTGCAACATAACCAATAATTGTTTCTTCCAGCACGTAACATCTTAACACAGACTGAACATGTTCCGGAACAGTCTCAACAGTCTAGTTTGGAGGAATGCAAATTCGCGCACGCCTCACTTTTACATTTATATTCATGATGTCAGGCACGCTGGAAAATTTGCAGGAAGCATCTTCTTGTCTTTCCTATTTGATGCATCACTTGCCACTAAGACGAAATTTGTTGACTTAATCTCTTCTTTTAATCTGTCTTCAAACCAGTTATACAGAACATACGTAATATTAGGTTCTGATTTAGTTCCTGCAACAGAAATTATTTGATCACATGAATTTTTGAGAAGAGCGCTTGTACAGTCCACACTTCTAAACAACTGATTATGTGCAACATTATGATATGACCACCCGAGTTCCATGCAACGCAGTTTCAGATGCTGTTCAACATCGTTTTGTTTTTAACTGACAAAATTACATTGCAGGTGACACATTTTGTCCTGCAGTCGTAGTTTTTAATTCGCTTTATGCCAGAATAGTCACTCTCAAAACGATCTTGACATTTACCTTCCCAATGTGTCATTTCAATTTTTCCACTGTTCTTGAGCAGCTGTTTACTAGATGATGATACATCGTCCACAGTGAGGTAGCAAACGCAAACGAAGACCCACATTGACTTGCACATATACAACAATGTGCGCTACATATCTCTGCAGATAAGTGCTCTGACGGCTACGCAGTAGTGGGGCCTGCGTTGCAAGTTGGCGCCAACTCAATAAAGGCATCTCCATTCTAACATGGACAAGTTCTCCCTGCAAGTAACGGAATAGTCTCATCCTGGTTGCCTATTCTGTATCTTTCCACCATTGTGGCGATCGTTTCGGTACTCCAGAGCACCGAACGGTCTAGTACTCGAATTAGAGCCCCTGCATTATTCAGTATGCATTTCGGTAGCGATACCGTTCGGGTCTAGAGAATCGAAGCACTGTTGTCCATTCGTGTCGTGCAGCAAATCAAAAGCAAATGGCCGCAGATCCGCGCATGCGCACTGCAGTGCGCACAGCGCCACGAACACAAAGCGGCTAGCAGACGACACAGGCGCGCTATTCTTCCAAGTACCAAAAATTGCGTTTACGTTGCCAAAACGCATGACGCCGCGTTCCATCGAGCTGACGTACCAGCCTTCATCGCTCTTGCATCCTCCTTAACAGTATCAGGTGCACCATATCCATTTCCATGATTCTCAGCTGAAATGCATAGAAATTTTTACAGTTTCCCTGACCGCATGTTTCCATGCATGCATAATAACGATAGCGTATTTGAGTGTATTCTGCAGATTGTCGTAAATGCCACATTATGTCATGTTATTCTCATTCACAGTGACATCGTGTTTTGGATTTTACGTTTGGGAAAATGAGTTAGGAACAGTGTTTAGTACCACATTGTACTAATATAATTATAAAAACACCCGAGAAATTGATTCTGAGAGTTTCAAAGAATAAGAAGATAAACAGAACGTGCTTACAACTCGCTCCAAGAGATCCACATGATTAAGAGGCCCTCTTCCCTATACGATACGTCAACAATTTGGGTCTTAAAAACAAAACTTAAAAAACGCATTTTCGAGAGCTCCGGCAGTTCGTCGAAGTTTATAACATGCATATCATGACTGAAAATGCCTCATATATGGTGCTACAGTCTAAAAATATTACGGCAGAGATCTTTCATCCCTGTCTGCTGTTGTTGAGGATTCGATCGCAGATAAATACTTGTGACAAGCAAGATTGTGAAGATGACTGGTGCTAGGGGTTACATTCTTAGTAATTTAGGTTGTGCTCTTAGATTCGTGTCCAACCGCATACTCGGAAATCGCTACATATTCGGAAAAAATGGTGAATTATTTGTGACAAGAAAAAAATATAAAGGTCACTGTCGGTTGTTTCACTCACAGCAACTTCATCTGCAGCAATTTCATATTTCGTTTTTTAAACACACAGAAATCACGAAATCATTACTGAGGAAGTACGCTCTTACATGCAAGTAATAACGAATTTTGCTGAAAAATCTTAACTTCCACGAATAACAATGTCTCAGAACGTGTTTCCTATATGAAGAGGAAAAAAAATTTTTTTTTGCATCCATCAGTACGCGAACTCCTTTTTTCTCGTATCGCATTACCGCGCGCTAACCACTTGGGCACCCCTAACATTAGATGCACAAGCCTAATTATTTGTACTATTGCATAGAGGAACGTAGGCTGACTTTGTTGCCAAACCGTTCTGCGTAAGTCATAAATGCGTGACAGTTTGGAAAGTTTCCAATATCAGGCTTCACATAATTGCTTTCCATTGTTACTTGAAAGTTGTAAAAACATTTAGATAATTGCTAACTAAACCATTTGTGGGAAAAAGAACACAATGTCACTAGTAACGTCAGTTCACACTCATGTAATATACCTAAGCAGAGCCGGTCTCTTGATATTTAATGATCTTTAAACTCTTATTTGCATAAAAGTAATTTCTCTGCCTCGTGATGACTGGGTGTTGTGTGATGTCCTTAGGTTAGTTAGGTTTAAGTAGTTCTAAGTTCTAGGGGACTGATGACCATAGTGTTAAGTCCCATAGTGCTCAGAGCCATTTTTTTTTTTTTTTGCATAAAAGTAACACGCATTTTGAGAGAATATTGACCGAAAACGTTCTTTTTTTGGATATAATCATTCACAGTAACAACCTAGCCTAACCATATTTCTCACAACGGAAAATAGTGTATTATGAACTCACTTTCTAACCGGATGCGTCGTCTGGTTCAAATGGCTCTGAGCACTATGGGACTTAACATCTATGGTCATCAGTCCCCTAGAACTTAGAACTACTTAAACCTAACTAACCTAAGGACAGCACACAACACCCAGCCATCACGAGGCAGAGAAAATCCCTGACCCCGCCGGGAATCGAACCCGGGAACCCGGGCGTGGGAAGCGAGAACGCTACCGCACGACCACGAGATGCGGGCGCGTCGTCTGGTGTTTCGTTAGTAACACAATCGCTAAATCCATAGCTAAAGCCATTAAATATGTTTAAAATAACAAATTACAGATGTACATGAACCACAGCTCACCGATCGACAGGGCCACACCGATAGCGAAAACCTCTTGGTACAATTGTCGTAAAATCGGTGGGAGGACCGTTCGGTAACAGGTCTCAAAAGCATACTGAATAAGATATTTCGATAAAGAACCGAAAATGACGTCACTACCGAGATTAACCTACTACACCGATCAGTATGAACGATACAGAAGAGGGCCCCTAGGGACACGATGAGAATTGGTGAACCACGATACAACCGACATTAGTGCTGCCAACTTTGAAACCAAAACATCTTAGATTATGAGAGACTGAGAAGTTCAAAATGAGCACAGCATCTGTAAATAAAGGGAAAGTTTATAGTACACAGAGAAGAAGATGAAAAAGTATTTAGAGTACATCTGGTCACCCTGCACTGATGTACTGTATACTGTGCTGTGGGCCCAACGGAGCATGAAATGCTTCTCAGTCTGTAACGTGCGTGCGGGGCACACGATACTCCTTAATGCCTGTACTATGGGAAGTTGACGGGCTTCACCTTATGAGAAAGGATTTTTGTATAGAAATTTACCGCGTATACCTGAATGGAGGCAAATCAGACTTACACCCACTCTGTAGTAACAATGATACGCCAAGCAAGTCCGAAATGCAACTACACGTCAGGACGGACAAGAAACAACACAGAAGATGCTACCAATTTGTTAATAATACGGTCGCCAGCCTAATTAGGCATTAACTAAGTTTCTTCCCTGTACAAGTTGATGTACGTTCAAGCAAAACAACACGTACTAACACAGCATAATATGGTAAATTTTAGAACCAGAAAATCTATTGAACTGATAATTTCGCTTTCTGTACTGATAGGGATAAGCCATAAATGCATAACACTACACTATAATGTTTACTACAAAACTTCGTACTGTCTATTGATCTGATTAAAATTGGGCATAGGTTACCCTAGAAATAGCACTTTCGAATCACACACACAATGTCAATTTTGATAAAGGTAAAACACTGATAAATTTTGGTTTTTTATATTGACTTTAACTTTGCTGATCAAATCTGTCTAGAAGACTTCAGAATTTAAATGAATAAAAAAGAGGGGGGGGGGGACCCTGAAACTGTTATGATCACTGTATTAAAAAATTCGATTACTGATGTGCTCAAGATTTCCAATATATTAGTTACTACTCTTTTCATTTTATTTCCTGCTCATTTAAATACCATTATATCTGTCTCGAAATGATTAAACGTCACTACTAAATCAATATCAAAATTATCTTCCAACTTTGTCAGACCTTTGTTATTCGTCTATTAGTTCATTAACAACAAAGTCCTTTAAACATCATTCTAACATAGCTAGGTCTGCAGGTAATTATTATTAACATAAACTTTAATTCTTCATTTCGGGACACTCGGATTGCACAACATTTGGAATGGACCCTGGCTAGGTTAGTTGTGAGGATAATTAAATGATAGGACAGTTCTGGTAAAATTTAAGTTGTTATTGAACAGTATGGAATAAAAGTAACACTGGTCCACACGAATACAGTACTAAAAGTTTCAACCTGTTCGTATCGATGCGGCGGTTGGCGGGCGGCGAGATGGCGAGGCACAGAGCACACATACAATCACAGAAATGGCTCTTGATGTATCGGCACTTTACTTCTTCATAGCGTCGCAATACTTTTCCATTTAGTGCGTATGGAATTTTGCCATGCTGTATAGGCGTCGGAACGGCATATCCGAGGCTCAATGAAACTACGTCTTCCGGGAGAGCCTCCTCGATCCAGAACGTGTTGCTCAGACCAATGCCCCACTCCGACTATTACTGCTGAGCCCGTTATGCCGTGCAGCGCCCGTGTGCATTTTCCCGCGCTCACCTGCCATCCACCTTTTACCGCTCCCCTTCAAACAGGGTATTCACCGGAGGTTTTGCATTCTACCTATTCTAATACATTGCCTACGTATGGACCAGACGTACAGTTACAATTTTAAACATGTTACAACAGTTTCAACATTTGTTACACTTCAATTCTACTACAATATTGCTTGAAATTTGACATAAACATTAATATTCACATCGAAATTTGTTTAAAAAAGAAATGAAATCAGGGCATCGATTACACAAATTTATCGAAAATCAGAAGAAAAAAATTATTATATGTACAATAGTACAGCGTTGTTGTTGTTACAAGTTTTCCCTCGCCTTTGCGTCAGCGCGGAACATCTATTAAATTTTATTATTCTTTTTACGGTGTCTGTACATCTTCCTGCGATGTCTCGAAAGGGCCGTCGACCACAACACGACGGCCGGGCTACCAGCCGTTGTGGGCTGAAGGCGCCTCATTCGCCCTGCACTCTACGCCGTGTGTAATGGAGTGACATACGTCGGCGGGCCTCTTCAAGCGGCCGGCCAGCTGACGCACGACACACTCGCCAAGTGCAGGGCTAAGCGTGCCCGTTGTCCACCACAACGTCGCTCCGCGACAGGCCTACACGCTGATAAGAGCGCGCCGTGGAGTGGGGGACTTGCCGGCTAGCGCTGGCTGCGTACTTGCTCTGCTACTCCCTGCCCCCGCCGCGGTCCCTCTGCCACAACGTGAGCAGCCACCTGTTGCTGCCGCTCTGCGCTCCCCCCCCCCCCCCCCCCCCCCTGCGCGCGCACACACACACACACACACACACACACACACACACACTGTCGCCGCTCTCCCACTGCGCCCGCACACCGCGCCACGACTCTTGCCAGTCGCTGGTATCAAGCACGACACGTCGTCAGCTACGGGGGTTGAAAATTACGCCCCAGCTGTGCCTGGCTTCCGCTCCTCTGCTGAATACATGCGGTCCATTAACTTCTAGTACGAGGGACGCTGAAGGCCCCCGTGAACGACCAAACATACTGTCAAACTTGACTATGCCTGCCAAACATTTGACGGTGTGGCCGGCCGCGGTGGCCGAGCGGTTCTAGGCGCTTCAGTACGGACCCGAGCGACTGCTACGGTCGCAGGTTCGAATCCTGCCTCGGGCATGGATGTGTGTGATGTCCTTAGGTTTAAGTAGTTCTAAGTTCTAGGGGACTGATGACCTCAGATGTTAAGTCCCATAGTGCTCAGAGCCATTTGACGGTGTACGGTGGTGTTTGACATGTTGGTCAAATGGCTCTGACCACTATGGGAGTTAACATCTTAGGTCATCAGTCCCCTAGAACTTAGAACTACTTAAACCCAACCAACTTAAGGACATCACACACATCCATGCCCGAGGCAGGATTCGAACCAGCGACTGTAGCATTCGTGCGGTTCCTGACTGAAGCGCCTAGAACCGCTCGGCCACCGTGGCCGGCAACGTTTGGTCAAGCACAGATCGTGTTCGACGTGTTTGGAAGTAATTTTGACTGACTGAAGGTTTGACAAGATGGCGGACATTGTTTGTGTCGATGATTCGCTGCCTATGCTTAGTGAAATATTGTTTTATTACAATTTATCTCACTGCATCGTGAGTTTCTACAACTATGGAAACTAAGGCCAAGGAAAAAAAAACAACAAAATGGTATGGACAGTTACCAGAATGGTAGAGGTATCACAGCTTTGCCGGCCATATAGCCTATACGCATGAAGAGATTACGAACAAAATCATTGTTTTGCGCGTTACATACAACTGGGAATCCAATGAAATAAAATAAATCGAAATTCTACGATGTGTCTTTTGTTCCTACGCTATGGTATTTTAACGAACTGTGATGAGAGGAGCAAGAAGAAAAGAATAAATCTTCGCATGCATGTGTCTTATTTTCATTGTGAGCGTAAACTAACTCCAAACAAGTAATTAAACGTTTCTCTATCCATCCGCAGAAAATTGATGCAGTCATGAGGTTCTCAGTGTAACATTTCTCATTTTAAACAGTTCCCTGATCCAGCCTCTTCTTTTCTTCCTCTTTAAATACAGTACCAAAGTCAATGTTAGAAATGTTTTATCTGCATTTTTAGGTATTCGCGGCAGTGACAAAATACAGTGCACGAGGGGGTACCCAAAAAACAGGAATTGATTTTTAAAAGCTATATATTTTCAAATTGTTTGCAAAACAACCTTATGCCCTTCAAAATACTCTCCATTATAACTGATACATTTGTCCGGCCAGTGCTTCCTCTGATCGAAACATTTTTCGTAGTCCTCCTTACAAATGGCTGACAGCTCCTGCCTTGATATTTTCTTTACTTCTTCAGTGACGTCACACTGGTGTCCTCTCATGCCCCTTTTCATTCGTGGAAATAAGAAAAAGTCGGACGAAGCCAGATCAGGCGATTAGGTGCGTGGGGCAACGGATGCATGGCATTTTCAGCCAAAAACTGTCTAACAGAGATGGCTGTGTGTGCAGGTGTGTTGTCGTGGTGGAAGAACCAGTCTTCTGTCTGCCACAAATCGGGTCTTTATCGACGAAAACCGAGCTCCAAGGTAAACCTCAATCTCTGACAGTTGATCAATTGTCTGTCGACTGTCTGTGAGCATAGGCTGTCGAGTTTTTTCAATATTTTCGTCGATTCCGGCAGCTGACGGACGTCTAGAACGAGGTGCGTCATCAATCGACATGTCACCACTTTTAAATCGAGAAGACCACTCGTGCACTTGGATTCTTCCGATAGCGTCACCTTGGTAAGCCGATTTCAACATTAAAACAGTTTCGGCAGTATTTTTACCGAGTAGAAAGCAAAATTTCACAGCTGCATGTTGTTCACTTAAAAGAAGAACAAAACAGCGCTAGAAAAAGCAATCACTACAGATGAACAGAACAAGAGAGGTCGACAACACAGGCACTGAACTGGCAGTAAGTTGCGCTGTACACGACTACCGGTAGAAATGATTTCTAGAAAAGCTTCTCGCACCGCGATTTTATTCCTTCTTTTTTTGGGGGGGAGGGGGGGTACCCCCTCTTAAGCGAAAAGCTTCTGCCTCAAATATAAGTTAAGATTGACGAGCTTTATTGGTACGTGTACGCTATTGTTTGACACATTCGTTCTTAGATAAGACGGAATTTACCAGCCAAATATCGTCTTTCATGACGTCCTTAACAATTTTTTAATAGTTTCGTCACCCAATCAAAAAATGTGGACGAAATCATTGGGTTCTGAGAGTAATATTTTCATTAGCAGATTTTCATTCGTAAATTTCTCGCCTTTGGCCGTTCCCTAGACCATTGTCTTGCTTTGTTCTTCTTTTTCAAACACAGTACCAAAGTCAATATGATGACTGCCTTGAGTGCATTTGTGGCCATTCTCACTAATGTCAAAATACTCACGAGTATGAACAGCGTCTGCCTTACAGTGAGGTTAACTTGACGAACTTTGTATACGTGCGGGATCGCCTGACCAATCCGCGACTAGACAAGTGTTCATCTGACAAACAGCTTTGCTTGTTTACGGGGGCCTCTTACTTCATTTCGCCTTCATTAAGGGCGCGGGCTTCTTCTCTGAACGCATGAAAAACAGGTTACTTTGGTTTTTTTTCGAGTAGGATAAAAAGTAATACGAAATCTGATGGTATAGTTTTATTCCTCAGTCTTTTACCTTTAAGTGATTATTATTTGCGTCAACACTGGACACTTCCTGTATCCTCTGCATCAGTCTGAAGTCCACTTGCTGCTGGAACACTGGTGACCAGCGACTGCAATTCCCGAAGCCACCCTACAGCACCTTAACAAAATAATTTTGACTACGTCATTTTGAATCTATTTTCTATAGGCATACATACGGTAAGTAAAAAACTATTTACTTCTCTTAGAATGGTGACATGTTGAAACAAATGTCATTTTCTTCGCCCGCAAATTGGAGACAAAGGAGTGTACCAAAAATATGCTTTTGAAGATATCGCTCAACGCCTATGTACTCTCACAGAGCATTCAGTGAAGAAATACCGATCAAAACCATACGTACAGTTCTCTAGTCACGTCTGACGACAATTTTCAAAGTATGTTTTCGAAAAAATGCATTTAAAGTTTGGTTTACATGTTTTGCAGTTAAGTTAAACATACGCCAGCGATTCCTGGACCATGCAACAATCCTTCCGGACCGGAAAGGACGTTCCCCTCCAACTTTTCTTGGCCATGGTGGTCTTGCGGGCCTCTTTCGTAGCTTCTGTCATCCACTGCTCTGCTCGCTCGATACGCTTTTTGTCTGGTATTGTACAAACGTTGCAAAAACCTGATCCGATCACATTCGAGCACGTTCATAATTTCCACAGTGCGTTTTAGGCTGTCGTTGAAATTACAGGTCAACTGTTTTTCCCGCTGTGAATGGTTTCGAAGACACTTTATCACAAATCGTTTCGTAACTCTATAACCAGAGTTTATAGAGAACTTGGGATGAATACTACATTATTGTAGACATCCCCGAGATCATCTGTAAGCCAACAGAAAGAAAAATTTGAAATTTTCACAAGACTGTACCCCCTTACGATACTATGAAGTAATCATTCTACAGCCCATGTTATTAACAGTGTCCTACATCAACAGATGGCAGCACCGTATAAGCTTGGAAAGTGGCTGACGTTTGCATAGGTGTAACACAGTGTTGAATTTCTCACTGCAGCTGGTGAAACGTCCAATGGCTTTCATCAAAGGTTGAAGAAGTGTATCGAGAAGCTACGACCTACGTCAGTAGTGTCAAACGATGGGTTAGTGTCGCTGTAGAGAAGCTTAATGGCAAATACGGAGTTGGCTGACGGAATCTCGCCCAATGACTGCAGTCACTTCCCACAACGTACAACGTGCCGAGCAAATCGTCCGTGAAGACCACGGGGTAACAACAGATGAATTGCGTCGCGAGTCATCCATCGGTAATTTGAGTGTGATAACCATTACTAAAAAGCTAGGTTACCCCTAGATTTGTACCGGAATTGTTGACAGACAAGTATAAAGAGGAAAGGAAAACAACAGCTCTGCTTCATTGTGGGAGGAGAGGAGTTGTCTGCGAAAATTCTGACTGGAGACGAGACATGGATTCATTTCCCTGAACATGGGTGCAAGACTCAGTCTGTGGCGTGGCGTCACACAACGGCAACCACTAGGGAAAGATTAAAAACAGTGCGTTCTGCTGGGAAGGTTGAGGTGACAGTCTTTTGGGATGCCGAGGGTGTGATTTAGGTTTTTTGAAGACAGGGTGCATCTTAAACTTTTTACAGTAATTGAAAGCCTTCAAGAAATTCAAAGAACGTCTTCAATGACTTCGATTATTGTAAGATGCAGCGGATGTTCTCCGTTTGCACGACAATGCGAGACAACACAGCAGTCACTTTACCACTGGCGAAACTGCAAAAATTTGCTGGGATGTCTTGCCCCGTCCGTCATATAGCCGTGATTTTGCACCATCAGGTTTCCATCTGTTCGGTCCACTCAAAGAAGCTCAATGACGGCATCACTCTTAAGATGTGCGGACCCTGTAAATTCTGTCCTGCCGTGGATGAGCAAGCCGGGTTATGACTTTTACCGCACAGGAATACAGGGCTATTACAAATGATTGAAGCGATTTAATAAATTCACTGTAGCTACATTCACTGACATATGGTCACGACACAGTACAAATACGTAGAAAAACTCATAAAGTTTTGTTCGGCTGAAGCCGCACTTCAGGTTTCTGCCGCCAGAACGCTCGAGAGCGCAGTGAGACAAAATGGCGACAAGAGCCGAGAAAGCGTATGTCGTGGTTGAAATGCACTCACATCAGTCAGTCGTAACAGTGCAACGACACTTCAGGACGAAGTTCAACAAAGATCCACCAACTGCTAACTCCATTCGGCGATGGTATGCGCAGTTTAAAGCTTCTGGATGCTTCTGTAAGGGGAAATCAACGGGTCGCCCTGCAGTGAGCGAAGAAACGGTTGAACGCGTGCGGGCAAGTTTCACGCGTAGCCCGCGGAAGTCGACGAATAAAGCAAGCAGGGAGCTATACGTACCATAGCCGACGGTTTGGAAAATCTTACGGAAAAGGCTAAAGCAGAAGCCTTACCGTTTACAATTGCTACAAGCCCTGACACCCGATGACAAATTCAAACGCTTTGAATTTTCGGCACGGTTGCAACAGCTCATGGAAGAGGATGCGTTCAGTGCGAAACTTGTTTTCAGTGATGAAGCAACATTTTTTCTTAATGGTGAAGTGAACAGACACAATGTGCGAATCTGGGCAGTAGAGAATCCTCACGGATTCGTGCAGCAAATTCGCAATTCTCCAAAAGTTATCGTGTTTTGTACAATCTCACGGTTTAAAGTTTACGGCCCCTTTTTCATCTGCGAAAAAAACGTTACATGGCACGTGTATCTGGACATGCTGGAAAATTGGCTCATGCCACAACTGGAGACCGACGGCGCCGACCTCATCTTTCAACAGGATGGTGCTCCACCGCACTTCCATCATGATGTTCGGCATTTCTTAAACAGGAGATTGGAAAACCGATGGATCGGTCGTGGTGGAGATCATGATCAGCAATTCATGTCATGGCCTCCACGCTCTCCCGACTTAACCCCATGCGATTTCTTTCTGTGGGGTTATGTGAAAGATTCAGTGTTTAAACCTCCTCTACTAAGAAACGTGCCAGAACTGCGAGCTCGCATCAGCGATGCTTTCGAACTCATTGATGGGGACATGCTGCGCCGAGTGTGGGAGGAACTTGATTATCGGCTTGATGTCTGCCGAATCACTAAAGGGGCACATATCGAACATTTGTGAATGCCTAAAAAAACTTTTTGGGTTTTTGTATGTGTGTGCAAAGCATTGTGAAAATATCTCAAATAATAAAGTTATTGTAGAGCTGTGAAATCGCTTCAATCATTTGTAATAACCCTGTACAAGCTCTAATCTCAAGGTGGGAAAGATCCATGGAGAGCTCTGCAAGTGCGTGTCCTTTCTGCGTGGTCTGCATGCGCCTTTAGTGGGAGAGAGGCAGCACGAATACACTTCATGGACGTAGGCGGGAGTTGGCTCCTCGCCTAATAACACAAGCGAGTGGGCGTTTTGCCGTGGCCACCCACACGTCACGCGCTTGTCCACAGACACGTGCGTATCACGCACTCACTTGCATATAGGCTGCGGATTTTCAGTATGCGCCTGTGCGATGTTCATAGCTTACCATCATAGCCGGGCAACATTTATTCAAATGACAAATGCAGATTAAACATTATTAGTCGTTGCTTGTGAATAAGTTTGTGAAGAAGCACCGCAGTTGATAGCATGGCCGGCCGGTGTGGCCGTGCGGTCTAGGCGCTTCAGTCTGGAACCGCGTGACCGATCCGGTCGCAGGTTCGAATCCTGCCTCGGGCACGGATGTGTGTGATGTCCTTAGGTTAGTTAGGTTCAAGTGGTTCAAATGGCTCTGAGCACTATGGGACTCAACTTCTGAGATCATTAGTCCCCTAGAACTTAGAACTTATTAAACCTAACTAACCTAAGGACATCACAAACATCCATGCCCGAGGCAGGATTCGAACCTGCGACCGTAGCGGTCACGCAGTTCCAGACTGCAGCACCTTTAACCGCACGGCCTCTTCGGCCGGCGTTAGTTAGGTTTAAGTAGTTCTAAGTTCTAGGGGACTGATGACCACAGCAGTTGAGTCCCATAGTGCTTAGAGCCATTTGATAGCATGATCAATTTTTGTAATTTTACTAGTTGTTCCGTAATTTCATCGTCACCCAACGACACAGCAGAACGCTTCCCAGTTTCTGTATCATCGCTAAACCACCCCTCCACTACTCTGTAAGTACCATATACTAGACTGCGATTGCAAATAGATGACTGTACAGTATGTCCATTCTCTCATATACACCAAAGTATACCAGACAGAGTCCTTGACTGATGCAGTTAGGTTATCTACATGTTTCTAGCACATCGATCATACTGCAGAATTTGCGATTATGACTGGCCCTCTTTTCCAGTGTGGATGGGAGTCACGAAGTATTCTCGCATTCGTAGGATAAAGTCGGAGACTGACAGATTCCCCCTGCATTGTCCTTGACAAACCCTCTCTGCAGCGTTGTCGAACTGCTTATAAACCAACTAGAAGTAAGTCAGGAAACTATTGTTCTACCTCTTAGCATATTGACGGATTTAATTTTTTTTTTTTTTAAAGTCGAAACTGTACGTACCGTCAGTCATATTTCCCGCATCAGTCGTAGTAGTAGCAGCGGTTTTGACCGATGAGGCCATGACTCACAAGCAAAACAGAGCGAGGGAAAATGACTTGAATGTTTTCAATAGTTGCTTCACGAAAATGCATACGAAGAAACTGTGACTTCTTGGAAAATGGAAATGCCGTGTGGCTAGGGCCTCCCGTCGGGTAGATAGTTCGTCTGGTGCAACTCTTTCGAGTTGACGCCACTGCGGGGACTTGTGTATCGATGGGGATGAAATGAGGATGATAAGTACAACACCCATTCCCTGAGAGGAGAAAATCTCCGACCCAGCCGGGAATCGAACCTGGACCGTTAGGTACGACATTCCGTCGCGCTGACCATTCAACTACCAGGGGCGGACTGCGACTTCTTAAGAGAGAGTAAACACCGTGATCAGTCGTCAAATGATATGTAACAGTCTTATTGCTGTTTACAGTAGCATCACCACGCCCCAGGTAGCATTTCCTCTTGCACACAGAACCCATGGTCTAATGTTAGATAGTTTTGCTCGTATAGCAATTTCGTTCTAACACCACATCTCTCGAGTACACCCTCCTTGCTCTATTAAAGGTGATATGTGTGGCATCGGTCCATTCCCCTACAGAACAGTCTATGGAATGGCTGAAGTCTGACAAATGCACTGATTCTTCTCCAAAATAGTTAACGAATAACACTGCCTGTGAGAACCAACCGTAGTTCGCTAATAGTACATTTGACTGCATGTGTGATAATCCAATTTCGCATAGGGGTACATATGTTTCGCCTGCTTTAGTATAGCGCCTCTGTGTAGTACTTGTATCGCCTCTAATGAAGTATGTGTTACGAAAACCCACATAGATTACAGAGGGATGGGGTGGGTTAAAACTGAATGCAGCCAGAGCATAATTTTTAAGCATCTCCCGGTCCTGAGTGTACGGGTACCCCCCACATCCGCCTCAGTTCCCCGCATTCCATGGTACATTTTTCTAATTTTATGTATTCTCCGTCAATTAACGTAATTTTGCAAGTTTTTTCCCGATTTTACATATTTCGTCGTAGTTCCCACAATTTTACGTATTTATCATCAATTGATCGCAATTATACCACGCTTTCGTCCATATTTACCGCTTTTATGTAATTTTTCAGATTTTTTCGATAGCTCCCCGTATGTAGACTGAAGCGCTACAGAAATTGGTATAGGCATGCATATTCAAATAAGAGATACGTAAATAGGCAGAATGCGGCACTGCGATCGGCAAAGCCTGTTTAAGAGGTGTCTGGCGCAGTTGTTATATTGCTTACTGCTGCTACAATGGCTGGTTATCAAGATTTAAATGAGAATGAACGTGGTGTTACAGTCGGCTCACGAGTGATGAGACATAGCATCTCCGATGCACAGCATCTCCGAGGTAGCGATGAAGTGGGGATTTTTCCTCACGACCATTTCACAAGTGTGCCGTGAATGTCAGGAATCTGGTAAAACATCAAGTCTCCGACATCGCTGCGGCTGTAAAAAGATCCTGCGAGAACGTGACCAACGACGGCTGACGAGAATCTTTCAGCGTGAGAGAAGTGCAACTCTTCCACAAATTGCTGCAAACTTCAGAACTGGGACATTAACAAGCGTCAGCGTGTGAACGATTCAACGAACCATCATCGATATGGGCTTTCGGAGAAATTTCTAAGAATGTACGTTTGGAGCACAGCATTGTATGGTACCGAAACATGGACTAAGGGAAAACCGGAACAGAAGAGAACTAAAGCATTTGAGATATGGTGTTACAGACGAATGTTATAAATTAGGTGGGCTGATAACGTAAGGAATGATGAGGTTCTGCGCAGAATCGGAATGGAATATGCGGAAAACACTGGGAAGGAGAAAGGACAGGCTGTTAAGACTTGAGGAAATGACTTCCATGGTACTAGAGGGAGCAGTAGAGGGCAAAAACTGTAGAGGATGACAGAGATTGCCATACACCCAGCAAATAACTGACATAATTGAGGACGCAGGTTGGATGTGCCACTCTGAGATGAAGAGGTTGGCACAGGAGAGGAAATCGTGGCGGGCCGGATCAAACCATTCAGAAAATGCAGGGCTATTTCAAATGATTGAAGCTATTTCATAAATTCACTGTAGCTCCATTCATTGACATATGGTCACGACACACGTAGAAAAACTCATAAAGCTTTGTTCGGCTGAAGCCGCACTTCAGGTTTCTACTGCCAGAGCGCTCGAGAGCGCAGTGAGACAAAATGGCGACAGGAGCCGAGAAAGCGTATGTCGTGCTTGGAATACACTCACATCAGTCAGTCATAACAGTGCAACGACACTTCAGGACGAAGTTCAACAAAGATCCACCAACTGCTAACTCCATTCGGCGATGGAATGCGCAGTTTAAAGCTTCTTGATGCCTCTGTAAGGGGAAATCAACGGGTCGGCCTGCAGTGAGCGAAGAAACGGTTGAACGCGTGCGGGCAAGTTTCACGCGTAGCCCGCGGAAGTCGACGAATAAAGCAAGCGGGGAGCTAAACGTACCACAGCCGACGGTTTGGAAAATCTTAGGGAAAAGGCTAAAGCAGAAGCCTTACCGTTTACAATTGCTACAAGCCCTGACACCCGATGACAAAGTCAAACGGTTTGAATTTTCGGCGCGGTTGCAACAGCACATGGAGGAGGATGCGTTCAGTGCGAAACTTGTTTTCAGTGATGAAGCAACATTTTTTCTTAATGGTGAAGTGAACAGACACAATGTGCGAATCTGGGTGGTAGAGAATCCTCACGCATTCGTGCAGAAAATTCGCAATTCACCAAAAGTTAAAGTGTTTTGTGCAATCTCACGATTTAAAGTTTACTGCCTCTTTTTCTTCTGCGAAAAAAAACGTTACAGGGCACGTGTATCTGGACATGCTGGAAAATTGGCTCATGCCACAACTGGAGACCGACAGCGCCGACCTCATCTTTCAACAGGATGGTGCTCCACCGCACTTCCATCATGATGTTCGGCATTTCTTAAACAGGAGATCGGAAAACCGATGGATCGGTCGTGGTGGAGATCATGATCAGCAATTCATGTCATGGCCTCCACGCTCTCCCGACTTAACCCCATGCGATTTCTTTCTGTGGGGTTATGTGAAAGACTCAGTGTTTAAACCTCCTCTACCAAGAAACGTGCCAGAACTGCGAGCTCGCATCAACAATGCTTTCGAAGTCATTGATGGGGACATGCTGCGCCGAGTGTGGGAGGAACTTGATTATCGGCTTGATGTCTGCCGAATCACTAAAGGGGCACATAGCCAACATTTGTGAGCGCCTAAAAAAACTTTTTGAGTATTTGTATGTGTGTGCAAAGCATTGTGAAAATATCTCAAATAATAAAGTTATTGTAGAGCTGTGAAATCGCTTCAATCATTTGTAATAACCCGGTACATTAAAAAAAAAAGTTCGCGGTCTCACAGCGAGGAGAACATATGTGCAGGTGACGCCCCTCTCTCCTGATGCAATCTTTTGGGGCAACGGTTTTCCCTAGTCCCCATCTGGACAGTTTGCATTTGTGGAGGGTGCCTTTGGGCGTTCCGTCCAGAAGGACCAGGGTTCGAGTCCTGGAAGATGAAGCGCAATTTTTGATTTTTCGCAGCTGAGGGGGTGGGGTGGGACGTCATCTCAGCCCTGGGACAAAGAATTTCCGACCATCTTTGGAATTCCCGTCATTTTTGGAATTTGTTGCCAAAATTCGAAATTCCCGCCAAGGGGAGGGGGAGGGTTGGGGAGGGAGCGGGGCCCTACGTACGGGCTGGGGCAAGCACTTGGCGCCATCTTGGGATGTCGGATAATTAATTGATGAATTGAATTAATTTGCATATCAATTTGACGTCAAAATTGAGGTGGTGTTGATGTTACCCCACTACTCACGTATTCATGTAATTGATTCACGCCGATGAGTAACGAATCTTCATTGCGGCTGGACGATTACGTTTGACCTCCTTGTGGGTATCTCCAAGTAGTTTTCATGGAGGACACACACAGGGATGGCGGATAGGTGCCGCTAGGTCGTAGTGTTGTTCGGCCGACAGGCGGACCGAGATAATCCACGTAGTAGTCCGTGTAGTTCCGATAAACACCGTGCCCGGATGACGCAGTGGTTAACATAACTGCTTAGTAAGTAAGAGATCCTCGATTCGAATCCCGGTCCGGTACACATTTTCATTCGTCGCCTCCGATTCCGCTTAATGTCCCGCTGCAGCTGACAGAGGTAGCCCCGCCTCTCCTTTCCTCTCTACCCTTTCTGCCTTCAATTAACATATAAACTAATACACTAAACAAACACAAACCCTCAAATCTAGTAGACGGTTGTCTGTACAACGTGTTACAAAAAGGTTACGGCCAAACTTTCAGGAAACATTCCTCACACACAAAGAAAGAAAATATGTTATTTGGACATGTGTCCGGAAACGCTTACTTTCCATTTTAGAGCTCGTTTTATTACTTCTCTTCAAATCACATTAATCATGGAATGGAAACACATAGCAACAGAACGTGCCAGCGTGACTTCAAACACTTTGTTACAGGAAATGTTCAAAATGTCCTCCGTTAGCGAGGATACATGCATCCACCATCCGTCGCATGGAATCCCTGATGCGTTGATGCAGCCCTGGAGAATGGCGTATTGTATCACAGCCGTCCACAATACGAGCACGAAGAGTCTGTACATCTGGTACAGGGGTTGCGTAGACAAGAGCTTTCAAATGTCCCCGTAAATGAAAGTCACGAGGGTTGAGGTCAGGAGAGCGTGGAGGCCATGGAATTGGTCTGCCTCTACCAATCCATCGGTCACCGAATCTGTTGTCGAGAAGCGTACGAACATTTCGACTGACGTGTGCAGGAGCTCCATCGTGCATGAACCACATGTTGTGTCGTACTTCTAAAGGCACATGTTCTAGCAGCAAAGGTAGAGTATCCCGTATGAAATCATGATAGCGTGCTCCACTGAGCGTAGGTGGAAGAACATGGGGCGCAATCGAGACATCACCAACAATGCTTGCCCAAACGTTCACAGAAAATCTGTGTTGATGACGTGATTGCAGAATTGCGTGCGGTTTCTCGTCAGCCCACACATGTTGATTGTGCAAATTTGCAATTTGATCACGTTGGAATGAAGCCTCATCCGTAAAGAGAACATTTGCACTGAAATGAGAATTGACACATTGTTGGATGAACCAGTCGCAGAAGTGTACCCGTGGAGGCCGGTCAGCTGCTGATAGTGCCTGAACACGCTGTACATGGTACGGAAACAACTGGTTCTCCCGTAGCACTCTCCATACAGTGACGTGGTCAACGTTACCTTGTACAGCAGCAACTTCTCTGACGCTGACATTAGGGTTATCGTCAACTGCACGAAGAACTGCCTCGTCCATTGCGGGTGTCCTCGTCTTTGTAGATCTTCCCCAGTCGCGAGTCGTAGGCTGGAATGTTCCGTGCTCCCTAAGACGCCAATCAATTGCTTCGAACTGTCCTGTCGGGACACCTTCGTTCTGGAAATCTGTCTCGATACAAACGTACCGCGCCACGGCTATTGCCCCGTGCTAATCCATACGTCAAATAGGCATCTGCCAACTCCGCGTTTGTAAACATTGCACTGACTGCAAAACCAGGTTCGTGATGAAAACTAACCTGTTGATGCTACGTACTGATGTGCTTGATGCTAGTACTGTAGAGCAATGAGTCGCATGTCAACACAAGCACCGAAGTCAACATTACCTTCCTTCAATCGGGCCAACTTGCGGTGAATCGAGAAAGTACAGTACATACTGACGAAACTAAAATGAGGTCTAACATGGAAATTAAGCGTTTCCGAACACATGTCCACATAACATCTTTTCTTTATTTGTGTGTGAGCAATGTTTCCTGAAAGTTTGGCCGCACCTTTTTGTAACACCCTGTATAAAGAAAAAATACGCAGCAAATTATATACTCACTGCTTTAACTGTACATACTTTTCACTTGAAGAAAATTTATAATTACTCCAGATCAGCAGAAGAGCGTTGACATAGCTGAATTTAATTGGCTGCGCCGGTTTATTAATAACATGCCAGCTTTACTAAACCACCGTGCACTGGATGTGTTTGTTACTGGGTTACATAAAATACGTCTAATAACTGCAGACATCCGTGGTAGATCTTGTTCATTTCTGCTGCACCACTTTAAGATGTCGTTATTACATCCAAAGAGCACTCAGATGTTGAGATCTACTTCACCTGCTGCTCGGAATTTATTCCCGCAGTTCTTGAAACGATGTGTCTTTCTAGGTGTCAAAGACATTGTACTTGCCGGCTCTAGGTCAGTCAGCAACAGAGGGAGAAGTAATATAGAACTGTATGAAAATGTGCGTGGAAAAAGGTATTTTACGTTGACAAAAAATTGTACAAATTATAATGTTTCCGTTTGCCTATTGTAGAACCCGCATCAGCTGTTCATGAACTACTACGTTAATGAATACATGTAGTGCCTTTAAAACAAGTGCACTTTTGCCGCTCATTTCAGAGAGCTTTTTCATTTATCTCGAATATATTGACATTACGAAAAGACGGTCAAAGAAACGTAGCAATTTTATGGCTGAAAGTAATTACAACCTCCTCATCTGTTAGTATATATCATTTACGCTAGATAGTTACAAACTCATCCTTTTCCGTATAATAATGAAACTGTACTTGCAACTGCAGTAATTCCACTCACCTCACGCGTATTTATTGACACAGCAGATCGTTCAGATCGTTTGCTAGGCAGAATTAATTAGCTTATGTACACGCTGTGCGTTTTTGGATGCTGGCGTTTTGGATTGACCTGTATTTATGTAGTAACGACTTCTTGGTGTAGCTATGGGTGGTATCGCTCGCGCTGTGACATGCCCACCTCTCTGACTGTCGCTTTATGGAAATTAAATTTTTTCACCCACTGTAATTGTTTTAACCGCAACTGGCGTGATCTTTTTAATGGTTACTGCCTGTTCCGCACATGTAACCGTGGCTGCTTACCATTATAGGTGCTACTTCAAATTTACCTTATTGTTACTTGTTTACTCCACAAGCTGTTTGATACTTTGAAATCTGGTGGCTTTCAAGTCAGGCCATTTGTTGTTAGGCCAGTGTTTAATTAAATTGGGTTAGTGCTGTTAAATTGCTCATAAGCTTTGTGGTAAACCTGGATTATTAAGTGGTTGTTTTTAACGCTTTGGGATATTTTCTTGGATTTATCATCTGATTTTTCAATTATTCTAAGAACATTTGTCGAAATAATGTACTTTATTCAAACTGTGTTTTACATCATTCTGAAATCTAAGTGCCATGGAAGAGGGCCATGCTTGTACATGCTCGCAATTAAGTGCCACTTGCTAGAGGTAAGTGTCTGTTTCTCAAATAAATTTCAGTTTGGCGGAAACAAGTCTCTGGCTGTGTAGTCTACGTGATTTATTAACTGTTTCTCTATTTGCAGTAACTTTTTCAGGTTAATGATTTCACGCTATTCAGTTCAGTTCTTTTGGGGGAGACGTTTATTTTGCCATAATTTTACCGTTCTACGTTAATAAGCGGTGTTTGCTCCGTGCAATTTCGAGTATCGTTACTGTTTAATTTTTATAGCAGAATGTGTGTGTGAAATCTTGTGGGACGTAACTGCTAAGGTCATCAGTCCCTAAGCTTACACACTAGTTAAGATAAATTATCCTAAGGATAAACACACACATCCGTGCTCAAGGGAGGACTCGAACCTCCGCCGGCACCAGCCGCACAGTCCATGACTGCAGCGCCTGAGACCGTTCGGCTAATCCCGCGCGGCTATTATAGCAGATTTGAAGGTTTCATGCCATTAAGATATCAAGGCATGGGATAATTACATTTTGTTAACATGTTACTTTTAGCTCATGTTTCGCCTGAGTGGTGTTTGTAGACATCTCTTAGTTTTACGAGTTGCTGGTCAGCTGTTTGGGGCGGCGCTTGGCCACGGGGACCTGTTGCTGCTTAGCACCGGTACGGTGTTTTTTTTTTTTATTTTATTTTTTTTGGGAGTGTTTGTGGCTGCGTGACGTTACCTTAGTGGAGTTGTTCGCACCAGCTGCGTGTTTATTAAGTCAAGTTTGTTTACCCTATGTTCTTATTTACAAGTTCTTATGTTATTATTTTCCGCCAACTATTTTACCTTTCTCCTGAAATGGGTAATATTATTCGATTTATGATAAACCTTCATGTTTTCCATTTCTGATTGTTTAAGCCCGTACTGAATCTGCTAATATTTGGAAAATGTGCTTACTTTCTCTAGTGGTCTAAGTTTGAGTTGTTTTTGCAATTATTTTTCCGTGAGTTCCGTAATGTACTCATTCCTCACAAAAAAAAAAAAAAAATGTTCAAATGTGTGTGAAATCTTATGGGACTTAGCTGCTGAGGTCATCAGTCCCTAAGCTTACACACTACTTAACCTAAATTATCCTAAGGACAAACACACACACCCATGCCAGAGGGAGGACTCGAACCTTCGCTGGGACCAGCCCCACAATCCATGTCTGCAGCGCCCTAGACCGCTCGGCTAATCCCGCGCGGCATTCCATGCATGCAGAGGAAAAATATTGTTGGATCGTAACGGTTGGCTCTTAACTTTAAAGGTAGGTCTGTTCTTAAAACTGAATGTTTGGACTTGTGATTTGGTTATTAGTAATCACAGCTGCTGATGCTCCTGTCAAAGGCTATTCTGATTAATATTCAAATTAATTTAATTTTTTTGAATCTCTTTTAAGAGCCATAAATGGCGATTTGTTTTTAAAATTTTGGGAGAGTAATTTTTTAAATTATTCCAAGGCAAAACTGTTCTAATTAAGAAATGTCTTACCTCATTATCTTAAAATTTTATATTTATTACTGATTTGACAAGGTTATGGCTTTGGGCCTTTGATCAGTTGCTTAAACCAATTAGTTGCAAAAAGGAGGTCCTGTTGCTCTTCTTTGTCATGGTTAACGTTGTATTCGGTTTTTTAGTGTAGTGTGTTCTGTTAATAAATGTGATTTGTCAAAGAAAAAATTACGTAATTATATGTGGTCTGCCCTTCCATGTGTCCTTTTCGTTTCCCATCTTATGTAGGGGGATTTCAGTGGTAGTGGAGTCTGGTTGCTTTCTTTCCTGGTATAGAGGGGGAGAACTATCTACTCCTTTTGGATCAGTTTTTCTTTGTAAACTGAGAGTTTTGAATTTGAACTGCTTCAGAGAACCATATTGCTATGGATTCCAATAGTTGGTTGGGCTTATCTTACCTCAAACGCGAACACCGCGGATATTAACTCAGGGTGAGGAGCATTTGTGTTGAGGGTGGTGTCACAGGACTTGCAACCAAACTGCACCTAGCACTGGAGAATTATCTTCACATCTTCTCTCACACTATCGGTGCTGTTATTTCTACTACTCCTGTAGCTTTGTATGAACTGTCCCGTAATATTCGATTGGAGAGTAGTCAAACTACCCATAAGCAAATCTGTAGAGTGCAAGCGCATTTGTTGCATTGGAGTAACGCCTTGCTGATTTAAATTACCTCTAACTTACTAAACAGCAAAATGAGGCCGTTAGACAGTTAGTTGTCAGGGTAATTTACAGAGTAGTACTGGTTCTTTAGATTTACATAGTGAAGTCCGGAGAATGGAAGAGGGCAATTGGTCTGTTAGTCAGTCACAGGGTTTGAGGTATGTAGAGACTCAAGGCAGTTGTAGGTCGGTCTCTGATTTCTTTGCCAAGTTGCCCAACCCGGATTTCAGAGTTGTCTATTGAACAATTAAATCATGTCCATGAAGCGTTGTGGTTTCTTGTCTGCTTTGAGCTTCGTGCCATTGCTTTTAAAGTTCCGCATTCCGTGGTATTTTCTTTGCTCTGTCCTTTGTCAGAAGGACTATTGAGCTATTAGTTGTCTGACATACTGAGGAGTCAGGGTACCTCGGGCCAGCTCAGGGTTCGGATAACAGAAACAAAACTACCACTATCTCTTCGTAACAAGCTTGGGAGTGCAAATTAATGGCAGGTGGAAACATCTAATGAGACATTAAGTCAATATATTGATTGAGTTCATACGGCTGCCTCCGCCTCGAATATAAACGTTACTGAGCGATATAGTCTCTCGAATATTTTGGAAGGCGTGAGAGCGGAGTTGAATGCGTTTTAATTGAAGCACTTTAATTTGAAGATGAGCAGCGGGATAAGGGTAGGGTCTTTCAATATGTTCCTTTTATTTCAAAGAATAATTGTCATCAGCGACCCTTTAATTCACTAGGTGGTAAACGTTGTTCTCGGTGTGGGGCACGTAACCATCTGGTGCGTAGTGCTCGGTCAGACATGGGCCAAAGCGTAACAGCTGCCACCACTGGGTGCAGTGTAAAACTCCTGTCAGCGAGCCTCCCGCACACTCTGCACGTGCTTGTGGCCTTGACAGACACACTGTTCCACGTCTTTGTACTTCTCTCAAGCGAGAACCCGTTTGTGTGCTTCTGGAGTCTGGAAGTTCAGTTTCCTTGCATGACTATCGTTGATATCTCGAGTTTCGCAATTTGTGTACACCCTTCCTCCTAGGGACGTCATGTCGCCAACGGGCAAGAACTGCATCTGGCGGGTGAATTTCTGGGGGAGTTGATCAGCCTGTAACTTTTCTTGACCTGTTAAGCTCATAATAGTTAATAATTTGTACATAATCTTGTTACTTGGATGTGATTTCATTCAACGGAGAGGTGTGAGAAAATTTTCCTTTGTCTTGTCATCTCGTTACTAATATTAATTCATTAAGCACAGGTCAGTAGAAATTCCAACTTGCTCACCTTGATGATCGTCAGGCTAGACAATTAAGGACTATCTTAAAACAGTTTACCAACGTATTCACTAATGAATTGGGTGTAACCTATAAAATTTCATACCGAATACGTTTGGTTGATGATATTTCAGTGCATCGTGCTCCTTTTCTTCTTTCGCCTCCTAAGATGACAATATTGGGGCAGAGAATTGACAATATGCTGCGGAACGGAGTTATTAGACCATCAATTTCTGCATATGCTTCACTCATATTTCTGGTACCTATGGGGTAGGGCGACGATTATAAGCCGGTTGTTGATTATAGAGCCCTTAATGAGAGAGTAGTTTTGGAGTCAGTTTCTTTGTCTGATCTCCATAATTGCTTTACTTGATCTGATGGTGCTTGCTATTTTTCAGTACTTGGTTTAAATCAAGCCTACCACCAGATGTCACTGAGTAAGAAATACATGTTACCGCATTTTGTATGGATTGGAACCTGTATGAATGTAATCTGTACTATATACATTGGCTACTGGGGCTGCTGTGCTTTCACGGCTCTCAGATCACATTTTAGGTGATCTTAAATTCGTGTATGTATATAATTACCTTGATGATGTTGTTTATAGTCGTTCCTTCCATGAACATCTTTCTCATCTGGAGCAGGTACTCATTAGGCTACGTTTAGCAGGATTACCGGTTAAACCAGCATAAGTTACTCCCGCTTGGCAACAGATTTCTTTTTTTCGGTCACCTGGTTTCGTAGGGTGGTATTAGGATTGACCAAGAGCGTACTTCCGATTTAAGAAAGTTCCTTCCTCACAAGAGTAAAAAAGGAATGACGAGCTTCATCAGTACAGACAGTTACTTTTGGAAGTTCGTCACTCAACTTGCTGCGCCCCTTAACACTCTTCTTAAAAAGGGGGAAATTTTTTTGGGGGAGAGAGTCACCAATCCGCTTTTGAAGGTTTCAAGACTGCTCTCACTAATCCTACAGTACTGGACATTCTGGATTTTGTTACCAAAATATTGGGATATTAGTTCTTTAATTATTCCAAAGCCAAATCGCTATAATTCCGATATTATCTTGCAGTATTATATTTATTACTGATGTTTTGCTTCTGGCTTGGGGCGTTGATCAGTGGCTTAACCGATTATTTGTAAACAAAACTTCCTCATTCTTTGGGATGGCGAATGATACCTGTCGTATTTTACTAGTGCAAGGTACTCGTAGGTTCAGCTTCACAAAATATCTATTTTCTGATTTCCTAAATCCCAAGAATGACTATGCAAGTAGAGCCTACGTTCGCTTGCCTCGAAAAAGTACCAAACACAAAATGTCTGATTGGTGGGACAAATTTGTTTAAGTATTAATTAATTAGGCAACGGCCTTGCCGCAGTGGATACACCGGTTCCCGCCAGATCACCGAAGTTCAGCTCTGTCAGGTCTGGCCGGCACTTGGATGGGTGACCATCCGGGCCGCCATGCGCTGTTGCCAGTTTTCGGGGTGCACTCAGCCTCGTGATGCTAGCTGAGGAGCTACTCGGTCTAATAGTAGCAGCTCCGGTGAAAGAAGACCATCATAATTACCGGAAGTGCGGTATGCTGACCACACGCCCCTCCTATCCGCATCTCCATATGAGGATGACACGGCGGTCGGATGGTCCCGATGGGCCACTTGTGGCCTGAAGAAGGGCTTTATTAATTAATCAAACAGATAAAACGGCGCCACCCCACGGATCATTTCATGATTTAACAAAATACCAATTCATATACTGGAAATACAATAATCACGTAAAATTTCATTTAAACATTACTAAAGGGAGGTGTAAACTGACTGATTTAGTGGATACTGACTAGGGAGCAGAATGGCGCTGTGATATGTAACAACAACGAATTTAGCAATAATTAACATTTATTTCCTCATTACGGCTAACACACACACAGAGATGTTAAGTTAAAACAGTTCCTCGGAATGCTGGCTCTTGAATCTCGTCACGTGGTACATAATACAACGCAACAGCTGGATCGACATGTGTGGGGCAAGTCTGCTAAACTACTGGTTACGATTTGTCAGGATCGCCGGCCGCGGTGGTCTAGCGGCTCTAGGCGCTCAGTCCGGAACCGCGCGACTGCTACGGTCGCAGGTTCGAATCCTGCCTCGGGCATGGATGTGTGTGATGTCCTTAGGTTAGTTAGGTTTAAATAGTTCTAAGTTCTAGGGGACTGATGACCACATATGTTAAGTCCCATAGCGCTCAGAGCCATTTTTGTCAGGATCACACACACTAAGTTCACACTGATCACTCACACAACGGAAGACAGAACTTAGAAAAAAGCTCCCTTACTCTACATGTAATTTCAGAGGGTCAAGAGCGACTGGATTTAACAGACAATTTCAGGGAACAACGGCCACTTCTCAAATTTCGTACAACTCAGTAACTTTGTAAATAAATTCATCAAACATAAGCACATATACTCCGCGATGAAACTGAGGCTTCAGTTCGAACACGAGAGGTGTTTACGTAGAATTGGAAGCTCATGCTATACAAAGAAAGCAGCAGAGTATGGGCTTCTAAGTCCGTGGGAATGGAACACAACTTGGACGGTAAATTAAATAAATTTAACACAAGCATTCCACAAAGCACACTACACATTCGTACTTGGTACACGAAACTAACTAAAACCGTCGATCATTTGGCAACACCTCTCGTCCACGCCAAGCTGGAGTTGCAGAACAGATCTCATCGAATAAGCTGAATACTAACGAAATTAATATCGTTCCCTGACTGAAACAGCTGGTGCAGCATGATTATCAGTTCCACACAACAGAGTGACAACCAGAAACTTAAACAGAGCTAACTCTTAATAATTTCAACTTAGCAGCCAGACATACTAGTCAGACATCTTTCTCACCGGCGTCCTAGGGAAGAGTAAAACTAACCAGCCCTGTCGCTGGGGTCTACACAGCAATCCGGAAGGACAAAGAGAGCGTAAGCGCTTTCCACCGGTACCAACCTCACAGTGGATACTGGTCAGTGGCCACTAATGCCTCTCTGACCCAATGTAACCGTATTCAAAGCTCTACACAAAAGCTGGCGAACCTGCCCTTAACATTCAAAGAAACCTCCTGGCAACTAAGAAAACCCGAAGTGCTAACTACAGACAAACCACCCATTCATATTAGTAGATGACAGTAGGGACAGGAAAGATATGACATGAGTATATGATAATGGATTACACAGATGCATACAGAGCATAGTTATGAATCTGAAGTTGAAAAAGATATCTACAATGAAAATATTCCATTAAAAAGTTCATTTAAATATGGACATGTTGTGGGGTGGCGGTTAAGTTTTTGTAAAAATAAATGAAATTGCTGTATAAATGCTTGCGTGTAGAATCAGTTTCTGGCTTTTAGAATGTTGTTAATGCTATCTTTCGCCGTTCTCAACACTGGCTCTCTATTTACTTTTTGGCACCCAGAAAGTGATTTAATAAAACATGGAACCAGTAATTAGAGATCCTAGTGCCCACTTTATCTGAGAATGTTATTATAGCTGCAGCTTATAGCTCTGAGGAATTAGGAGATTGTCCGGGATTTCTAATCAAAAACGGTTTTCCAAAATAGTTGAGTATATTCTGAAATTCACTGATAAAAAACACAAGTATCCCTACAACCTAACTAACAGAGCAGTTCAGAGTCTAATGCGCTGATGCAACTATAAATGTCCGAATTAAATGTTAAAAAGAATGCTCGCCATAATTTGATGAAAATATTTCATCAAACGCCACGCTAAATATTTGGTAGAATGTCTGTCCCGCGACGGCACGTGAAAATACGACAATACGCAAACTGAAGCTAGATAATGAAATTCATCCCAGAATTAACACTACACATGAAATGTTTTCATGGTTCCGCGTATCTCTAGTAACTTAATACGGCACCCGAGACTGTTTGTAGCAGTGACACTGATGCGACGCGGCTCCCGACACAGATGGCGTGTCATTCAGCGTCTGGAGAGCACTGGGGCCTTCCTTCCTCGCGCAGCGTTCTTATATATATACCCGCGGTGCGGAAGGCTAAGGGAACGCCTGATCAAATCGGCTCTTCCGACTAGCCGCTGGGCTAGTAACGCACCACTTCAAGTTACATAATAATTTATAGCTTCTTTTGCTGATGGCCGATGAAGCTCTTACTTTAAACGTGCATTCAGCACGCAGGTAAGTATTGATAATAAAATTTTGACGTGGCTAAGTTAAATATTTTGGGCGAGAGAATTAATTAAATTACACTGCACGCAGTAGATGAACTCTGAACTGGCCCTTTTGAGATCCGCTATCGCTATAATTTTATAGGTATTGAAAAGAAACTTTTCACATCTTCATAGTCATAGCGGACCTCCAACCTATTTAAATCTAAACATCCTAGCCTTATTTATTAGCCTACTTAATCTATCTTGCTTCCTTCAGTTTTGAGACGAAAACCAGAAAATCATGAATTTCCACTAAAATCTTAATTTGTGAAATCCAAAGTACTGTTTTTATTAAATCATTATGAAAAATGAATCTAAATATAAATTTTGAAGTCTCTAGCTCTTTTCTGTTGCGCCAATGATTTTTTTTAGAAAAACGTCCAAATTTCGAAAATGGCTGAAGTTATCGAACTGATATTTAACACACATTAATTTAGTATTATTCCTGACATGCTAGAAAAGTTTTAGTTCATTTGCTTGATTTTTAAGGTATTGCGCAACATTTATGATGTCAGAGCTAGTTACAGCAGACTGGCTGGCACACAATGGAAACTGATGTGAATTTACTACAGCGTGAGTAGGCTGCTTCCCTACATCACCCTCTACTTAAATTTTTTGTTTATGAATGTTAATGAATGAAAAAAAATTTAATTACAAAAAGGGAAGCAAGAGTACAGTTTAACTCCCAATGAAAATTCAAAATTGAAATATAAACCTGTAGAAACATTAAATAATACTGATTACCTACATTAATTATTTAAATTGTGGGCATGTTCACTGCCTTTTAAACAATGTCATTACTCAAAATTTTAAGCAAAGTCAATGAAATATTTTGGCATACATATTGCCTTAGACAAACAAACACATACAAATTGAAAAATTATGAAAATCTTAGCTCCATTAAATACATTAAATACATTTTTACATACACAAATTCAAAGAAAATAACATGATACATAAACAGATGATTATCTCTTAGCAGTCTTTTCTAAACCTGAAAGAAAAGTTCACAAATTTTACACACGTGGTTGTAGCCGCTTTGGCTGGCGTCCTACACTTCCATTCACAAGGGTAGGGGAGGGGAAGTTGCTATGGTGTGCGTCCTTCACGTTCTCTCTAAATTACATGGGGGAAAGGGGAGGGGTCACTGTGAGTTGTGTCCACGTCACTCCACGCTTTCACGCAGCTACCAGGCTGCCATTATCTGGTTTGTCCTGTAGAACAAACAAAAAGAGTGGCTCAGACTCTGTTCACTTAATACCTAAGGGTGGGTCACAATGAAATGGGGATATGTACATTTTATCCTTCAGTATGTTGCTGGAACAAAGTTAACAGAACCTTTTTAATTTTACTCTCACGGTTACTTAACTGTCATAAAATCGGTAAATAAATGGCTCAAAACGCCGTTAGTCACGTACTGGAGAAAATTTATGCTCCTAAGGCATACAATCATAAATCATATTTAATCTGAATTTCTTATTTCTGGGCCGGAACACTGAACCAATGCTCGGTACATTCCTGATACATTTGTATTTTAAGCACTTAACTGACTCATTTTTGATTACCTTATTCTTAGAGATAGTATGAGTATGATTAGTGGTTGTTTTCTCAGCTTCTTTGTACATGTGAGTAACTTTTGGTAATAGTACAGTTTTGAGTGTTCAAAACACACTACGTTTAGTTGACTACTAAATCCACTTATTGGTCCTCTGCTGTTGTCAGTTCCACCTCTGCAATTAGGTACTTACTTACTTTGAAGTGTATTTATGCTGAGCTAAAATAATGTTTCTCGTCTGTCCGTACGTTATTTATTTATTTTGCTAGTGTATGTTCTTATTTAAAACTCACTCTATTAATATTTATTTCATATTCATAGTGTATTGCAGCTGATTAGTTTGCTCACGTGGCAATCCATTTCCACTCGATTCGGACGCTGAAACCTCAGGTAGTCTCTCTCAGACCTACCACTAAAGTGCATCAAGTAATTATGGACGAGCGTAATGCTAAATTCCTTAAACCTATAGGACACCATGAGCTGCTCTGTCTCATTTAACATAAGGGTACCTATGGTCGCATTCACGCCTCCAACTCATAACCTCAATACGTGTAGGTGTATCCTGTCACACACTACACTAAAATAATGGCCAGCTCCAACCTTATAAATACTTCAGGGACGTGTCCTTCACGTCTCAACCACAAACACTGCTCAATTCTATTACACTGCCTTTCCTTGCTACACCAGGTGAGTTTATCCTTACAACTTATCTGCATATTTTTCATAACACTAAGCAATCTCTTTTACTATTTCTTAGTTAGCTCTAATGTATACACTAGGTTTCACTACCACTTCAGATCCTGCTTGTACATGAATTCATATATCTTTTTAAATTACTCTTGGTGGACCATTTCCAATAAAACAACACTTTGTACTTACTATATTACCAGGGTACTATACATAATTGTTACTCAAATACATTTGTATCTTAATTACTTCATACTTCCCTATTGTTTGTCACTATTAGGTTGGCCACATTAGGTATTTTTCTTCACTAATCGGTAGATAGAATGGTTACATAACTCATGGCTTGATAGCCATGACAGAAAATTTTCATGTCTGGAAAGAAGAGGTCGAAATTTTTGTGGATAGGAAAGATGAAGAATGAGTGAGACCTGAAATGGAAAGAAGATCTCACACAGCTGGGACTGCACAGCTGCCACACTGTGTAGAGGTTACAGAACAACCTCCTCCCTACAGCATTCATTCATAACCTTTGACCACGCCACGTCGATCTGAAAATACTTTATGATGCCTTTTTAGAACCTGTCTCAGTTCTTCCTTCTGATTGGCTGAAATCCTATCGATTTCCTGCAATTTAGCTTCTATTTTGTCTAAAATAATTGCTTCTTCTTCTGTGTTCAGCTTACTGTTATTAAGATTAACACCTTCGTTCCAATACCTCCTATTTTTCAGAACTCGTATAGGCAGCTCCCAAGTTTCATGATCAGTTACTACATGTTTATCACTAAAAGGTACTATAATTACTCCGGTTATTGGCAAGACCATTTTTAACTGGCTTCTTTCAAAGTCAACAACACTCTGATATTTTGACAAGAAATCTATGCCAATTAAAACCTCGATACTGAGATTGTTTACAATTAAACATGGATGATCAATTAAATTACCATTAATGTTAAAGGGCAGCAAAGCTTCTTGCTTTACTGTTTTTGACACCTTGCCAGTAGCACCAACTATTCTTAGTCCTGATACCCTCATTACTGTAAGCTTGTCTTTACCAGGTAATGCATCAAAGAAGGACTGAGATATTGCACTCACCTCACTTCCACTGTCTAAGAGACAACGTACATTGATACCCAACATATTCACTATTATTATAGGGTGGCTTATTCTAGGTTGTACAGGTGGTTCCTCAAATTCATCTAATAGCTCCTTTTGGATTTGTCTCCAACTAAAGTGATCGACATCTGTCTTCATTACATTTAGGTCACAGTGTGTAGGGGTTTCCTGAATTACATTTTCAGCTGCCTTTTCCAGTCGGTCTATTAATTTTAAATCGAAACACCGCACGACTTCATTACATTTAGTTTGCTGAACATGACCCAAATTACTGTAGTCTGAGCGATTCTGCGCCTCCAGACCGGGCATAACATTAGTTGCAGCTAAACCACTTTCACCAATATCGTCGGTTTCGTTCTCAAGTGACAACTGGTCACAGCTACTGGGTTCATCGACCCCAAACAGCCTACCCTCTACATTCTCACTTATCTCCTGTCCTAAATCTATTAGTACATTATCAACATCCTGCACAGGCACTTTAGATAAGAGCACATCATCTTCATCGTAAATATAAGCATGAATTTCTTCTGCTTCTTCACCTGTCAATTCAGTATTTTGTAGCTCCTCCCCATCGTTACACTGCTGCGCCTTCTCTTTCTCTTCCCACTTAGAAAGCGTCTCTAACACGGTATCTATCAAATACTGTGAGTGATCTAATATTTCTGTTGTATTCTTAGGTGCTACCGACTCTTCATCTACCTGTTCAGTTTGAGTATTCTGATCTGTCTTACCAATTCCCTTAACTACTGGCTTAGGAAAAATAACCGCCTGGTGAGCGCCAGTGTCCTCATAGACGGGAACTAGTTTTCCTGCCTCGGCCTACTGCTGTTTCCTTTAGTTTCATTATAGTTGACTGGCACAGCATTACTTTCCGTACTGTTGTTTACATGCATATTTCTGTTTGGAACAAAATTATTATTCCTTGGACGCCATTGTTGGTTCGGATAATTATTTCCCCAATTCCTACCTCTCTTAGGATTACGAACACCTACTGTTCTGATGTTTACATTGCCATGTTGCTCGTTCCTAAAATTACTACTGTTGTTATTAGCATTCCTGTTATTACGTGCTTGCTCCTCATTGGCAGCAACAAGTTCTACACGTTCCAAATACTCAATGAAACGATCCAGATTGTCTCTAGGGGCTGATATAATTCTAGTTTGCCAATACCATGGCAGTTTGGCTTCAAGACCTAGTATAATCATTTCTGGTTTTAGCTTTTCCGCCAAATGTGACAACCGTGAGATCCATGACCTAGCAAATTCTTTAATTGATTCCTTGCCTGCATTGAAGCGTTTCCCACTCCAAAATTCTCTCAACACTTCATTTTGCTTATTGCTAGACCAATACTCATTAATGAAAGCTGTTTTAAACTCCGCTAATGTTTTACACTTCAACATAACATCAGCTGACCAACGCATGGCGTCACCTGCTAAATGGCTTCTAATAAACGAGATTTTCTCTCGTTCAGACCAAGTTGGTGGAATCACGTCTTCAAAATCGTTCCAGAAATCTAGCGGATGGATATTTTTATCTGGATCGAACCGCAAGAACTGCCGACACCCGATAAAAGCGGCGTTTGCAGCTACAATTTGTTGTATATTACCATTACCAGAAGTTACTGAAGCTACTTTACTCTCAATGTTAGCAATGTTAGTACTGATATTTTCTATTTTCATTTCAACATTATCTACTCTTTGTACAATATGAGTAGAGTCAGTTTTGATTGCTTCTACTTCTGCTTGACATATGTTTACTTTTATATTAACATCTTTAAATCTATCTGAGCACAGTTCAGACTCCGCCTCGATCTTTTCTGTTAACTTGTGCTCCAGCTTCGCATCTTCCATTTGGAAGTCTTTGCGAACCTCAGCAACTTCGGATTTTACTGTTTTATACATTTCAGAAAATTGTTGAGCAACCTTTTTCTTAATATCCTCATGATTGTAATCAATTTTATAATTCAAACTGTCTAGATCCTCTTTCAACTTATTGCAACCAGCCTTGAAAGTATCGTCCATTACCTCCAATCGTTTATTAAAATTTGTTTGGCTGGCCATAATTTCAGACTTTAATTCAGCATTACTGCTTTTGACCTGTTCACTTATTTCAGACTTTAATTCAGCATTCATTCTAGCATTACTGGCTGACATTTCAGCGTTATTGGATTCTAATTTATTGTTCATTGCCTCAAACCGCATATTAAAATTTGTTTGACTGGCAGCTATTGCTTGTAATATAACATTTAGATCAACAGCCCCAGCATCTTTGGGTTTCTCACTAGCTGGCTTTTTATCACACTCAGGCGACGAAAAACTAGCTCCAACACCAGAATCATCAAAACTAAATGAAACTTCTGACTGATTAGTCATATCTAACTTCTCCTTCTTAAACTCTACCATCTCTGATGACTGTTTCATTTTTAATTCATCAGAGAAACTATCATCCAATAAATTTACAATTTCTAATTTCCGCTTTACTACAGGGGTCTCTATTATTGAATCATTGCCCTTTCGCACACTACTGTCAGGAGACAATACTTCATTTTTCATTTTAACATTACTATTTTCATGCATGTTTACACTTGAACCGTTCTCTGAATTTACAGTTCCCTCAACAGACATAGGTTCTAATTTAGGTTTAAATTCAGTTTCTTTTGGCGGTTCCATCGCCGACAGTCTTTTAGTGCAGGTTAGTAAAATTTTTAACAGCTTTTCACTTAACTTAGTTCCTTCTGCACGACGTATGGCGTTGCCGGCGCGGCGTACCAGGATTCCTGATGCAACGTGGCACGTTGAACTGCAGACGGCTCTCCGACGGCTGTTGTGTGTTTGCGTGGCCCGCAATTGCAGGCTCTGCGCCGGCTGCTCCAGCGGACGACTGCGGTGCGGCGAGACTGGCTTCTCGCGATGCCGGCAGCACCGCTAGACTCAGTGCCAGCTCCGTCAATCCAGATGTGTTGTTAATCCAATTGCGTCGTCCACATGCACACGTAACACTTTCACTGCTCTATTACTCAGCTGCGTGTCGCATTTCACTCGCGAATGCGAATAGTTAAAAATCACTTTCACTTAGTTGGTTTCCCGGCCGATGCACCATATGTGGGGCGGCGGATGAGTTTGAAATAAATTTACTGTTGTATCCTTGTTTGAATGTTGTAACATTTCCCGGCCGATGCACCATATGTGGGGCGGCGGTTAAGTTTTTGTAAAAATAAATGAAATTGCTGTATAAATGCTTGCGTGTAGAATCAGTTTCTGGCTTTTAGAATGTTGTTAATGCTGTCTTTCGCCGTTCTCAACACTGGCTCTCTATTTACTTTTTGGCACCCAGAAAGTGATTTAATAAAACATGGAACCAGTAATTAGAGATCCTAGTGCCCACTTTATCTGAGAATGTTATTATAGCTGCAGCTTATAGCTCTGAGGAATTAGGAGATTGTCCGGGATTTCTAATCAAAAACGGTTTTCCAAAATAGTTGAGTATATTCTGAAATTCACTGATAAATAACACAAGTATCCCTACAACCTAACTAACAGAGCAGTTCAGAGTCTAATGCGCTGATGCAACTATAAATGTCCGAATTAAATGTTAAAAAGAATGCTCGCCATAATTTGATGAAAATATTTCATCAAACGCCACGCTAAATATTTGGTAGAATGTCTGTCCCGCGACGGCACGTGAAAATACGACAATACGCAAACTGAAGCTAGATAATGAAATTCATCCCAGAATTAACACTACACATGAAATGTTTTCATGGTTCCGCGTATCTCTAGTAACTTAATACGGCACCCGAGACTGTTTGTAGCAGTGACACTGATGCGACGCGGCTCCCGACACAGATGGCGTGTCATTCAGCGTCTGGAGAGAACTGGGGCCTTCCTTCCTCGCGCAGCGTTCTTATAAATATACCCGCGGTGCGGAAGGCTAAGGGAACGCCTGATCAAATCGGCTCTTCCGACTAGCCGCTGGGCTAGTAACGCACCACTTCAAGTTACATAATAATTTATAGCTTCTTTTGCTGATGGCCGATGAAGCTCTTACTTTAAACGTGCATTCAGCACGCAGGTAAGTATTGATAATAAAATTTTGACGTGGCTAAGTTAAATATTTTGGGCGAGAGAATTAATTAAATTACACTGCACGCAGTAGATGAACTCTGAACTGGCCCTTTTGAGATCCGCTATCGCTATAATTTTATAGGTATTGAAAAGAAACTTTTCACATCTTCATAGTCATAGCGGACCTCCAACCTATTTAAATCTAAACATCCTAGCCTTATTTATTAGCCTACTTAATCTATCTTGCTTCCTTCAGTTTTGAGACGAAAACCAGAAAATCATGAATTTCCACTAAAATCTTAATTTGTGAAATCCAAAGTACTGTTTTTATTAAATCATTATGAAAAATGAATCTAAATATAAATTTTGAAGTCTCTAGCTCTTTTCTGTTGCGCCAATGATTTTTTTAGAAGAACGTCCAAATTTCGAAAATGGCTGAAGTTATCGAACTGATATTTAACACACATTAATTTAGTATTATTCCTGACATGCTAGAAAAGTTTTAGTTCATTTGCTTGATTTTTAAGGTATTGCGCAACATTTATGATGTCAGAGCTAGTTACAGCAGACTGGCTGGCACACAATGGAAACTGATGTGAATTTACTACAGCGTGAGTAGGCTGCTTCCCTACAATGTCCTTATTTCAATGAACAGAATGACAGAAAACCAACGGTCGACATGTCTCCGTACAAAACCTAATTTCTCGCTTCTTACCTACATGGTGCTTACACGAAATGTATTTTGGCGTCTGTACAATTATTCTGTATCTGGCCATAAATGCCGCTTCTCTAAATTTGCGCAACAAGGCCTTGCGGAAAGGTATCGTCTTCGCTCCAGGGATTCCCATTTCAGTTGCCGAAGCATCTCCGTAATACTTGCGTGTCCATGTAACCTGCCCATAACAAATCCATCAGACAGCCTCTGAATTACTTCCATGTCTTCCTTTAATGTTATGATCTTTTGTGAATCCAATACACTCGAACAGTACTCAATAATGGGTCGCACTAGGGCATTATTCGCCGTCTCCTTTATACAGGAGGCACACATCCTCAAAATTTTCTCAATAAAATGGAACCGAGCATTCGCCTTCCTACTACCGACCTGAAGTGAACACTCAATTTCATATCGCTTTGCAACGTTGTGCCTAGATCTTTGATCGAACTGTGTTAATCTGCGCCCAACAAATGCTGTATTCGACCGTTACAAAAAATTTTTCCTACTTATTCACATTAATTTACGGTTTTCTACATTTAGAGCAAGCTACAATTCATCACGCCAACGAGAAATTTTGTCTAATTCGTCTTGTATGTTCCTACAGTCACTCAATTACGACGTCTTTCCGTTCACGACGTCTTCATCACCAGACAATCGTAAAGTACTGCTCACCCCATCCGTCAGGTCATTGATATATATTGAGAACAAAAGGGATCCTGTCACACTTCCCTAGCGTACTCCTGATGACACCCTTTTCTCTGATGAACACTCCCCATCGATGACCACGAACTACGTTCTATTACTTAAAAAGTCTTCGGTCCACTCACATATATGAGAACCTAAACCGTATCCTCGGCCAAGGGCCTTGCCGCAGTGGTGACACCGATTCCTATGAGATCACTGTCGGGATGGGCTAGCACTTGGAGGGGTGACCATCCGGTCTGCCGAGCGCTGTTGGCAAGCGGGGTGCACTCAGCCCTTGTAAGGCAAACTGAGGACTACTTGATTTAGAAGTAGCGGCTCCGGTCACGGAAACAGACATACGGCCGGGAGAGCGCTGTGCTGACCACATGCCCCTCCATATCCGCATACAGTGACGCCTGTGGACTGAGGATGACACGGCGGCCGGTCGGTACCGTTGGGCCTTCTCAAGGCCTGTTCGGACGGAGCTCTAGTTTGAACCGTATGCTCGGACCTCCGTCAGCAATCTTCCGTGAGACACCGTTCAAATGCTTTCCGGAAATCTAGGAACATGGATCTGCCTGTTGACCTCCATTGATGATTTCCAGGATGTCATGTGAGAAACTGAAAAGCTTACTCTCGCACGTGCAGTGGTTTCCGAATCCGTGTTGATTTGTGGACAGAAGCTTTTCTGTTTCAAGGAAATTTATTATATTCGAAGTCAGAATGTGTTCAAGACTCCTGCAGCAAAACGACAATAAGCATTTTTTTTGTGATGGCGCGGATCAGATCTTTTACCTTCATTATGTGCAGGAGTAACCTGAGTATATTACATTCGCTTATGACTTTTCACGGGGAGTTAGATTCGCGATAAATGCAAGCTAAGTAAGGGGCCAATGCTGCAGAGTACTCTGTATAAAAGCGAACTGGTCTCCATCTGGTCCTGGTGACTTATTTGTCTTCAATTCTTTCTAATACCTTTGTGTCTCACCGATGCCAATTTGTATGTCCTCCAAGCCGGAGTATAAACGACAGTCGAACGACGACCTGTCTGCGCGATTCTCTTGCGTGAATGATTTCTTACATGTGAAATTTAAAACTTCCCCTGCCTTTTTGCTGTCTTCTGTTGCCACCCCAGACTGGTCGACAAGTGGCTACATACAAGCCTTTCACCCGCTTGGCGCTTTTACGTATTGAATTTTCTCAAGTTTTGCGGCAATATCTTTCGCTAAGATGTGACGATGGAAGTTATATCCTTCCCGCATTGATCTTCTTACATACCCATGATTCTCTACTAACTTTTTCCTGTCCTCTTTGAACCTAGATTGCAAGAATCTCTGTTTACTCAACATTTTCTGAATTTGTTTATTAAAACACGGGCCATCACTTCCATTCTTAATCCACTTCCTTGGCTCATACGTATCCAGAACGTATTTTACAATAAGTTTGAACATTGCCCATAATCCCTCCACGTCCTTCATACTGGGGATAAAAGTTGCCCATTCGTTGCCTAAGTGGGATGCTAACAACTGATAATTGCTCTCTCAAGTATGAAGAGTATCCTCCATTCTTGACGGATTTACGAGGTGCATTCAAGTTCTAAGACCTCCGATTTTTTTTTCTTATTAACTACTCACCCGAAATTGATGAAACTGGCGTTACTTCTCGACGTAATCGCCCTGCAGACGTACCCATTTTTCAGAATGCTGACGCCATGATTCCATGGCAGTGGCGAAGGCTTCTTTACGAGTCTGTTTTGACCACTGGAAAATCGCTGAGGCAATAGCAGCACGGCTGGTGAATGTGCGGCCACGGAGAGTGTCTTTCATTGTTGGAAAAAGCCAAAAGTCACTAGGAGCCAGGTCAGGTGAGTAGGGAACATGAGGAACCACTTCAAAGTTGTTATCACGAAGAAACTGTTGCATAACGTTAGCTCGATGTGCGGGTGCATTGTCTTGGTGAAACAGCACACACGCAGCCCTTCCCGGACATTCTAGTTGCAGTGCAGGAAGGAATTTGTTCTTCAAAACATTTTCGTAGGATGCACCTGTTACCGTAGTGCCCTTTGGAACGCATTGGGTAAGGATTACGCCCTCGCTGTCCCAGAACATGGACACCATCATTTTTTCAGCACTGGCAGTTACCCGAAATTTTTTTGGTGGCGGTGAATCTGTGTGCTTCCGTTGAGCTGACTGGCGCTTTGTTTCTGGATTGAAAAATGGCATCCACATCTCATCCATTGTCACAACCAACGAAAAGAAAGTCCCATTCATGCTGTCGTTGCGCGTCAACATTGCTTGGCAACATGCCTCACGGGCAGCCATGTGCTCGTCCGTCAGCATTTGTGGCACCCACCTGGATGACACTTTTCGCATTTTCAGTTCGTCATGCAGGATTGTGTGCACAGAACCCACAGAAATGCCAACCCTGGAGGCGATCTGTTCAACAGTCATTCGGCGATCCCCCAAAACAATTCTCTCCACTTTCTCAATCATGTCGTCAGACCGGCTTGTGCGGGCCCGAGGTTGTTTCGGTTTGTTGTCACACGATGTTCTGCCTTCACTAAACTGTCACACCCACGAACGCACTTTCGACACATCCATAACTCCATCACCACATGTCTCCTTCAACTGTCGATGAATTTCAATTGGTTTCACACCACGCAAATTCAGAAAACGAATGATTGCACGCTGTTCAAGTAAGGAAAACATCGCCATTTTAAGTATTTAAAACAGATCTCATTCTCGCCGCTGGTGGTAAAATTCCATCTGCCGAACGGTGCTGCCATCTCTGGGACGTATTGACAATGAATGCGGCCTCATTTTAAAACAATGCACATGTTTCTATCTCTTTCCAGTCCGGAGAAAAAAAATCGGAGGTCTTAGAACTTGAATGCTCCTCGTATTAACATTAGTAACCATCGGTGCTATGATCACCTCATGATCAGTAATCCCCATTTCTATACCGACACTGCCGATAAGGTCAAACCTGTTTGTAGCTATAAGGACTAATATATTTCCATTGCACGTGGGTTGTGTAACTAATTAATCAAGACAGACGTACTTCAGAATAGAAATCTGCAGATTGGGGGTTTGACTCCCTCGTGCACTCTGGAGCACGCCGTGTTCGGCCATGGCGTGAGCGAGTGTGAAACTTCGCAGTGGGCAGACCGTCTTCGAAAGAGATGGCCCGCTGTGGGTCAAGGAGGGCAGGGGCTGCTTTGCTGCTCAGAACACTGTAGTAGCTCCCCCCCCCCCCCCCCCTCCTTCCCCCCCACCCCCAGCTGACGGAAATACCCCAAGATCAATTCTGTTATGCTGTAGACGCGCACTGATGAGCCAGAACATAATGACCACTGCCCATCGGGACGTAGAATGTCGCCTGGTGATGTTGTGGCCACGTGACGCGGTAACAAAAGTTTTAAGCGGAGCGGACACGGACAGGGGATCACCCTAGCGAAGATACCGGCTACAAATGTGGAAATCCGTTGAGACAAGCGACTTTGACAAAGGTCAGATTATTATTACGCGGACCCTGTGATGAAGTACCTGGAGAACGGCGAAGCTGATGGAACATTCACGTGCTACTGTCGTGAGCATCTACAGCAGGAGGTAGAAGGACAGCGAAACTACTATTAGGCGTTAAATGGTTGGACCTTTACGTCTCTCCTAAGAACGTGGCGTTCGAAGGCTCGTCTCCTCTGTAAAGTACGATAACTCTTAGTCTGTGGCACCTCTGCCGAGAGAGCACAATGGTGGTGCACACACAAATGTTTGTCTTCGAATGCTGACACATCGACATCGTCAACTACGATTGCTGTCGGCACGGGACCATCGTGCTTCGACCGTCGATCACTGGAAACATAGCAGCTCTTCGGGTGAATCACATTTTTGCCACAATAGGTCGATGGTCGTCTCCGCAAATGACGTCATCGAGGCGAAGGGCGGCTGGCTCGAAACGTGCCGAGCGCCACGGACGCAGGTTGTTGGGAGCAGTGTTATGCTATGGGAGACAATCTCATGAGCTTGCATGGGGCCTGCGGTAGAAATCGAAGACACGCTGACAGCTGCCAGCCACCTGCATCTCTTCGTGCTTGATGTCTTCCCCGACGACGACGTCATCTTTCAGCAGTGTAATTGTCCGTGTCTCCGAGTTAGAACCATGCACAGTGGTTTGAGAAGCATTATAGTGAACTCAAGTTGATGTCTAGGACAGCAAATTAGCCTGATGTAAATCCTATGCAACTCACATGGGTCGCTATCGGGCGTCATCACAGCGTACGCAAATCAGCTTCCTGTTGTTCACACGAATTACACGACCTGTGCGCAGACATCTAATGTCGCAAACCTCCACAAACCTACCAGCAAACTGTCGGATCCTTGATATGCATAATCAGTAGCCTATTTCCTTCCAAAGGCGGTCAACCAAACAATTAAGAAAGTCGTAATAATTTCTTTAAAGTCAGTACCGCCATTAGCCTGTTTTTTATTTGTTGTGTTACATTTACACGATCGTGATTTCGGCTTCAAAGTGCCATTGTCAAGTGTTTCAGCTGTTATACAGTGCCTAAGATGGTATACTGTCGTATTTAAAATACACTATTAGACACTTGAAGCCGAAATCATGATCGTTTAAATGTAACACTGCAAATAAAAAACAGTCTAATGGCGGTTCTGACTTTAAAGAAATATATTATGACTGTGGCCCCACATTATGAAAAAATTATTAAAAGTCGTCATAATGTTTTGGCTCACCATTGTATATCACTCCAGGGTAACGCCTAATCGCGACATCATTATGATCCATGAGAGAGTAGAAAGCTCACTTTCGACCAAAAGAATTGTAAACAGTTAAAAATCTCAAAGAAAAACTATGGAACAGAGAACGTCTGTGATGACGCCCAGTCTCCAAGTGAAAACAAAATGCATGGCAGTTTTTTATAAAATCATCTACTTCATTGGTTAAAATTCAAATATGCGAATGTTACAACCTAAAAAAATCAGAAATCTGAAAAGTAAAAAAATTGAATAAAGTTGTTTTCTAACAATTTTATCTTAGCATTCCAATTGCAACTAATTGTTCGAATACCTTCGACTCGATTTGCAAGTGCAGTATAAAATTCCCTGCAGCACCGAAATTTCTTTCATTAGCTGCATTTGAGGCTGGCACTATTCTTTTCGCTAAAGTAGCTAGCCTAGTATAAAGATTACTATTAGGTTTCCACCACCCAAATAGATCTTCGTCATCGCCACTATCCATTTGTATTAAATACAGGCCAACCTCATCCGTGGATTACGGATCGGATTGGCCACAGTCCAGCCACCCTGAAAATACAGATTTCGATTCTTTTGCGTGCTGAGCGTTGCTGATGGGTCTAAATAAATGTATTGCAAATATCACAAAAAACAGAAAGAGCAGCATCACATCTTACTGTCGTATAAATGAAAAAACAGTAACGCACCAATTGATAACAGCTAGAGGACAAATTAGCATTATATCTTTATATTCCCCAGAAGGAGAAAGGAAGAGTGTATCCCATAAATTTTACAAGAGCTTGCATAGTGTCCTTGATTCAATAACTAAGAAATACAATATTACATACGAAGACATATCAATGCTTGAATAAGAAAACAAACCAGTAAATAAGTAACTGGAATAAATAGAAAACCAGTAGTTAATCAGGATGGATAAATGTTACGAGACTTTGTGAACTTAAATTCATTGCGATTAGAAAACAGCTTTTTCAGACATACAGAGATTCACAAATTTACCTGGACCTCCGCAGAAATTTACCTGGGCATCATGAATAGATTATTTAACACCAAGTGAAAAATTGTTAAGTAAAAATTCAGTTGCGCGAAGAAGAGGAGAATGAGGAAGTAAAAGAACACAACAGACTTCTTTAGGAATTAGGGAAAACAGATTTTCTGGAACTTCAGGAGAACTGTAAAATCTGCAGAGCTCCTGGAACGGGGAATCTAAAAACAGAGCTATTTAAATACCGCCCAGAAGAAGCTAAGTATAGCCTTTAGATTTTGTAAATCAATGCTGGCAGAAAATTAAATTGCCAGTGAAGTGGAAGAAAGCATAGGAATATCCATTTCTAGAAGAGGAAATTAGAGATACAAGTCTCTTCAATACGGTATGCACAAAACATGTGCCACTAGCAGTAAAGAGAATGTGAAATATCTTAGACAAAATATTACTTGAAGAACAAACTGCTATCCGGAAAGGATGGTCCTACGAAGATAACATTTTCTCATTTAAAAAAAGACATAAAAAAGAGGAGAATACGTTTTAATGACCTCATAGTCTTTATAGACTATAGCAAAGCTTTGTGTAGTATGCACAGAGAAAAATTATGGATATTGTAGAAAAAGAGATATACCACTGAGTCTGATCGAAGTTATCCAAAGTACTTAATACATACACGAACACAGATAAATTCAAAGATGAATTTAGAAATATCTCCCAAGCAAATATTAATAAAGGATTCTGACTATGGAATTGAATCAAAGATTATGAAATTTGATATAGAGGACAGCTTATAACACTACCAGGTATTATTAAATTAGTGACATGCCGATAATATTATTTCTGTGAAAGGATATTTTTTTGATCGTGATCATGCGTAGGGCTCAACGGAAGGGCATCAGACTAATTTTGTTTCCCTAAAGATTTCTATTTAAAGGAAGCAGTAGCTAGATAAACGGGAGTCGAACGAAGGTCTTTTAGTGATTACCTACGAAGTAATTGCTTGCAAAGAAACTATCACCAGCCTAATTAGGCAAAATTGTATCCAGTACTAAGATGGTTCACAGGCAAAGTTAACTACTGGAATTGACTTTACTTGATACTGAACTTCTGTTTTGCAAATAAGATACAAGACAGTAGCACAATTTAGCAAATGATGTTCTTGTGGTTTGGCCTGAACTACACAGGAGGAATATTAATACGTTTAAGCAACAACTGGCTCTACTATCCGTACGTTACAGTAGGAAGACATTGATAATTATAGGTAAATGGTTACTAGTGGTGGAACATTACTGACTTGGACAAGAGGTTCTTTTGTCAGTTTAATTATAGGATATTATTATTATTGAAACAGTTATGAAGTAATTGTACCTTTCGTACTGATTGTTATTTGTATTCTCAAGAAAAATTCACTTCCTTATACTATTTACCTGAAATGGAACATGTGATACCTGGATCTAGTGTTATTTGAATGTTTGTAGCGTGTTGCTTATTCTTGACTGCTGTTATTGTGATATGACATTTAAATATGGCTCAACTATTAGAATTGGGATCTAGAAACTAATTTATTGGTAGACTCAGATCGAGGCTGAACACTTCTGTCACAACACGATAAGAAAAACACTGTTAACTACAGAACACATGAAATTATAAACACTATTATTTCAGTATGAAAAATCTTTGAACTGTGTACTTTAAATCTTCTCTTAGTAACTGTATGTTGATGACAATTTAACTGCCCATTTACGAAAACTATATGAAATGCTCAATAAATAATTACGTACTTTACAACTACACAAAGTTTATTAACTTTTGTCAAAGAAGGTAATTGCTTTTCTGAGTTATTTCCGCATCCAAGGTTATATCATATAATGCTGCAGTTCTTCACGCCTCTTCCAGTTCACAAGATGCGCATCCTTTGTCTGCTAGCCACTCATGCCGCATAGGAGCCTTACAGTTCGACCGCCAGATCCACCTTTTCTATTCCTGCCTAGCTAGTTCCGTTGCGGAGGGCCTCCCTTCCAAGTTTTACATGATGACAAACGTACTTTCCCTATTCATGAACCAGTATTACAATTGAAGTTTTAAGTTTTACGTTTTTTACAGCACATTGCTTTCAGAATTACATCCATAGATTAATTACAATTACAAAAATTATCGCCCGCATCTCGTGGTCGTCCGGTAGCGTTCTCGCTTCCCACGCCCGGGTTCCCGGGTTCGATTCCCGGCGGGGTCAGGGATTTTCTCTGCCTCGTGATGGCTGGGTGTTGTGTGCTGTCCTTAGGTTAGTTAGGTTTAAGTAGTTCTAAGTTCTAGGGGACTTATGACCACAGCAGTTGAGTCCCATAGTGCTCAGAGCCATTTGAACCATTTTGAACAAAAATTATCACAAACAATGAATGAAAAATTTATGTCGATGTTACATCAAAGCGCATGGTTATACAGAAATGACATTAAGAAAAAACAGACAAAGAAGTTAGATAAGGCCATTACAGGTAATATCGATAACAGTCGTTATTACACATGCCCCATGTTTCAGTGATGTTTCATGTTAAGGATACATCACTGAAACATCCATAACACTTCAAACAATTTTGGGTGAAGGAAAAAAAATTTGCAAACACATCACAACGGAATTCACTTGACATAAATAGCAATATAAAGACAAAGAACATTATATCAGCTTATTCACACAACACCATTATTAAATCACACCCCAGATATCCGATGATGCTGAGAGTGAATCACGTCACAAATTAAATAAATAAAAAACTATTTTGCAGGCGAGATTGCCCTATTCTTTCGAGAACAACCTTAGAAAAAATTTTACACAACATTTCGCTGTGGCGAAGGCATTCTGTGTTACATAGAGCACTGAATAACATTAGATGCACCCACACGAGAAGAGAACAAGAAGTACATAAATACACAATACCTGATACATAAATATAAGGGAGAAAATAAAATACGAGCTTTTACATGAACATTATTTAAAGTTTGCTCACTATTTACAGTTGTTTACTACAAACTTTAAGAAGTCCGTTTATTTTGCTTTCAAAGTAGTATGGGTAGCAATTTCTCAAATTTTTAACATTTTCGAAATATTGCGAAGAATTTGTTTTCAGTCTGTGTCCAAGAAAAATAACTGGGTATAATTATTACTTTCAAGAGGCAGGTGCTTTAGGCTGCATTAATTTTTATGCAGTTCAACAAAATAACACAACACTATTTACAATAAGCTCAGGCTTCCTCACTGCCTCTTCATTATTTCAGATTGTCCACTCTAACAACTTTATTCACAAACCTTGTTTACCAATTGGCTGCCCACTGAGATTTTCGGCAGTCCCTTTGCTGCCCTATCCACTTATCAATAAATTATGCTTCCTATTTTACAGGTTTACAATCCAGTATTAAACTACAGCTCATTATGCTGTGCAGCGTTCTACTACCCTTTCACATTTTTTTAACGACCATTTCAGTCTATATACAGTTACATCATTAAAACTCTGAAACTTACAAACATATGTCAGAAAAACTATAAAAATAATTCTCACAACATTACAACAATATTAGAAGACATATTTCGAAAAAAAATAACATATTTAATACAGTACATATTATTAGTGACGCATTTTCAAACAGGGCTCATTTTTTATTCTGTTCTGTGGATGTAAGATTTCAGCTCCACTGGTCCACAAGGACTTCTTTGGTTTTGGGTACACCAGATAGTATGCGTTCATGTGAGGAATTTCTTGTACTTCAAACGGGCCATTCTAAATATACTTAGAAATAAACCCGCCCCGTATTCTCTAATTATGGTGCAGCATGTGCTATGTACACATTATAATTTCATTTTCATGATCTTATCATGACAAGCTTTAAAGACAGATCATATCCCAAGAGTTTCTTCTAGATATACTTCATCTAGATCCAGGGGTTCCTTTGGTGCAGGAATTTCAAAGTCTTTCGCGATCTGAACCCGTTTTGATAGGGTATGGTATTGTCTGGTGATTTTTTCTTTCTTGGGCCTGTGTTTACTTGCGGTTCTTTTTCTTGAAGTTGCTTCGTTTGGTCGTACAAAGCAACATTTCGTCATGGCTTCCTCGATTTCTGTTACTACAATATTTTGTTCTTCCGAACTGTATCTGATCATTCTGGATCACTGCTCGGTTCTAACAGGAAGGCCTTTCTTAAACGCATGTTAATTTCCTCATCCCTCTGTTTGTCGGTTCTAAAATACTCGGGATCACGGTTTCCTCTTAATATTATTAGTTCTTTTTCTTTCACAGCTTGCTCTTCATGTGAGGTGTCGTTTACGTCGGCTTAGTGACGTCTACGTTTACTTCGTATTTTGTGCAGTTTTCGTGAACTTAAATAATTCGTAAACAATAGTGTGTATCTGCTTCTTCCGGCCTACTGACAACAGTCTCTTCTGTTGGGTATTCGTTAGTCAGGAACGCTTCGTCAGCAAGAGGATTTCATCTTCTTCTATTCGCCTCATTGAAACCGTATTCGTTTTGTTACTATTAATCTCAGTGTTATTGGCAGCTTGCGTACTTTGCGCAATGCCCATTTCCCACCTATTTGCCATATCTTCACTAACTGCTGCTTGCGGACTTTGCGCGGTGCAAACTGTTTACATTTCCTCCTTGCTATCGGGCCACGCCCTATTCTCGACGTCCCATTTCCTCCTTTCACTACTACCTAACCTTTTGGTCGCATAATTCCTTTTGAAATCCTTCCACTCGCCCTGCTAATGCAGGGTACAGACCATGATGTGTTCACACAAGCTAGTAATTCGTGACAACTCATTTTCGCAAATTCTATCGTTATTAAAACTGTCATCGGCGCCTTTATCCTCGCCGACGAACATGTTCACGTTACCTGCCGACGCAGGTTCATTGCATTCTACTGTGATGCCCTCTTCCTTTCTACAGCCGTAACTGCAGCTACCATACGACCAGCTGACCGGTCTGCTGTATTCTTCGCTGGCGGGTTCTCTGTCTACACGTTAGTACATGTTTCATCGCTTGCCTGCCGTGACTCATTCCTGACCGCACGTGTCGCTTTGCTTGCAGCGACATGCGGTGCTTTGCAGTCGCTCTCTCGAGTGTTTTACATTCTGTACATCTACGCCGGTATTGTTTCTTACGTCTGAGACATGAAAATCTGTCCACTTTGGTTTGGCCTGCAACTTACACAGTCTTCAGTATTCCGCGTTGTTGCTGTCGTGCTAATGTCGCGATGCAAATCCTCAGCTGAACTACCTCTACCTTTGCCCCTACCTCGTCAACAATATTAACGTGATACCCTGCCCCTACCTCGTTGAAGATTATAAACGCGATACCCATCGCCGTTATTTTGTTCCTTGTCATTGTGATTTACCCTATTGTTGTTATTATGGCGAAAATCTCGATTACTTCGCCAATGAATTTCATGATCTGCTCTTTCTAAAAACCCAGAATACCTTTTATGATTTCTTACTTCGTATCTCTTCAAATCGTCTGGCAGTTTTGTCCACAGCACCTTAACAAGCTAGGATTCGGATCGTGTACTTCTTAAGTACGTCATTTTTCAGTATCCGGATTGCCAAAAATCTTTCATAAACTTTCTGCCACAATTGGCATATAATCTAGCCGTTATGAATTCTCTCCATAAACAATCTTATTTTTGTTTTGACCAGAATTCCCCGGCAAATTTTTTTTTGATTCCGTTAAACGTCATCTGATCATTGTTCACATTTAGTCTCCACCGTTTACCATCACCTGCTGATGCATTGATAACTACGTTAATATTTTCCTGATCTGTCAAATATTCATGAAAAATCCTTTAGCAATTTTTCAGGAAGTGCAGTGGGTACCAGCCAGTATGTGTTTCGGCAGGATCAGAACATTGTTCACTCTCTAATTGTTTGTTATGAGAAATTCTATCATTGACACAATTGGACTTGCTTCCTTTTTTTATTTCCTTTTTTATTCAATGTCTCAAATCTTTCTATCAATTTGTGTAGTGTTCTGGTTACACTTCTGTTCGCAAATATTTACCTCTTTGCTTACTTTTTTCTCAGAATCAACCACTGTCTTTCTCAAATATGAGAATTCATTTCTACGTTCGACAACAATTTTGGTTTTCAGACCGAATACTTTTTCGGCTACTTTCGTTATTACTAAACTTTTTAGCGTTTCTTGGATCTTTATGATTTCTAATTCGAATCTTTCGGTGACAAAATTGTCTTGCCTCAACATACTGGCCACATTGGAATTTATGGTGTTTTTATTTCATGTTTCACGAATATGACTGCAGAACTCAAAACGCCTACTTCTTCTAGATCAGTTTCTCATTTTAACGCTCTATCTCTTCATGGCATCAGCCTGCGTTTTCCGCTGATTATTAATGCTGTATCGGCTACTGTGGGAGTTAGCACCGACACAAACAAGAAAGACGTTGCAATAGCCGGTGGCAGGAATCCAAAATGATCTGTACAGAACACTTTTAAATTAATATCCCCCAGATGCTGCACCGTTTTCATGGAGGGAGACAGGCATGGAAAAGTTTAGAAATACAGAAAGAACACGTAGGAAGTATGGACGATGAACATACTCCAAAACAACTGCCACATTGCATGCCTAAAGAAAGAAGGAACACTGGTAAACTGAAGAGAAGAGAGAGTGACCATGAAGTTTCAAAGGACCAACTGCTTTAATTCTTGAGGAAGATGAAGAAGAATGCAAAAACATAGAAGCATATTACTGTGACGTTATAATTTTATTCAGATATTTCGTCACAAATTTGCCTCGGAGCCTTTACTGTCTGGCGACTATCAGCAACGGACATCGGTTTGAGACTGGACCAGAGGTCAGTTAGGGGGCCTGAAGACGTAACATATCACCGAAACTGGCTGTCTATTAAAATAACAGTTTGGAAATTTAGACGACTGAGATGTGTTTTGATGTAACATTCTTCATTTAAAGTAGCCGTTGCTATTATGTGCAACGTCCGAATTTTATACTTTATCCTCCATTGGATGCGAAAACGATCTTTCAGAACACGTATCAACTACAGTTAACATAAAATAATGCGATGTTTGTACTGTACTTCCGAATTCCAGTGACTCTGAAACTGGTGTTTCGAAGCTAACTACACTTTGTTTTTGCTGGGCACGCAGCTTGCAGTAAACGAGAATAGTGGATTTGCGCTAATTTAAAGAAACGTACCTCTGTACCGTCTGGCCTTGCGTTGCAGCGAATTTTCACTGAATGAACTGTAGGATATTTCTCCCCTTCGTGCACTTCTGTTCCATCTTTGAATGGCTGCAAATATGTAATGTGTTCCTTTGCAGTTTCGTTGTAACCATTCAGTTTTTCAGGGACACGCTTATCCGCAAGTATGTCCACGATTCTGTCGTACTGGCTAACTACAGACTGTGGTATTCTAAACGAGCTGTTGCATCTAGTCTCAGTTTCTTGCTTCAAGCTCGTCTGTAACGAACTCATGTCACCTGTTTCCTCCATGAAACGAACAGTGGCTTTGGCAGCGTTAATCGTGGAATAAACTTGTTTAAGGCCTATATTCAAAATATGTGAAATGCATACATAATTTGGAAAAGGTTGCAGTTCTTTCAGTATATTAAAGCCTCGGTCGGTGACAAAAGGAATCTTATTAAGGTGTTTGGGATTTACTCCTAAATTAAATAACGTTTCATCAACACGATTCTCAATAAACGCAGAAAACTGATTTGTTGCCAGTACCAGGTTTTTGAGTGTCGAAACTTAACTTAAAATGCGAACATTTTAGGTTAGGCTTTACTGGACATTAAAGGAAACAACAAGTTCACTGTTACCAGTCACTGTTTATTTATCTCCACGACGCGTTTCAAAGGTTTAAACCTCCATCATCAGTTGGATTTACATTTGTTAATATGACATTTGTGTGTGCGTGTGTCATGTTACGATTTTTTGGAGAAACTTGTGGCACTGTCTACTTTCGTTTACCAAATTTGACAGTATACATGTGATGTGTTACGACAGTGAAAGGCACCTGTGACCACAGGAGACAGTGCCACACAAGTTCCTCCAAAAATTCGTAATACAACACACACACAAACGTCATATCAACAAATGAAAATCCACCTTACGATGCAGGTTTAAACCTTTGAAACGCGTCGTGGAGATAAATAAACAGTGACTCGTAACAGTAATCTTGTTGTTTCATTCAATGTATAAACTTAATCAACAGGGTGTGCGGCAACCAAGAGGTAACACCTTTTCCGATGTGGATCGGCCCCCAACTCAGCTGTACATGCACGTGCATTCACAGATATGGCCTGGACGAAGCTTGGCATCACAGTCGCCCGTATTTCATCGGCTTGTCTTTCAATATATCGTGCCACCGTCGTAGGATGGGGCAGCATTTGGGAGACATGCACCTCTATAAATTCCAAACCAACCTTTACAAGCTCCTTACTTGAAGAGCGATACATCGTGATGTAAATGAACGAAGACCCCTAGCACACATTTTTAAGCACTTGGTAGTTACAGTGTCTTTCACTGAAGCTGGTAATGCTTCAGAACTAACACTTTGTCGTGTTCTGCAGACAGGCTTCTTCAGATGCGTCATAACGAATCTGCAAGACAGGAGAGCGGAACTCCTGTCACAGTAGCCTACACATAGTCAACACGATTTCCATCCTTATCAGCTACAAATGAAAATCTCTCCCAAACATTGCTAAGACCACCGGCTTTCGTACTCAGGATGTATTCTTTCGAATTAAGCTTCCCTCTTACAGTATCGCTCGTCTCACATTCACGCGACGTGATGCTTGAGTGAGTGGCGTCTAATTTGTCTTTTCGATATACATTTCATGAATCCCTAAGTATCTCAGAGCTTTGTACTTCAGGTTTCAGCCAGTGCTCCGTCCCAACAATAATTTGAGCACGAGAAAATCGCCGGAGGGCAGAGTGGGCATCGAGCATATCTGAATATCCACGACGTCGATATACATTTCATGAATCCCTAAGTATCTCAGAGCTTTGTACTTCAGGTTTCAGCCAGTGCTCCGTCCCAACAATAATTTGAGCACGAGAAAATCGCCGGAGGGCAGAGTGGGCATCGAGCATATCTGAATATCCACGACGTCGTGCTTGTGTGGTCCCGGTGTCGGACTCCGTGTTCAAACCTCCCTCGCGCCCCACTTTTTTTTCATACAATTATGAACTGTCGGTACGGTTCGCCGTATTCAAATTTGTGTCTGTGACGTGGTGTAACGTCCGTTTGCAACAGCGAGGTGTGCGGAAGGGACCTCCAGATGTACGTACCTCTTATTTGCTCTACAAAAGTACTACATCTTATGACTCTTGTGCTCCGTTCTGGAAGTTTTGACTCTTGAATTTCTTTGTTGTAACATAGTTCACACCC